>NC_079137.1:22666514-23005252 GCF_945859705.1 Episyrphus balteatus
TAAGAAACTCGGAGAATTTTCGTTTGTAGATATTTTGTTTTCAACTTTATGAGCCTATGGAATTTAGGCACGGTAATGATTTGAAATGTTTTGTTATGTATTAAAGGTATCCTATTTTAGAAATATTGGGGAAAAAAAAAACATTTTTTTAATGTTTCCTAATGTTTTTATTTTTTTTTTTTTAATTTGTTTTACCATTATACTAAGACTTTGCTTTGAATGTCTAAAAAATCTATGAAAATTATATTATATAGGTACTATTAAAAATGGCTAAAAAATAAAGTGACCGGTAGATTCCAAATTTTCCAAAAATTTAAAGAGTGTCAAAAAAAAGAGCAAGAAATGTGGTACTGTAGTTGTTGCTGTTGTTTTTTAATAATTTTTTTTTATTTTGATATTTTTTTTTTAGAAAAATGCCCCTTCCACCTAAACGGGAAGAGATAGACCCCCCTTCCAAAGAAAAAAATGTTTGTATTGAGCTCCTCTACAAAAACCCGTTATCAAATCCTGGCGCCCAAGTTATCCTACTACGTGCCGAAACAACATTTTTGTTCTATACCTAAAAGTTCGAATTTCTGTATCTGGGTTGAAATCGAAAAAATTTTTTTTTTCTAAGCCAATTTTGAAGTGATTTTCATAAAAAATACCTCGATTGATTGAGAAATAGATATAGTTTTAGAATATATTTTTTAAATAGCATGTTGTTTTGAAAACATATACTTTAAATTGATGCCGAAGTTGGGCAAATGACGAAAAAAATGGAATTTTTGAACTTTGACAGCTTATAAATTCTAAGTGGTTTAACCGAGTTACATGTTTTATACATTGTTGAAAAGGTATATTTATCTTCTATCAGAAACTGGGTAAAAAATTGTCGAAGCTAGAATTTTTTCAATTGGTGATGCCCGTAACTCCAGATTTTGGGGGTGCTAGGGGATTTTCAAATACCGTTTCGTAATCAGTGCGACTAGCTCTACAAACCTGATAGGTCTCCGCTTGAGTGTTTTAATTATTTATTTAATCCGTTAATTGCCTAACGTTAGAACTTAAAACTATTTATGTACATACAATTTTAATAATGAAATTTTAACTAAAATATAAATAATAACTATGATATGTTAAAAAAGTTTTCTTTAAATGTTTTGCTTTTGACATTGTCGTCTACAGATGAGATCAAAAAGTAATATTTATTGAAGACTGAAATCAATTGATTTAATGGGCTATTCACACCATAGTTTTTTCTGCTGAAAATCGGACATAAAGGCAATTGTCTTCTTATGCTAGTTTGAATATAGCTGAAATTTAGACCACACAGAGTTGATGGACATATTATTGAACCATTTATTAATTTGACAATAAAACAAAGCTGAATATATTTTTTATGTTGTAAAAGTGAAGGGAGATTTATAAGTAAGAGTCTGTGAGAATAGGGTGGGTGTATGGATCTTTGGGACATGGAAGAAAACGAAGGCAAAAACGCAAAAACATCCTCTGTACACCTTCGAGTCTATTTATATGAACAGAATAGTAAGGAGCCCATATTACGCAGTCATTAATTGAGTTTATATTTTTGAAAATTTTTATGTCATCAGCGTAAATTAAAACAGACGAGTTTTTTATAATGGATGTTATGTATTTTATGTACAAAATAAATAAAAGGGGACCTAAATAGCTACCTTGTGGAACACCAGAGCTGACATGAAATTGGTCCGATTGCTCATTTCTGAAAGTAACAGTATAACTTCTATTCTTTAAATATGACGAAATCCACAGTAAAAATTTGCCATTAAATCCTAAGGCCTTTAGTTTGTGGACTAAAGTCTTGTGACACAATTTGTCGAAGGGTTTACTAAAGTCTGTGAACACACAGTCTATTTGCTTCCGGTTTTCAAATGAATCAAGGCAAAAAGAAGTAAAATGGAGCAGATTAGTAATTGTTGACTTATTTTGGACGAAGCCATGTTGATTGTCGCAAATAATTGACTTGCAGTTAAAGGATAACATGCTAAAGATAATGGACTCAAATAGTTTAGGAATAACAGAAAGTTTGGCAATGGGTCTGTAATTCGTGATTTCGTTCTTTGACCCTTTTTTGTGAATTGGACTTATAAAAGCATTTTTCCATAGTACTGGAAAGATTGAGCACCTCAGAATAAAACATAAACGGGATAGGATAAATACGATACGCATTTTTTTAACACACATGATGGTACACCATCAGGGGCAGGGCTAAAACAGTCGTCAAGTTCTGAGACATTTCGAACAATTAATTCTTCACATATGGTAAAATTAAGTGAGCTAAGGTGTGGAAAATTTTGGGCTGGAAAGAATGGAGAGGTAGTTTGAGAAGAAGGAACATCAAAAGCATCTTTGAAGAAACTAGCAAACATGTTCGAAATCAATTTTGAGTCATGACTTGATGTGTTGTTATATGACAAGAATTTCTTTTACTTTTCACGAAGTTCCAAAAGTTTTTTGGGCTCTGTTTTAACGCTTCTTCAATTTTACAAATATAGTCTGAATAAAATAAAGGGTGTTGAAGTAGTCAGCAAACATACATTTAAGTTCGGAGTAAATTCTGAGATCAACATCCGCTCAGGTTTTACTAAACTTTAGCCAAGCCTTATTTCTTTTATTTTTCAAGTTTTTCAAATTAGTGTCAAACCATGGTGGAATTTTAGAATTATAGCAAGACTTTCGTAATGGTGTAGTTTCGTAAAAACAAGTAAAAAAAAAAACTATAAAATTCAAAACACATATGATCAATATTACGATTTGAGAGCATTTGATTCCAGTCAACATTACACAGCAAATTAATAAGTTCGTTAAAATTACATTTTTTAAAATTGAATTCAAGATTATTAAACTGATGGGAATATTGCATATGTGTATATTCAGTAATATATTTAAGGTGACGGTCTTCTTCTAATAGTATAACATCGGCTGGAGTTACAGCTACGTCACCATTTATGGTGTCCGAGAAAAATATTAAGTCTAGTAATTTGTTAAAGCGGTTAGCAACGCCATTAAATTGAATAAGACCACAAGAAGCTAGACCATCAATGATTAAGAACTCGTTAGTACAAGTTGGGTTAATAGGCGAAAAGCTATTGAAATCTGTTGATCTTATCCAGTTCAGGTTCGGAAGATTGAAATCGCCTACGATTAGAAGCTCTTCATTTGGTTCCATTTGGTCATGAATGTTTTTAATTAAATTTACGCAGTTCTCGTAGATACAGCTTGTAGATCGTGGGTGGTATATATACAGAGATAATATAAAGGTAACCAATTTCCATTTTGATTTTAATACATAGCATTTCGACGTCAGAGAGATCAAAAGCATCAACTAAAGTACATAATAGACAGTTTTTGACTGCAACTACACTCAAATATGCAAAAAAATAAAAAAAGACATTATGTTATGCAAGGATAACTTTTTTATTAACAAAATTGAGAATTCACACGGTAACCTTAGAAAAGAATGGGAAGCTGTTAATACAATTATTATTGATCGCAAGTTTAAATACCGTAATGATACAATTGATATTGATCCGATTGCAGTTGCAAACATTTTTAACAACTATTTTACATCTATTGCACATATGTCATTTCCTTGTGATTTTTCGTTGTCTTGTGACATTTGTTCAGAATCAGTAACTATTCCTGAGCTTAATTATAATAGAAATATAGTCTAAGAGCCCAGAGCAGATTTTGGGAGTTTTTGTATAACCGAAAATGAGTCATATGTATGTGTAGGTAATAGCGTCCTGATGAAGAATTCGAAAGTCTGGCAGGTTTATTTCACGGCATTCTATGGTTTATGGGGAGTTGAAAAATGCATTTTTTCCGATTTTTGTGTCGAGTATATAACCACTTTAATTCATATAGAGCCGATAGAGGGCGATACCTTGATTGCAAAAAGTTCGGTCCCAGACGTTTTATTCGCGGCATTACCCCCGCCAGACGTCCTTGAAGAGTCGCGAAATGGCGATTTTCATACAAAAGTCAGAATATTATTTTTTGCAAGATATATAACCGTCTGGTGGTACCTATTAAAAAATCACAACGAACCCCTGATAGAAAATAAATTAGTGCCAGACGTTTTAACCACGGCATTACCCCCGCCAGACGTCCTTGAAGAGTCGCGAAATGGCGATTTTCATACAAAAGTCAGAATATTATTTTTTGCAAGATATATAACCGTCTGGTGGTACCTATTAAAAAATCACCACTAACCCTTGATAGAAAATAAATTAGTGCCAGACGTTTTAACCACGGCATTACCCCCACCAGACGTCCTTAAGAGTCCTGAAATAGCGATTTTCATACAAAAGTCAGAATATTATTTTTTGCAAGATATATAACGGTCTGGTGGTACCTATACAAAAATCACAACGAACCCCTGATAGAAAATAAATTAGTGCCAGACGTTTTAACCACGGCATTACCCCCGCCAGACGTCCTTGAAGATTCGCGAAATGGCGATTTTCATACAAAAGTCAGAATATTATTTTTTGCAAGATATATAACCGTCTGGTGGTACCTATTAAAAAATCACAACGAACCCCTGATAGAAAATAAATTAGTGCCAGACGTTTTAACAACGGCATTACCCCCGCCAGACGTCTTTTAAGAGTCGCGAAATGGCGATTTTCATACAAAAGTCAGAATATTATTTTTTGCAAGATATATAACCGTCTGGTGGTACCTATTAAAAAATCACAACGAACCCCTGATAGAAAATAAATTAGTGCCAGACGTTTTAACCACGGCATTACCCCCGCCAGACGTCCTTGAAGAGTCGCGAAATGGCGATTTTCATACAAAAGTCAGAATATTATTTTTTGCAAGATATATAACCGTCTGGTGGTACCTATTAAAAAATCACCACTAACCCTTGATAGAAAATAAATTAGAGCCAGACGTTTTAACCACGGCATTACCCCCGCCAGACGTCCTTGAAGAGTCGCGAAATGGCGATTTTCATACAAGTCGTTATTTCGGGACTTTTCAAGGACGTCTGGCGGGGGTAATGCCGTGGTTAAAACGTCTGGCACTAATTTATTTTCTATCAGGGGTTCGTTGTGATTTTTTAATAGGTACCACCAGACGGTTATATATCTTGCAAAAAATAATATTCTGACTTTTGTATGAAAATCGCCATTTCGCGAATCTTCAAGGACGTCTGGCGGGGGTAATGCCGCGAATAAAACGTCTGGGACCGAACTTTTTGCAATCAAGGTATCGCCCTCTATCGGCTCTATATGAATTAAAGTGGTTATATACTCGACACAAAAATCGGAAAAAATGCATTTTTCAACTCCCCATAAACCATAGAATGCCGTGAAATAAACCTGCCAGACTTTCGAATTCTTCATCAGGACGCTATTACCTACACATACATATGACTCATTTTCGGTTATCCAAAAACTCCCAAAATCTGCTGTGGGCTCTCGGTCTAATAGTTTCTTTTATACAAATATTACAGGACTTAAAGTTTTGAAAATAATAAATTCTCTCAAAAATTCGAACAACTTTCTGGTCTGTATGTGGTTGATGTTCTTGCATATCTCTTCAATTTAAGTGTTTGAAGAGCTCTTTTCCTGGGTCACTTAAAAACGCTCATGTCATTCCTGTTTTCAAGAAAGGAAATCGTAAAGATAAAACCAATTATCGACAGATCTCTTCATTGTCTAAATTGTCAAAAAATTTTGAAGAGGCTATGAAGAGCAGGATTTTGAAATATTTCACTAAACTAAATTATTTCAGTACAAAGCAATTTGGTTTCAGAGAAAACTGTTCTACTGAAGATGCTTTGCTCGATTTTTGTGAAAACATTTACAAAGGTCTTGATGACAAAAAATGTTGTGCCGGTCTATTCGTGGACATAACCAAAGCCTTTGATACGATTGATCATGAAATTCTATTGAACAAACTGTATAGCGTGGGTTTTCGTGGCTTCGTTCTACCTTGGTTTTATTCGTTCCTCAATAACAGAGTTCAAAAAGTTAAAATTGGAAACAGTTTAAGTAATTTCAAAACCGTGAGTCTCAGTGTTCCACAAGGATCTGTGCTTGGACCGATTTTGTTCCTAATTTATGTGAACTCGGTTTTTGAACTTCCTTTTGTTGGCAAGGTCAAGGCTTTTGCGGATGACCTAGCGTTTGCTTATGTTTCAACTAACCTTTTTGAATTAGTTGCTAATATAAATAATGATGTACATTTACTCCGGCTTTGGTTTGCTAAACACAAGTTGGTAGTTAGCCAAAAAACAAAACTTATGAGCTTCACTTTTCACACAACGGGATCCCCTGAGTTCAACATTACTTTTCATGCGGCTAATTGTCACAGAGCAAGCTTGCTGTCTTGTGAATGTTATTTATTATACAATAAGGATTTTAACTGTAATGCACATTGTTTCACAATTGATATAGTAACTAACTATAAATATCTAATCTAGGTGTCTTAATTGACCGAAGTCTGTCTTGGAGTGACCATATTATGTGCTTGAAACAGTATCTTCTATCGACTTTGCGCTGTTTTTACCGTCTTTCGAAATGCTGCTCTTCAAAAGTTTTGTAAAATATCTATTTTGGCATTTTTCATTCAAAATTTGCAGTACGGGATTAGCTGCTGGGGCGGAGCATATTTTAATAAAATTCATCAATTGACTATCTTACAAAAATATGTTATAAGAAAAATTTGTAAATTATCTCGTTTAGCACACACTATGGAACTTTTCAAAAGGCTGAAAGTTCTACCAATCAGACACTTATATTATTTTAAAGTCCTAAAAATTTTTTTCATAAGAGGTGGCTACTTACAACGCCCCATATCTGACTTATATAATCTTCGAAGTAATATTGGATCCACTGTTTTTTCTATCGTATCTCATAAATTGTTTGATGCCTTCCCGGAAAATATTCGAATAGTTAGAATTTTATTAATTTTTCTGAATGAAGGCTTTTGAGCATTGATCACACTGAAATTGAAAATTTGATGCGCTATATACCCAACTAACAATTTTACTTCTACAAGGGTCTAACGAAGCTGTTTCGATTTTAGAAATATTGCTTGTATACGACCATAGAGAAGCCCATCTGGCCCACCCGAGAAGCTTGATAGGCCTTAGAAGAGTCATATGCAAGTTGATTGGAGAGACTCATAACATGTCTTTAATGCCTTATAGAAACAACCAACATTTGAAATTTGAAAATGTGTATTATTGTTGCAGGCTTTTATTTTTATTTAGAAGCTCTAAGCAGACTTGTCGAAGGATTGTGAAAGTATAAACGAGGTATATCCCAAATAGAATAAAGAAAAAAAAAATGTTTTTTTTTTCATTTTTATTTTTTTTTGTGTACCTATTACATTTTATTTTTTCATTTTCTTCTTTGTTTTCCATCCACACAAGTTTTGCTTCTGAAATTAAATTTCCAAACACAATTTTATTGAGAAAAAAACTTCTTACTACTTGACGCATTTTGCTGGATTTGAACCTTGTACATCCTGATTGATAGTCCGGTACCTTACCCATCGAGCTACTCAGGTATATAATGAAAGAGTTTCAAATTTGGACTAGTTGAAACCAGAGCTTCCTAAGGGCTTCGACTTAACTTCCTGATGAGTTGCACTATCTTAAAGAATATGGTGACCATTTGTGTTTTTTTTTTCAAAGTTATTATTTTTGGTTATTTTCTGTTTTTTTTTTATCTTGTAAAAAAATTATTCAATAAAGACTTAATAATATTAAATTCTGATTGTCAAACCATATCATTATTTAGAAGATGAAAGAGAATAACTTTTTACTCAAGAACAATTTTTCTGGAGCAGAAAAAAATATCTGAAAAATTCGTTTTTTTTAGACTTTAGAGGTTTCACCCGGATGCCGTCAACCCGAATTTTTCCGAAGCAGAAAAATAATCTTTAATAATTTTGGGCTTTTGGCTTTTTCTTAAAAATTAGAGAATTAACTTTGTTTTGAACTTAGATAAAAATCTAAAATGTCCATCACTATTTTATATTTAAATAAGTGGAGAAGATTAAAATCTTGTTTTCCTTTCTTCTCTACTTACTTGAATATGAACTCCAAATTGGTCAGTAAACCATTTTTAATATCACTATTTTAAACCAATTACCGATATGAAAAGATTTACTTTTTCATTTATTTCTTTATAACAATGAAAAAAAAACCAAAAATGGTCACCATAACTGCACTTATCCAAATATTTCTTATTCTCATGAGTTTGCCTGACAGTTTACTTACAAGTTTTACTTGTACTCACTTTCACAGGGCTTCTAGAAATAAAATTAGTTCGCTTAGGCAAACTTATAAAATTAAATGCTTTTTACAATGTTTTGCTTGTACTTAAAGGACCTCTACAAATATAAATAAATATCCCCTAACTTCGCTAAGGCAAACATACAAAACTAAAAGCTTTTCGCGCATGCGCCGGAAATTTAACTTCTTTTTTTCTCATACAGAGATACAAAACATACATTTATGTAAGTCGTTATATTTGAAAGAAATATAAAACATACTTTGTGATATTTTCAAATTTCAATCAAAAACAATGATTCAACAATTTTTTAATTCAAATATTAGAATGCAGTAACACATCTATTTTGTGGAATATTTGTTTAAAAAGGCAAAACCGTTTAATGCGGTTTATTTGAAATTCAACGTAATGTTTTTTTTTTTTTATGAATATCACGACTCATATATAGTACAGGAAAGATAGACTTTTTCGTGGAACGAAATATAGGACGGCTGAATTTTTCAAATCTGAAAGAGGGGTATTAGAAAAGCTTAAGTCCTGGTTTTCGGGACGCCACCCCCCTGGCGAAATCCGCCATTTTGGAAAACGCGAATCGCTCTATATCTTCAAAACTATTTGTCCTAGAGAAATGGTTATTAGACCAAAGTTCTTGGAAATTTAATTATCTTTTTCTTTGTAATACATTATTATTCTGAGCGGGCAATAGTTTTGAGGTTATGTTGTTTTAATTTATTTTTTTTCGGTTTTTTTAAGATTTAAACATTCCCGGTATTAGTTACATAATTTTTTAAACAGTTAAAGTTATAGACCATCAAATTTCCAATAATTTGATATATTTTTGAATGTCATGCGATGTATGAGTCGAAAGTTATTGATCATAAAACTATAGTCTAAGTACAGGAAAGTTAGTAAAAAAACAGGCATTTTGTGGAACGAAATATAGGGAGGCTGATTTTTTCAAATCTGAAAGAAGGGTATTAGAAAAGCTTAAGTTCTGGTTCTCGGGACGCCAACCACCAGGCGAAATCCACCATTTTGAAAACTTGAATTGGTCTATATCTGCTATACTATTGACTTGACCGAATAAGTTACACAACCAAAGTTGCAGGCAATATAAATATCTTTTCTTGTACATGCACTGTTTTTCAGCGAGGACAACACTTTTGAGGTTATGTTGTTTTATTTTTTATTTTTTCGGTTTTTAATTTTTCTCAGTCTCTATGATGGAAACATAATGTTTAGCATCATAAAAGTTGGATTTTGACTTAAAGCAAAATATGTGTACCACAATATTCTAAGTTTACCGTTACCCACCTTAATAACTCCCTCTCATATCATTTGTTTCTTGTTTTTACGTTACATAAAAGATTTAGCCTTTTTTTCATATCTTATGCAAAAACATATTAGTATATTTTTTGAAAATATTGAAAGGGATTGCTCTTAAAATTCCGTATCTTTGGTTTAAAAATATAATCTTCAAAATTATACCAAATTAATATAAATTTGATGTTCTACAACTTTATTCATGCTAAAAAATTATGTTTCTATCATAGATGCTGAGAAAAATTAAAAAAACCGAAGAAATAAAACAACATAACCTCAAAAGTGTTGTCTTCGTTGAAAAACAGTGAATGCACAAGAAAAGATATTTATATTACCTACAACTTTGGTTAAGTAACTTATTCGGCCAAACCAATAGTTTAGTAGATATAGACCAATTCGCGTTTTTCAAAATGGCGAATTTCACCATGGGATTGGCGTGGCGAGAACCAGGACTTAAGCTTTTTTCTAAACTTTATTTCGGATTTTTAAAAATAAGCCTCCCTATATTTCGTTTCACAAAATTTCGTTTTTTATTTACTAACTTTCCTGTACTTAGACTATAGTTTTATGATCAATAACTTTCGACTCATACATCGCATGACTTTCAAAAATAAAATAAATAATAAATAAAAAAAATTGGAAATTTGATGGTCTATAACTTTAACTGTTTAAAAAAATTATATTACTATTACCGGGAATGTTTAAATCTTAAAAAAACCGAAAAAAAATAAATTAAAACAACATAACCTCAAAACTATTGCCCGCTCAGAATAATAATGTATTACAAAGAGAAAGATAATTAAATTTCCAAGAACTTTTTTCTGATAACCATTTCTCTAGGACAAATAGTTTTGAAGATATAGAGCGATTCGTGTTTTCCAAAATGGCGGATTTCGCCAGGGGGGTGGCGTCCCGAAAACCAGGACTTAAGCTTTTCTAATACCCCTCTTTCAGATTTGAAAAATTCAGCCGTCCTATATTTCGTTCCACAATATGCCTGTTTTTTTACTAACTTTCCTGTACTAATACTATTGACATAATTTTGGTAATATAGAACTATAATAATAAAAAATGCATTTAATTCAATTGTATAAGTTGTAGGTACTTCTACCATACTTAAAAAATACCTACCTAAGTCATTTTTGAGTCTAATAATTTTCGAATTGGATAAAAAAAATACAAAGCATTCATAAAGATTTTGTAAGTAGTTCTAATACAATTTCTTTTGCAAAGCCATTTAAAAGAAGTCAGTTATTGGCTTTTATTTCTTGTGCTTCTAGAATGGAATTTCATGTGGCCATATTGAAATTTAAACGAAATGTTTACATTAATGCTTGTAGAAATTTTTAAAATTCCACTTGCACTAGGTTTCTAGGAAGCGGTTAACGAAAGTTAAGCCTCGGAAGTTTGAATTTTCGATTCACAAACTAAATACAAGCCCTGTAGAGATAATAGCTGCAAGAAATTAAAGATCCTAACCTCGTGGAAGTAAAATTGTTAGTTGGGTAGTTTAATTTAATTGTAAATTTGATTGATTATATTGTTTTTGTATCTTTTGAATTAATTTAAAAACAAATTTGAAATGTAATTTTCTTTTTTATACTCACCCAACACTAAAAAACATATAGGAACGTAACTATCAATTTATTAAGTGGGATTAAGCTCTATTTTGAATTAATTTAACAAATGCCTCAAACTATTCCCATTCATTCATCTTATAGATATAATTATATGTAATATTTTATTTACTTTGTAATTTATTGAATTTTGTATAATGTAATGGAGTGGGAGAATAAAGAAATAATAAATAAAAATAAAAAAATAAATAATTCACTGATATCGTATTTAATAACACAAATCAAAAGTTTTTATAAAAACATACACAGCACTCACAAGAATAAAAATACCAAAACTACATTCACAAGCCAATTGATACTGAAAATATCACCAACTGCAATTTCAAGACTAATTATATTTATTTTACATGCTTTCAGGTTTCTTCTTATTCGCTTATTAGAAGGTTTAGGCTGCAAGTAAAACCTGTTTTCGCATCAATTTCTGCTACTCATTTTTTTCAATTAAATTCCGCTAGATGAGTGAATTCTTACACTGTGCTACGTTTAGGAGATAAAAAAACTTTTGTAATTAAACATTGAAAATCTCTTAAATGCCCAAAAATTATATTTTTTCAAAAATTCTAATTTCTGTCGTTTGTCCACCTCGAGTTCTTTACGTATCGTGCGTCGTTTGTCCATGTCCACCCTACGTTTAGGAGAAAAATAAAAAACCGAATTTTGTACTGAAAAATTCAAAGTCCCATAAAATCACCACAAATTAAATTTTTTCAAAAATACAAAATTCTGACGTTTCAAGTTCTATTCGCATACCAAAATTTGTTTGTCCACCCTACGTTTAGGAGATATTAAAAAAACCAATTTTTACTGAAAAATTCAAAGTCCTTAAAATCCCCAAGATTACTTTTTTTCAATAACTCAAATTTTTGTCGGTTGTCCACTAAATATCGGAAAAATTAAAAATCCCCAAAAATTACATTTTTTCAAAAATTCAAAATTGTGTTGTTTATCCACCTCTTGTTCTATTCGCATACCAAAATTCGTTTGTCCACCCTACGTTTAGGAGATATTCACAAAACCAATTTTTACTGAAAAATTCAAGGTCCCGTAAAATCCCCAAAATTTCTTTTTTTTCAAAAACTCAATTTCTGTCGGTTATCCACCTCGAGGTCTTTACGGAGTCCCGTAAAATCCCCAAAAATTATTTTTTTCAAAAATTCAAGTTTCTGTCGTTTGTCCATCTCGAGTTCTATTCGTATACCAAAAATCGTCGTCTGCCCACCCTACATTTAGGAGATACATATTAAAAAAAAAAAAAATTGCACTGAAAACTTCAAAGTCCCATAAAATCCCTAAAAATAATATTTTTTTTTCTGTCGTTTGTCCACCTCGAGTTCTATTCGTATACCAAAAATTGTCCACCCTACGTTAAGGAGATATTCAAAAAAATAATTTTGTGCTGAAAATTCAAAGTCCCTTAAAGTGTGATCACTTTTCGAAAACTTTTTGCGGAAAACAGCGTTTTGGAAGCCTATAAGTCTACATTAAAAAAAAATTCTAAAAGAAAAATTAATAATAATTTTCAACAAAAAGAAGGTATCCAAAAAAGGTATGAAAGCCAAAAATTGGTTTGAGAATTTAAAATTTTTTCTGTAAGAACATTTTTTTTTATGTAAGCTTATTTTTTGTAAATTGAGATTTTAAATGTATCCTTGCATTTTTTTAAAGTCAAGATTATGGTTTTTTGTTTGATGACTGATAGTGGAATTTTAAAAAAATGTAGAAGAGTCAAACAAATAGAAACTTTAAGCTTAATGAATAGCTTTTCAAAAAATAATATTCATTTTATCAAAAAAATTTCCCACTTCCTTAAGAAAAAAATAACACCAACAAAAAATGATTTTTCTATTTCACTATTTGAAGTAAAATATTTAGTACCAAAATCGTAGAACAAGAAAAATAATTAATCTTTCACATGATAATCATGATACGATTATTTTTCACTGCTAATCACAAAAAAAAATCACGACTTTTGTTTGTTCCTATAATTTTTGGGGTGTTTTTGGTTCATATAAATAGTTTAAGTTAATCTAGTAATGAGAGTGCTTAGTATTTTGAATAAGATTTAGTGTTAAAATTTTTCAGTACAAAATTTGTTTTTTAAATAGGTATCTCCTAAACGTAGGGTCTACAATCCAAGATTTTATGTACGCGAATAGAACTTGAGGTGGACAAACGACAGAAACTTGAATATTTGAACAAATGTAATTTTTGGGGATTTTATGTGATTTTGTATCTTTCAATTATGTGTTTTGAATATCTCCTAAACGTAGGGTGAACAAACGACGATTTTTAGTAGAGATGCCACGAATAGTGATTTGGTCAAAAAACGGATACCGAATATTCGGCGACACTCATGGGCCGAATACCGAATATTCGGCCAGCGATTTTTGTATTTATTTTACTCCTACGTGACTTTTGTCATGTTATAGTCTCTCTTATTCTATTTCATTCGAATTATTCACAATTTAATGGAACCAAACGATGAACTTTTGATTCTTGGCGATTTCAACTTCCCAAATTTGAATTGGACACAGCCAGATGATTGCAGCATCTTATTTCCATCAAATTTATCATCTTCAAATTAATTTTCAGTCATTGACGGCACCCGTCGCACCACCGCTGCACCACGTCCGCACCATTTTTAAAATTTCTAAATTGTCAGTTCGTACAAACATGACTTGGTGGTCGAGTGGTTAAAGCGTTGGACTTCTCATTGAAAGTGCTCTGGATACTCGATTTCGAATCTCCTTCTCGTCGGTAGTTTTTTTTTTTTTCAATAATCTAAAATTATATATCATGTTGCGGCGAATTTTTTATTCAAAATGAAATGGTGCGGACGTGGTGCGGCGTCGGTGCGCCTAAATTTTCCTTCAAACGGCTATTTTTACTCGGGTTAATAATGAAAAAACAGCAAAGATAAAAATTGCAATCTATACCACTGGTAACAGACATGGATAGAACGGGAGAATGAGTCACGTTTTTCGTGGATGCAGCCAGAGTTTATCGATTTGTAACGCGTTATCATATTAAAAACAATAAGACATACAAAAGAATTAAGTCCACCTAAATACTAGTATTTAGGTATTCGCCTATATTTTTTTTTTATAATTTATTGTCTAAACCAACTCTGAAAAGTGGAAGTAACCCCATTTTATGGTCTATTGAAAATTTAAACTTATATTCCTGGAGACGACCAATAATTTCAATGTATTTCATCCTTACCAACATTTTTGAAAAAAATCACCTTACCGGCCTAGGAAATTCCTTAAAAAAGTTTTTAAAAAATTATACTTCAGCCTGAAAGACAATTATATTTATGTATGTTAAAGTTACAAGATAGGTTAAAAAAAAAAAACAATTTAAAGAATAAAACAATTTTTTTCTATTTACAGATTCTGGCTTGCAAGGTAAATAGGTACTTAATTAATTTGGTCAAACTTAATAAAAATAAAATTCTTTGCTTCTTTACATATGTATAGTGTGTAGTATATATACCCATATGTTTATCTAAAAATTTGCTTTTAAAATTTTTTATTTGCTTGTGAGTACATTAGTAAAACGTTTGTTTTAAATAACAAATGTGTGTTAAATAACGACAGCAATCTACAATGAAATGTGGTATATTCCAATTTGTTTCAGGATCCTAAGCTGTTGGACAAAGTTATAAAAAAACACGGAAATGATTTGAACAAGCTAGATGAAAGATCATTGACAATTTGTTCGAACACAGATTATATTAATATCACGTATCATCATATAATTTGCCCAGACGCTGCATGTGCGAAGGTAAGTTTTTTTCGTATTTATAATTAATGTAAGCGAAGGATGCATTCCTTTTAAATTTCTTGTTCATAAGCATCAACCATCAACAATGCTACCAATTTTCAGCATTTTTCTGAAAATTGCCAAATGACATAATTACATACAGGGTGTCCCAAAAGTAATGGTTCCAACGAAATATGCCGATAGACCAACTTAAGGGCTCTCAGAATTTAGTAACTTGTTCATGTTCATCCCGAATCCTTATTATGATTCCTCAATGAAGTTATCTGATTTACATGTAGTAAATAGTACATGGTGTCCCAAAAGTAGTGGTTCAAACGAAATAGTCTGATAGACCAACTTAAGGGCTCTTCGAATTTGGTAACTTGTTCATGTTCATCCTAAATCCTTATGGTTTTCGATTGAATGCAGTTCTTGCAACAGTATTTTTCTCTCTCCGTCCATAGATATAGTCAAATACAAGTATTTTTTTTATTTCTATCTCCCCCCGTTTAGGAGGGAGGGGCTATTTTCTAAAAAAATAAAAAATTACTCACAATAAAAAAAATTAAAAACGACGGTTACAGTTATGAATAATACCTTTTTCAAAATCCAGAATTTTACACTTAATTCTAATTTTTAAATCAAGTTATTTCAATCAATAAATCAATCAATCAAAGGAGACTGGGAATTTTGGTCCATTGGTGTAACACATTGAGAAATACATCAAATGAAAGGTCTCGATGAGTGTACTATTTTTTTTTACGGCGACAAGTCTGTATCTCGTGCAGAGAAAGTGCAGTGATGCATTTTATTTTCAAAAATGTATGTACCTAATAAAATTCAGAAAAGTATACATTTTGACTAGACGCTCGATTAATTTGATTAAAAAACATTCTATTGGACTAATCCATTAACCGCTTTCATTTTCAAAAAAAAAATGCATTTATCGGTTTTTATGGATTTATTATAAATTGTTGGTAGGTATTATGAATTTAAACTACAAACCATACCGCATGGATTAATCTTTTCTCCATCTTTTTTTGTTCTAAAAACACGAACATGTACAATAATTCTTGAACATAAAATGCACCACTGCACCTTCCAAGGAGATAGAGTTTTGTGTCCATTCAAAGAAATAATGCGCTCATCAGTACCTTTCAATTGATGTATGTCTCAATGTGTTAATTCATTTTTGAGCATAAAATGCACCACGAGATAGTCTTTTGTCCGTACAAAGAAATAATACGCTCATTTAGATCTTTCATCTGATGTATGTCTCAATAGGCGCGTCCAACCAAGAAAAAATCTCTGAGGGCGCAATGTCATTTTGAAAGAGAGCAAAATAATTTTGTGGGACAAGTTTCTCACATGAATCTAATTTTTTTTTTCAAATCCAACACAAATTCACATATTTGCAACTTTTCTTCAAATATTAAATTGTGATAAAAAATTATTTCAAAATAACTTATTTCGTGAAGCAAACTCAAACTGATAACATTTTCTTCATATTTTCATTAAATTTTTCATGTTGACATTGGCGCCTGCCTGACGACTTTATAAACCCTCAGCGGAGCAACGAAGTTGCGTGCTCGGGACAGAGGATCTAAAAACGGAGTTAATCCTGAGAACCCGCGAAGCGGGCCAAGCAAGGTCCTTTTTCATTTAAAAAGCTGTTGACTGCATTCAATCGAAGTTCCTTCAGCAACCTTAAATTCATCAAAAAGTCTTGATACGTGATACCAAACATAAAGTAATATAATACATTATTTACCAAAACAATATTAAGTGCCGATACGACTTGCAACCGAATTTGCCGTCGTACTCGGTGTAAATGGACCCAGCACGTGCTTTATGAGGGGAACATAGTGACATTATTTTTTTTTTTCTTTACTTAAGGAGGTATCCATACCTCCCCGGACTCACCAAGGAATCAAACCTTATAATGGCATACCGGCTAAATCTCCGAAATTCTTCCAGCTCTTGGGGGACGATTTCTGCTCGCAGTTCCACAACAAGTGGCCAAGTGTGCCACACCCAAGGAAGGGTTTACATTATCGTTTTCATTTCTTTTGCAGTCGCTGTATATCGCCGTCCCGGGGTCTGCGCGCTCACCAGGGTTTCCAGGTTTCCCAGGTTTTCAAAATAAAAATCCCATTTTTTAACACCAAAACGTTTTTGTTTCCCCTTTTTCATACAAAAAATCCTCTATTTTTCCTGTAGAAAAAAATGCAAGTATTTAAAAACTTTGTTAAAAAAATATTAACTTTGTCTTTAATTTATCCAAAAAAAAACTTTGTAATGTAGATATAAATCTTATTTTGAGGAAAAATCTAAAAGGATGCATTCCTTTTAAATTTCTTGTTCATAAGCATCAACCATCAACAATGCTACCAATTTTCAGCATTTTTCTGAAAATTGCCAAATGACATAATTACATACAGGGTGTCCCAAAAGTAATGGTTCCAACGAAATATGCCGATAGACCAACTTAAGGGCTCTCAGAATTTAGTAACTTGTTCATGTTCATCCCGAATCCTTATTATGATTCCTTAATGAAGTTATCTGATTTACATGTAGTAAATAGTACATGGTGTCCCAAAAGTAGTGGTTCAAACGAAATAGTCTGATAGACCAACTTAAGGGCTCTTCGAATTTGGTAACTTGTTCATGTTCATCCTAAATCCTTATGGTTTTCGATTGAATGCAGTTCTTGCAACAGTATTTTTCTCTCTCCGTCCATAGATATAGTCAAATACAAGTATTTTTTTTATTTCTATCTCCCCCCGTTTAGGAGGGAGGGGCTATTTTCTAAAAAAATAAAAAATTACTCACAATAAAAAAAATTAAAAACGACGGTTACAGTTATGAATAATACCTTTTTCAAAATCCAGAATTTTACACTTAATTCTAATTTTTAAATCAAGTTATTTCAATCAATAAATCAATCAATCAAAGGAGACTGGGAATTTTGGTCCATTGGTGTAACACATTGAGAAATACATCAAATGAAAGGTCTCGATGAGTGTACTATTTTTTTTTACGGCGACAAGTCTGTATCTCGTGCAGAGAAAGTGCAGTGATGCATTTTATTTTCAAAAATGTATGTACCTAATAAAATTCAGAAAAGTATACATTTTGACTAGACGCTCGATTAATTTGATTAAAAAACATTCTATTGGACTAATCCATTAACCGCTTTCATTTTCAAAAAAAAAATGCATTTATCGGTTTTTATGGATTTATTATAAATTGTTGGTAGGTATTATGAATTTAAACTACAAACCATACCGCATGGATTAATCTTTTCTCCATCTTTTTTTGTTCTAAAAACACGAACATGTACAATAATTCTTGAACATAAAATGCACCACTGCACCTTCCAAGGAGATAGAGTTTTGTGTCCATTCAAAGAAATAATGCGCTCATCAGTACCTTTCAATTGATGTATGTCTCAATGTGTTAATTCATTTTTGAGCATAAAATGCACCACGAGATAGTCTTTTGTCCGTACAAAGAAATAATACGCTCATTTAGATCTTTCATCTGATGTATGTCTCAATAGGCGCGTCCAACCAAGAAAAAATCTCTGAGGGCGCAATGTCATTTTGAAAGAGAGCAAAATAATTTTGTGGGACAAGTTTCTCACATGAATCTAATTTTTTTTTTCAAATCCAACACAAATTCACATATTTGCAACTTTTCTTCAAATATTAAATTGTGATAAAAAATTATTTCAAAATAACTTATTTCGTGAAGCAAACTCAAACTGATAACATTTTCTTCATATTTTCATTAAATTTTTCATGTTGACATTGGCGCCTGCCTGACGACTTTATAAACCCTCAGCGGAGCAACGAAGTTGCGTGCTCGGGACAGAGGATCTAAAAACGGAGTTAATCCTGAGAACCCGCGAAGCGGGCCAAGCAAGGTCCTTTTTCATTTAAAAAGCTGTTGACTGCATTCAATCGAAGTTCCTTCAGCAACCTTAAATTCATCAAAAAGTCTTGATACGTGATACCAAACATAAAGTAATATAATACATTATTTACCAAAACAATATTAAGTGCCGATACGACTTGCAACCGAATTTGCCGTCGTACTCGGTGTAAATGGGCCCAGCACGTGCTTTATGAGGGGAACATAGTGACATTATTTTTTTTTTCTTTACTTAAGGAGGTATCCATACCTCCCCGGACTCACCAAGGAATCAAACCTTATAATGGCATACCGGCTAAATCTCCGAAATTCTTCCAGCTCTTGGGGGACGATTTCTGCTCGCAGTTCCACAACAAGTGGCCAAGTGTGCCACACCCAAGGAAGGGTTTACATTATCGTTTTCATTTCTTTTGCAGTCGCTGTATATCGCCGTCCCGGGGTCTGCGCGCTCACCAGGGTTTCCAGGTTTCCCAGGTTTTCAAAATAAAAATCCCATTTTTTAACACCAAAACGTTTTTGTTTCCCCTTTTTCATACAAAAAATCCTCTATTTTTCCTGTAGAAAAAAATGCAAGTATTTAAAAACTTTGTTAAAAAAATATTAACTTTGTCTTTAATTTATCCAAAAAAAAACTTTGTAATGTAGATATAAATCTTATTTTGAGGAAAAATCTAAAAGACCAGTTCTAATTGAATAAAAAATAGACATTATTTTCGATATTTAACGTATTTGTGTAAATCATAGAGAATTTATGGTTATGCAGATTAAGGCAGGCTTCTTCAACCACGATGTGTCGTAACAATGTATTAGTCTTTTTTTGGGGCTGCCGCCGCCGCGCAGCCGCACAGTGGTGCCATTCTTCGTTTTTGGCGTCAAAATTCATTTGCACGGGCATTCCTGGACAAAAAGTCATGAAATTTGGTACACTGAATGATAATAGTATGGAGAATACAAAAAAGCTGCCAACTTTTTTTTATTCAAAATGGCGGCTCCAAAATGGCGGAAAGAATGAGCTTTAAAATAGAATTTTCATTTTCAAAACAGTATAAAAGCTAGAAATTGGGCTAAATTCATGTCAAAAAGGTGTTAGATTTAAGATTTAGGATTCATAGATTCATATTCTTTACAAAAAATCAAAAAAATTGAAAACAAAGTCCAAAAAATGCCAATTTAGTAAAACACACTTTAAGACCTCTAAATACGCTATTTCATGTATTTTTTTTCGCTTATCACAATTTTGAGATCTCTTTTATTTATGTTTCATAAGAAAATTGAAAATATTTCGGTTATATGGTTGCCAACTATGTTTTTAAGTAAATATAAGAAAACATGATATAATGAAAAGTTACAATGTTCAATAAAACTGAGAATTTATTTTTTCTGTAAACCAAAATATATTTTTCTATAGATTTTAACGTTCTAAATTCAAATCCGAAGTCGAAAAATATCTATGATGTCACGTTTTGGAGATATTAGCAGATCAAAATTAATTTTTATCTACGAAATTTGACGTCATAGATTTTTTTCGACTTCGGATTTGAATTTAGAACGTTAAAATCTATTAGAAAAGTATATTTTGGTTTACGGAAAAAATAAATTCTCAGTTTTATTGAACATTGTAACTTTTCATTATATCATGTTTTCTTATATTTACTTAAAAACATAGTTGGCAACCATATAACCAGAATATTTTCAATTTTCTTATGAAACATAAATAGAAGAGATCTCAAAATTGAGATAAGTGCAAAAAAAATACATGAAATAGCGTATTTAGAGGTCTTAAATTGTGTTTTATTAAATTGGCATTTTTTGGACTTTGTTTTCAAATTTTTTGACTTTTTTGTAAAGAATATGAACCTATGAATCCTAAATCTTAAATCTAACACCTTTTAGACATGAATTTAGCCCAATTTCTGGATTATATACTGTTTTGAAAATGAAAATTCTATTTTAAAGTTCATTCTTTCCGCCATTTTGGAGCCGCCATTTTGAATAAAAAAAAATGGCAGCGTTTTTGTATTCTCCATACTATTATCATTCAGTGTACCAAATTTCATGACTTTTCGTCCAGAAATAGCCGTGCAAATGAATTTTGACGCCAAAAACGAAGAATGGCACCACTGTGAGCCGGCTCAAATTTGTTTGAAAATAAAATCTAATGAATGAAATGTTAAGTATTTTGAGGAGTGAATAAAAAATTAAAGCACCCTAGTCTTTAATAAAGCTGAGGAATTTAATAGGTTAGGTTAGGATTAGGTCATCTGAGCTCGTAGTTTACGCGTAACGATCTTGTAGGCTAGTCCCCAGGGGTCGCTATTGACATCACGGCGGAGATCCTCCCATCTCTCTTTCTTGCTCAAATTGATGGCCCTCTTAAGCTCGGATCTCTTGATTCTGAACTCCGCTATGGCATCCTCCATAGGTTCAGCGTGTCTTCTCCTCCCTTTGGTGACTATGCGTCGAAGTTGTAAACATCTCAGGCGTAACGCAGCTTTCTTCTCTGTCCACCAGTACACTGGATCTCTGTTTCTGTTGTGGCATTGAGGAGTCGAAGGCGAGCCGAATTAGTTGCATCGTGGCTTCAGCCTTGGTTTCAGCAGGTCCTTCTACTTGCAGCACAGCTTCTGCCCCTTCCTCGATAACTCCCTTTAAAACATCAGCGTTAAGCCTATTTAAGTTCTACCTTGGAGCCCGTGGTTGGTGACTTAGGTTTAGGACTCGTTGGTTATCTTACGATATACTGGTGGTCGCTACCTGTATAGTCCTCGATTACTCTCCAGTTCTTAATTTTTGCGAATGCGGCGCAGTCGCAAAGGTAACATCTGGAATAGTGCCTCTGTGTTCTGGTCTCCTGAAGGTGGGGGTGTTTCCTACGTTAGCTACGTATAGTCCACGTCTCGTGGCCATCTCGAGTATTTGCCTTCCTCGAGAGTCTGTGGTTGGCACTCCCCACTCTTGACCTCTGGCGTTGAAATCTCCTGCGACTAGAACATCTCCACCAGTCTCATTCAAGAAATCCTCTAAATCCAGATTTTTTCGAAATTCTTCGATCCTGTCGTTTGGGCTAAAATATATGCTTACTATTGTAAGTTTTCCTGTTTTGACCTAGACAAAGCCTCCTTCTGCCCCTTTTCTATCAATTTGGAATTTTGTTGTGTCTGTGATCCCAATGGCAGCAGTGTTAAGCAGATTTAAAAACTAATTTTGTCCGTCCTTATCGCGGAATTGTTCGCTTACGATAACAATGTCAGCTCGAAGTTCCGAGATAAGTTTTGTCAGAAGGATGTCTGCCGTTAGACTTCTGTGGACATTCGCCTGGAGGATTAAAGACAGGACGACTGTTTGTGTCCATATCCGAAACATTTGAAGCAGCGTAGAACTTCGGTTATGTGTGTGTGTGTGTCCAGCCAATTTTAATTGTGCTGGCCTTCAGCATTTCTTGGGCGGCTTGAGCATTTACCCTGATAATAGCCATCTTCAAAGATCTGTTGTTTTTACAAGTGATCCCTATTTTAAGCTCTGTTATGAGGTCGATGAATTTTTGCGGATTGCTTCCTGGACCTCTTCTACCGTGGTTAGTTCGTCAAGGTCCTTAATCTCGAGTGAAATCTTTGCTTTGGTAGTTGGGTTACCTTAATTCTTTTCGTTTTATCAGGTAAAGTTCCCTTGGCAGCGTCTGTGACCTTTCCTCTGAGAGTTGCTTGGGCGTAGGTCTCTTCACCGGGGATGACTTCCTCGGTCAGTGTGTTTACTTGTCTGTCCTCCGTCTCCGCGGCTTTTGAAGTCTTTCTCGTTTTCTTTTCGGAATCCTTTTGGAGTGGATTCAACGGTGGTCTTTTGTTGGTTCCCGGTTCTGAAGGGTTTTTAGGAACTTCTGACCGGATTCCACCCTCTGCTGTGGGGCTTCTTGGCAAACTTGGCAAAAGCAGCAAACATCGGTCTTGTTTTTATCTCTTTTTGACCGTTTTATTTTGTCAAGAGACTCCTCCAATGACGCTATGCCGTCTTTAATATCTATCCTGATATTTTTTTGTCTCAGGTACACCATCTTCATTTTCTTAAGGGTATTAAGGCATTTCTGCATATCCGTAAGAAAAACGTCGTTTGGATTTCCCTCGTCCGTTTGTTTGGAGGCAGAAGCATTAATTTTTCTCGTTGGCCGAGCAGCAGTGTTGGCTTCCTCTTCTGGTTTTTCCCCTTCAGCTCGAGAAATCGGGAAAATCCCACGCTTGCTGACTTCGGCCCTTCAGGTGGTTTAGGACCTATAGGAGTACCCGTAGGAGCCAAGCTTTCCACTCCAATCGAATCAGTTCTCATTGTTTTTGTGCGGTCGCTGTATATCGACTTCTCGGGGCCCGCGTACTCACCCCCGACAGACGCCGGTACTGGGGATCCGACTCCCTGCACCGTAAAATTGTTCTCTCTATCTTCTCCTTAAATATTTGGTTTCTTGTTCTGTGTTCCTTCACATAGTAGTTTTTGTTGGTCCGAGTGTGGTATTTTATTTCCCACATACCCTGCATTTCAAGATAATGCCAAGCGTTTTTCTATCCGACACCTGTGGACGCGTCCTAAAGGGGAAACACTACAAAACCCCCGAGGAAATAATAACATTAATAATAATAATTTTTATTTTGTAGGGCCACGAGAAGGCTAACAACAAACTCAGAGATAAAAAGAAATATTTGATGATGGAGTTAAAAAAGATGCGTAAAATATTTTTTCCCTTTTAAATAAGGAAAAGGTATATTTAGAGCATAATAAAGCCTTACATAATATAGCCTTAGATTCGAGGTGCTAAAAGTTGATGATTATTCGGTCCAGCGAGGTATTCGTCGGAGCGGAAATTTTTCCGATTTCTTACCTGTTGGAAGCACACATCGAAGCAAAATTCGGATGAAGTCGGAGAATTTTCCGCTTTGACTGGTACCTCGCTAGGGCCGATTATCTTGAATTTATATTTTAAATTCTTTCTCATTGCAATTTTAGATATGGCTTCGTGGCCTGAGAAAAATCACTCATAATTCGAAAGCGAATAACATATGTCCTATGATGGTTCTAAAAAAACAGTAAGTTTTGGTTAAACAAGGCTGCAAAATATATGTTTGGGATTCTGCATGCAACGTTACTTTCTTTTAAGAACACACTATTAATAACTATAAATGTAAACTGGATTTGTTTGTTTATTGTTCGCTTATTCACACATTTTAATAAAAAACTAACACACTTTGTGAATTTTTTTTTTGCATGTGCAATTTTAACCTTTTTGAATTTCTTTTTAATTTCAATGTTTTCAAAATTGTAGCGTTGGCAGGATGGATTACGCCATATCACTCATAATAACAAAGCAACAAATGTATGCCCAACTACTAATTTAATGAAACAGTGAGTACCTGCAAACTGATTTAAATAGTTTTTAAATAAAAGAAATATCCGGAAGGTAAGTGGTAAATAAAAAAAAAAATATATAGTTAATCATTTCCTTAATCTAATATTTAAATAAATCATATTTAGGTTAGTAGAAAATGGAAATTTGATTCTGTTGCAATGCTTAATTATGAATTACCAAGCAAGAAGTAAAAAATAATTGTAATCATTTAATGAATATTATAATGTTTATCTACCAATAACAAACGTCGTAAATATCATCCATTATTTGAGTTTTAACTCAAAAGAGCAAACAAAAAAAAAAAAAAAATATCAGGTATACTTACGGTGACCATATTTTTAAATTTCAAATAATGAACTAAAATAAAAAGTTAACCGAGTTTCTTAGTATTATTACTTGCTCTATAGCATTGGTTTCGTGTCAAAAAAAATTGAGGTTTTAAATAAACTTAACATTACATGATGGAGAAGTCCAAAAAAGGGGTTTTCATCATGACATTCGTCGGTCTATGCGTCGCACACTGGGGATTTTGAGGAAAAAGTCCAAAATTCAAAGTTCTTCGGAGAACATTTTCTATAGGAATTCTAGAATAAAATCTGAATCAAAAAGATTTACTAAAAGAATTAAAAAAAAGGGACAAATTGTTGAAAGTATAAAATATGAAGTGAAAATACCCTGATAAAGTTGTGTGTTTGCTCTACTTATACACTTTTATTTTTCCGTAAATCGAAGAAATAATTAATGTAAGGATGAGCAAATTAAAAGACATTTTCTTATTTTTCAATTGACATTCTAGATTTAATATTAAGTATTATAATATACAAATCCGCAGTCTATTTAAAATTATAGAAGTTTTGGTCACACATTAGTAAAAAATAAAAAAATCACTTATGTTGTTTTAACAATCATCGATTCAGTTATAAGCAGAGATCAGAAATAAATCTCAACCTTTTGAAAGGTTCCTTAATAACTCTTATTTGTCGCCATTTTCAATAAAGGTCATAAAATAACCTTTATTTTTAAAAAAGAAAAATTTCGGTCAAAGTCTGAGAGAAACCTTTTTTTGTATTTTTTTATGTTTCGGTCAACCAGTGAGATTAAAAAAAAAAAATTTCATCTGCAAATGTATCAATTCCTAGAGACAGGGGAGTGGTGCCATATGAAAGCTTATATTCTCAGCTACCCGATAGTGGTATAATCGGGTTTTTGGATTTTTTTTTCAAAATTACGAGAAAATCGCGTTTGAAAGTTGGGGTAAATTTTTTTTTTCGAAAAATCCCCGAATCTTTGATCGCTCCTGGAAGCTAAACCGCTTGAGAGCAATTTTTGGGAGTGGTGCCAAATGATAGCTTGTGTCATGGTCCTACGCTTTGCACATTGTCAGATTTTTAAAAAATCATTTTCCGTGTTAAACCGCCACATCATGCCTGTTTTTTCAGAATCGGGCCTAACTTTTTTTTTTACCTTTAAGTTCTCCCGATTTGAGAACGCGTGCACCTACAGGGACGGGAGTGGTACCCAAATGTAGGTTAGAGTCCCCGCTACCTTTTGGCATGAAAAATTTTTTTTCATTTTTTTTTTTTCAAAATTCCGAGATATATCCGTTTGAAGTAGGGCGGGCGAAAACGCTTCTGGAAGCTAAACGCTTTGACCTAGATATTAGAACATCGGTCTCCTGAAATATTCGAAATTGCATTGGTTGTGCTTGTCGTCCCAGCGACTCACATCGCAGTGGAAAACACATTTTCGTCTTTAGATTTTACTTTAAACGAAAAGAGATATAATCTTGGGTCTAAAGAACTTTGAGAGTCTATTTAGTTCATACATTATTTAATACATAAGCTTAGAAAAAACATCCTTTTCATATTTATTTTTGGAATATAAAGACATTCTTGACATATTCGACATTAACCTTTTAAATTGACCATTTTTGATTTAACCGAAAACGGTTAAAGGTTGACCTTTTTCATTTATTTTTTTGTAAAAATGTCAACCGATAACCTTTATTTTTGATTTTTTAAAATAAATCTCAACCTTTAACCTTTATTTTTTATTTTTAAAAATAAATCTCAAACCTTAACCGAAACGTATTTCAAGCAATATGGTAATGGTAACTCTCAGAGAGAAACCAATTGAAAATAAAGGTTGACTGTTATTTCTGATCTCTGGTTATAAGTGATACCTTTTTCAAAAGCTGGAGTCATACGCTTAATTATAATCTTTAAATTATGTTCTTTTAATTAATGGTTTTAGAAATAATCGATATCAAAATTTATGAAAATAAAGGTTGAAAAAACACATACATATAATACTTTTTTTTTTTGTCAAGACCGTGCATTTTAATACAAAATTGACTGTTAAAGAAAACTGCCTTGATCAATTTCTCATCAAACAAAGAAAACCACATGTCTGTATGTGTTCTAGTTTTTGACAAAATTGAAAAGAAGAAAAAGTACCTTTTTATCAGATTTTTATTTTTTTGGCTTCAATCTTGATAGTCAAAGAGTGGAATGGAGGTATTACCAAAATGTGAGGAAGCAGTTTTATAGACTTATGCGTTTTAATAAGGAATTCAAAAGTCTCGCAGCCTTAAATTGCGTCTTTATATTGACTTAAGGGGGCTACAAAACGTGAGTTTTCCAATTCATTTAAGTAGGCTTAAGCAGTAGATAAATGTTCCCAAAGGAATGCAGTTAATGATGCAGGTTCTTTGTTTTTTTTTTTTGATTTTGTGGAGGCCCCTATTTTGTGGGGGCCCAGGGCTGTTGGCCCGTTTGCCTCCCCCCTCTTAATCCGGCCCTGGACAAAAAATGTGTTTGTTTTGGTTCAGCGGGGTACTTTATGCGAAAAATTAGAAAAAGTATTCATTTCCAACCACTGTTTTTCCTGTTTGTCGTACAAAGTTTTTAAAATTTTGAATAAAAAAAATCAGAGAATGTGCAAATACGGGACAGTCAAGGGACAAATTACAAAATACGGTACACTTATACGTCCCGGGTCTCTTAAATAAAGACCCGGGACAAGCTGTAGAAATACGGGACAGTCCCGGGTAAACCGGGACGGTTGGTCACCTTAAGTAAAGTCATCATTTATTTAATTCACTCTTCTTTAATTAAAGCCTTTTAATGGAAACATTTAAAACTCTGTTAAAAATATCCAAGGGAATTTTTATTTTTTAATCAAACTGTCAACGTTTTTTCAAATTGAATTTGAAGATTTGAATTATAAACAATATATGAAAAAACATAAAAACTATGGCCAGTAATTGTTTTGTAGCAAGATGAAATCCCACACACGAGAGTAACGATATACAAGTGGTAAACATAGACTGAAATGTGTTGAGATAATTATATACAATCTCAACTCAACCCCAATTGGTTTTACTATACTCTGTCGAACAAAAATTGTCAGTACAGGTAAGATAGGACGTTTGCATCTCACTCTGCATCATGTTTAACCCATAAGTCTTTCACAACAAAAAGCTCTCACAGCGATACCGCACTTTGCATAAAAATGTTTCAAGTTCAAAAAAGTACCAGCGATACCCCTTTGTTGGTAGAATTTCACAATAACAAATTTTTAAAAAGAAATAAAAAGAAATTATCTTCTTCCACACCTCCAAGATGTAATAAAGTAACTTTTTGTAAATTACTTAAACCCAAATATAATTAGGCTATTGATTATGTCGAAAAAAACAGGGTAATAAGGAACTAAGACGTTCACGGGTTTTTATTGCAGGAATCGTTCAATGGGTTATAAAAGAAGATAAAACCGCGGAGTGCTATTAAATGAGAAGGTGGAAACTGAAGATAGGGGTGCAAAAGCCCCCTTTTTGGTTTTTTCAATATACCTACCTCGTAAACCAAGCAAAATTTTGATATATTGCACATAAAACTTTTTGTAGAGAATTAAATTTCCTATTTTAATAATGTTTTTTTTTAAATTAAAAAAAAAAAATTTCCATACCAAAATAGTCGAAACAATCATAAAAAAATCAAAAAAATCGATTTTTTGAGTTTTTTTTGCTTATTTAGTTGTACATTTGTTTGGGTTGAGATCGACATAAACATTGCTCCAAAGAAAAAAAGAAGATTAAATTTCCTTCAAAATGCTGTGCTCACTAAATTTTTTAATTGAATATTAACCGAAGTATGGCCATTTTAATCTATCTTATTTTTCGCATTTTTAGTTTTACTCAAGTAACACAGAAACATTTGAGGGGAAAGTAAAATAACTTAATCACTAAGAACTGATAATGAGATTTTGTAGAGGGGTTAAATACAATCATTGTTTACTATGGGAGGGGGGGTCAATGTCCCCCCGTTTTGGCGGGAGGGGAAATTTTCAAAAAAAAATAATTAAAATAAAAAAAAATATATTAAAAAACAACGGCAACACTTACAGTTTTGATTGATACTTTTTTCAAAAGCTAGAACTATAAACTTAATATTAATTTTAAAATGAAGTTATTTTAATCAATTGTTTTTGAAATACCCGATTTCAAAGTCAAAACTTGTGAAAAAAAAGTTTAAAAAGCACATTGAGTGCAATTTTTGACAAAGACTGTGGACTTCAATACGAAATTGATCGACAAAGTAAACTTCCTTAATTGATTTCTTATCAAATCATGAAAATCATAATGTTCCTATGCCTTCTACTTTTTGAGGAAATTGAAAAATAGACAAAATACTTTCTTTATCGGAATCACTCGTTTATTTGTCGTCATTTTAAGTCAACCTTAAACTTGTTCAGGCCAGGCGCGGATCTAGAAAATTGGTTTGGAGGGGGGCGGGTCACAGGATTAAAAAAACTTACTTCCAAAATAATTTTAAAAAAATGGTCAAGTGCTCAAAATATATGCTAAATTTTAGCTAACATAAAAAATTCTATCCAAAATCTTATATCAAATGCATTTTCGAGAGGATTTTGTTTCGGAGCTTAAATTAAGCTAAATTTTTGACAATACATTTTTTTAGAAAAAAGTTTTCAGCTCTCAAACATTTACCTTGCTCTGGGACCAGGTTAAACTTTTATCTTCAGGGTAAAAATTGTTTGCAGAAGGATTGATGTATTTTTTTAATAAATAATCAAAAACTGAAGCTGTCAAACATTTACCTTGCTCTGGGACCCGGTTAAACTTTTATCTTCAGAGTAAAAATTGTTTGCAGAAGAATTGATGTATTTTTTTTAATAAATAATCAAAAACTGAAAATAAAGAAAGAAAATTGGGAAAGTAATGCCGACTTTTCACGAGTCGATTTAAGCCACACTATTACAATTAAAGCAGGATTTAGTTTTGTTATTATTTCGCAAATAAATACAATGATCTGATCTGGATCACGAGAAAAATAAAACACAGCTTTTATTGATGATGAAAAAAAATTTTAAGTGAATGTAAACGTAAAAATAAAATTCACAGGTCAACGCTTGTTTGTAAATTGTTAATATTTATAAATGTTTCATACACCATTAATTCTTTTGTTTTGCAACTAAGAAAGTATTTAGCCACTTCAAAAATGTAGCCCAATTCTCACAACTAAATAAAGCTAAGATAAATTCTTTATTCAACAGACATAGATACAAATGTCAAAAACTTATCCTCGGCTAAAAATTTAACCAAATTCACACACGATCTAAAACTAAGACTTGAAATATATGTCCCGTTTTCGAAAAATTGATATTTAAAAAATACATGTTTATATTTTTCTTAATCCAAAAAATTATTTTTTCTATATTTAATTTTTAATAAGTACAATCAAAGCTTTTGTTTAAAAAAATCTGTTGAAGTTAATGAGGTTGTCATTTTAAACAAATTTAGAAGTTAATAACCGTTCTACACTGTGTGAATGTTGAACCTAGTTAAAATAAACAGAAACCACTTTGATTAAACTATTTTTCGGAATGATTTTTCGTTTTTTCAAAATTGAATCAACGTTGACCATACTATATTTTACATTGCGATTGCACTTGAATGTTTTTATCAAAATCGCAGGGATCGGTTTGGAGAAAACTACCTATATTTTTACAAAATTCTTATGTGGAAGGTACCTTAATTTATGGTTCAACTATACTAAAAGTACGAAAATAATTCAGAAATGTTTTTCTTCCACATTCGTGTTTTGGGTAGAACTCGCCTGGTGCGCTTCACTTAAAACAAAAAACTGAAGTTTCGATTACATCGATGTTTTCAAGAGCGATGTTTTCAGCATCATTATTTTTTTGCGGAAACATCAACCCATAAATATTTTTTTCTATAAAAAAGTACCGAGTAAACATAGTATAATTATAAATATGCTTAATATGCATTTTAAGAAATGTGATTTCTGAGAGCAAAAGTTAGCTTTAAAAAGAAAAAAAATGTAGGTACAAATTAAAAAATACATAGGTATTTTTAGGATGAAATAAATTTCCTCCACACAAATTTGTTACAAAGAAAAGCGTATATCTTCTTAAACCAAAATATCAAATTAAGTTATTGCGATTAGTTATGATTAGGACCTGGATTTGTATGCCCTAAAAACACGAAATACATATGCGCTTAAAATTACTAAATATGCCATCAAAAATCTAAAATATGCCTAATAAATCCAAAATATGCTTCAAAAATACTGAGTACAATACTAAAGTAAACAAAAAAAAAAATTTAAATAAAATAAAAAATAATTCAGTCTTTTATTAATGGAAAGTTTTCACAGCAAATATAATAAAAATATATCATTTATATAATATCTTGGTACATTAGTTTTGTTAGCATGAATCGTGAAATGCTTCCTGAAGTTTTCAAAACTAAACCGTTGGGATTTGGTTTTAATAAACTTTTATACATAGAAAATGACCTCTCCAAAAGTCCACAGACGTTAGTGCAGCAACCCTCAAAACCTAAATAAAAAAAAAATATGCAACAGGTACCTATAGGACCTAGAAATTGGAAGTGGTTGTTTTCATTGTTCAAACTTTTAATGATTTTCGATCACGTTCGAACACTTCGATCACTTCCGATCATTTCGAGTAAAGCCTAGTGTTTATGAACAGTCAATCTGTTTACGAGTAATTTTGTTCGTGGGTATTGAGGATCGAGTATACTCATGAGTTCAAACAATTTATATGGTTTTGTTTGTGAGTATTTTTGTTTATGAGTAAGATGATTTACGAGTATAGACTATAGAGAGAAAACGATCGAGCACGAACGATCATTTTAAAAAATTAAAATTGTTCGAATAGGTTCGAACATACTCATTTGGATCTCCGCTCTGATACCTACCACGCAACACCAGATACCATACATTGCGAACGTGTGAGAGATCCATTTCCTGTATCCTCTCATTTTCGCGAAAGAAAAATACAACAACACTTTGCATGCGCGATGAGCTTGCCTGGCGCCAATCCTTTTTTATGGAAAAACCTATGTACAAACAATATGTAGAATGTAGAAACCTAAGTTCATCTATACCACCAAACAACCACTCGATAGAGCGAGAGATCATGTAGAAACAAAATAGAAGATAATAAAGAGAGAGATACAACTAGCGCCAGCGGAATTTGTTTGAACTACAAATCTCAATACATACGCATTCCATACATTTCTGAGGAAAAAGAGGTTGTCTGTAAAGCCGGTTTACGGACGATGATTTAACGTGATAACGTCGTCAGAAAACAGGTTGTGTGTTTTTGTTTAAAATGAGTCAATTGAAGCGTTTACTTTTTTCAAACTTTTTTCAAGAAAATGCTAAAAAAAATACCTTTTTTATTTTCTCATTATATAAATTTTTTTATTTTAAAAGCTTACAAAAAAAATTATGCAATTTAAAACCAAGTATTTCTTCTTAAGAATAAAACCATTTTTAAATTATTACAATGCGCAAAAAGTATAAAAATAATTTATTGAAAACAATCATTTTCATCAAAAAAAGCAAAGAAAACATGAATTTTTATCTTCTCACGTCATTAATTCCATTTTTTTCCCTAACAACCTATAAAAAATTTTATACCATCTGAAAGCTTATTGTCTAAGCTCAAAATATATATATATCGATCAGGTCTATGAGTGCTAGAATTTTTTGAACTCGATCAAATTTCATTAAAAAAAGCAAAAAAAAACATTTATTTTTATGTTCTCAGGCTATGGAATCAATTTTTTTGTTTGACAAAATATAAACCATGTGAAAGCTTATTATTTCGCCTTTCATATGACGTATCAATCTCATTTCAAAGATGCCTACAAGAGAAGTTAGAATTTTTTAAAGTCAACCATGTCGAATTTCCAGACTGAGATTACGGTACTTCCCAAACTGGTGGCTGTTCGGGGGGGCAACAGATCTCCACTGGTGTTTGGAGTTTTTTCGCAAGTTTCTTGATTTAACATTGTGTAGTTTGTAGTTAGTCTACCGTTTTGTGTGATATACCAAATGAAAGGTAATTGTATTGCTCATAAAAGTTTAATAAAATTTCTATCTGCTCTTGGTCAAAAGTTATAACCTGTTGAATTCTAAAATTTTATTTTACCATTATCTCAAAATTGTGATGATTGAAATGATTGAAACACACATATAGTCGTAGTCATGGTCTATCATTACTCCATATACTTTATTCCTGTATCTATTAAACAAAAAAATATAAAAATAAAAAACGATGAAAATCGGTTAAAAACGGTAAAAAAAAACGTGTTTTTTTAAAACTTGTTTCTTCCGTTAATTAGTCAAAACTCACTAAACGATTCCAAGTTGTTGCACATGTATGCATAAGGCCAAAACCTACATGTCCTATAAGTTTCAGCTAAAAATCAAAAATTACCCAAAAATACCCCTAAAAAACAAGGAGTTTTTCAAAAAATCATATTTCGAAACGCAGAGTGTTGGAAAAAAATCCGTATTAGACGCCTCATTTTTTTTTTCTCATCTTTCACCTGACATCTTTAGAATTGTCAAAAAAATTTCCTTTACCGAAAATCATCATTTTGTCATAGCCCCAACACGTGTATAACGCTCAAACAAAACGTTATAGCTTAGTTTCAAATTTTTTTAGAATTTTTTCTTATATGCAGTTATTCTTAAATTAATCTCATCTATCTTTGACAAAAAAAATCAATTCTGTACAACTTCGCGCTTAGATTTTAGCCCAAATTTCATCTTTCTGTTTTACCCCTGTATACCCTATTTAATGGCGGAATTTTTAAAAATCCTTCAGTTGGATTTAGCTTTAGGTTATTATCTTTCAAATAAGCTATAGAAGATTTTTGTATCTCTAATAGTTTATTTTTAATTTTTAATTGAAATTTTTTGCCGCACTGCGAAAGTGCGAGGGTGTAACGTTAGAAAATGGCGTCACTTTTTTGTGGTGGCTGCCATGGTTCATCGATTTATAAGACGTTATCACGTCAAAAAATGGAAAGTAGACTCTTTTTTAAAAATTAATTGTAAGAAAACTATTATAGCAATTCTTGCTTTCTTACTTGACATTGATGGAAAAAATAATGAAAACAAAAATATAACAAAAAATTTAAAAGTTCTGGTTTCTTAGTACTTTTTATTGTTTTTTTTTGACTACTTAAAAAGCGATTGGAGGGTTACAAAATAATATTTTCCAACAAAATATATAGTATTTGGGATGAGTTACTTATTTCTTTTTATTTTGATGAATTTTATTAATAAATTGCAGAAGTTACACATGTTCAAACATTGTAACATAAGGAAAAATAGCTTCAGTTTCGATTAATTTTTTTCTATGAAAAATACATTTTTAGTTTTTCAAAATAGTTTTACTCCGTAGTTTGATTTAATCTCAATCCAAAATAGAAATAAAAAAAATAAAAATTTTAGTCTAACTAAGAAACAAACCGATGTCTTTCAGGGCGTTCTAAAACAACGAACATTTTATCATGTTTGTTCTCTCTTAATTACAAGTGCACAAATTTGGAAATTGTGGCGATGAAGATAGTTAGCCTTGTTTATTATCTAAATAATAAAATTTATTTCATTCAATTATCTTTAAAAATGTGAAAGTTATGCACCGATATGTAAACGATAACCCGATTTTTACGTGGTCCACTCAGCCTTAAATCGAATGTTTCTTGCATGGCTCGCTTAGACGTCATTAATGTGTTTTATTTTAATTTAAATTTGAATTTGAATTTATTAAATTCGACTGAAATCACTTTCACCGTACTACCTAGGGGTCAGGGCCAGGGGTCATTTTCGGGGATACGCCATATCAAATTTTGGTGTAAAACTGTGGTTTCACATTCTACTCCATCAAAGGAAACTAATTGCATCAAAAAATTTTGTACTTCAATTAGATAACTTTGATAAAATGTCTAGATTGATCGGGCTATTTAAATACGATGGTAACTCCCTACTTTTTGTAGTAATTTGAAACATGGTATTTTTTAAATTTCATAATATCAGGTGAAAAAGTTGTTCAAAGGAGGTGGTGGTTCTTGTGGTGGTTCTTGTAGATGAAAAAGGATTGCAACGTGTCGAGACGAGGACGACCGTTCCTTATGGCAGTTGCTTGATTGAAGACGGAATAGTGGGTGAAGTGATCTTGGTATTTTGTTGATGCTCTTAGTTTCGTATTAGATTTGTCCTAGTCACTCGTCGTATCTGAAGTAACTTTATTTTTTTTAATTGCTTGATGGTATTTTATGAATAAAAAACTTACCTCCGCTCCGTCTCAATTATTTATAAACAAAGCTAAAAAATAAAAAGCATCTGCTTTTATCGAAATCTTTAATGATAAAAGCAGCAAAAATCTGTCTTTTATTCGTTTATGATTCATAAAAGATTTCATAACAGATTAAGGCTTGCTGATTAAGGCTTATAAAAGATTTAATAGCAGATTGGGTAAGCCGAATACCAAATAAGAAAATCATAAAAGATTTTTTGACAGATTAGATTTTTGTATGGAAATACACAAGAGAATAGCAGAATAAAAGATCTCGCCGAATAGGCCTAATTATCAACTATACCATTCAAACGATTTTCGATCATGGTTGATCTTAGCCACGTTTTGACTCTCCTAAACGTAGGTACTAAAAGTTCTTTCAACCGAGCTTGTGGTGCATGGGCATGGTAAGGAAAGGGCGAAATGGGAGACTAAGCTTTGGTGTCGACTTTCGGGAAAAAGTCGTCTGCAGATTTTCGGGAGATAATTTTTTATCTTTCCAAAGATTATGCCACAGTTCAGCCTCCCCAAAAAATTTTTTTAATCCGAGGTAAAACTCGGAAACATTTTTGATTTTAACTTAAAATCATTTAAGCTTAACTTTAATATATCCACTGGATACAAAATAAATAGAAAATATGCTGGTAAGTTTTCATCTGCAAATCTTCGTTCAAGTGAAGATATCAATGAATCTAAATATGGAATTAGGAGCGATGTCAAACAAAATATAGCTCCATACTCCATAGTTAATAAACTAAGCTTTAAAATAAAATAAAAATCAAAATTATACAATTTAAACAATTTAGAAAAAATTACTTTTTTAACAATTTTACTTGCGATATACATAGGTACTATATATATTAGACTGGGCAAAAAAAAAAAAATATTTTTTTTTTGAAAGTTACTTCGAAAATCTTGTTCAGGATGATGAAAAAAAAATTTGGTGAAAATTTGAGCCGTTAAAAAAAATTTTAAGAGGTCTATCAACGGTGTTTTTTATTTTTATACATGATATGATGTTTTACAACAGAACTGCTAGACGATCAAAGTAAAAAAAAATTCTGTTCATTTTTTCTTATATAAAATTAAATTTCCTACAAAAAAGATCTTATTGAAAATTTTCGTCAGACGAGCCGTATTCGAGAAATTAAGCTTTTTAAATCGAAGTGTTTTTTCAATTTGACTGTTTCACTTTGGAATTTTGTGATAAGCAAATAACTGAATAGAAAAATAAAACCACGATAGATTCTTATAGGAAATTTAATTCTCTACAAAAAAGGTCTTGTAGTAATTTTCCCTAAATTGAGTTCTAAAGAAGTTATTCACGATTTAAATCGAGAAAAAATTAAAAAATCAATTTTCAATTTCAAAATTTTTTAATTCACTGAAAATTCAATATTTTCAAATTAGCAAGATGTTTTCTTGTAGGGACTTAAACGTTCTATAAAAAGTTCCCTGGCAGCAAATTAATTGCTTTAACCGTTAAGAAGATATTCGTATCAAAACCAATGCCCACTGATTTCAATAGTTTTCTTATGACAAGTATGCATTGCGATTTGAATACGAATATCTTCTAAACGGTTAAAGCAATTAATTTGCTGCCAAGGAACTTTTTATAGAACGTTTAAGTCCCTACAAGAAAACATCTTGCTAATTTGAAAATATTGAATTTTCAGTGAATTAGAAAATTTTGAAATTGAAAATTGATTTTTTAATTTTTTCTCGATTTAAATCGTGAATAACTTCTTTAGAACTCAATTTAGGGAAAATTACTACAAGACCTTTTTTGCAGAGAATTAAATTTCCTATAAGAATCTGTCGTGGTTTTGTTTTTCTATTCACTTATTTGCTCATCACAAAATTCCAAAGTGAAACAGTCAAATTGAAAAAACACTTCGATTTAAAAAGCTTAATTACTCGAATACGGCTCGTCTGACGAAAATTTTCAATAAGATCTTTTTTGTAGGAAATTTAATTTTATATAAGAAAAAATGAACAGAATTTTTTTTTACTTTGATCGTCTAGCAGTTCTGTTGTAAAACATCATATCATGTATAAAAATAAAAAAAACCGATGATAGACCTCTTAAAATTTTTTTTAACGGCTCAAATTTTCACCAAATTTTTTTTTCATCATCCTGAACAAGATTTTCGAAGTAACTTTCAAAAAAAAAATATTTTTTTTTTTTGGCCCAGTCTAATATATATCAAGTTATGCATTCTTACAAAAAAAAATTTTTTTTTGAAGAGTAAAATTTTCGAAAACGGGACATTGTATTTTTTTGATGTTGATTAGTGATTTCTACAAAATGGCATACCAATTTTATTTTAAAACTTTTTTCCAAAATATTAATTATAAAAAATTAGTTTTTTAAAAAATGGCTCTAACGATTTTGAAATTTTTTTTCTAAAAATGCATTTAAATATATCAATCAAAACTGCATACTTGTTTTGGAGGGCAATTTGATTTCAGATTTTGTTTTATTAAAAAAAAAAAAAACGAATTTTATGTTTTTTTTTGCACCTAGGTATATACAATATATATGTACATATACATAGTGCCCATAGCCGTATTTAGGGGGGGGGGGATTTTGGGGGTTTAACCCCCCCCCCCTGAAATTTTTTTTTCAGAAAATCAAAAGAAAAACAAATATACCTAAGTCTAATATGTGCATCACTAAATGTTTTGTTTTTGTATTTTAGTGATTTGATTAACTATCTGAAAATCTCCTTTAAGTCTCTACCAATTTCGTATCGTTAAAGAAGCTGTCGATGAAGTTTTTATAAGGGAAAACAAAATTTTTTTGGACCATTACAACGTTTGGTAAAGGGTTTTCAAAAACAAGTTTTTGCCTCTTTGCCCATTTCCTTAAGCACCATGTTAACATCTTAAAATGCTCTTTAAAGAACCCTTTAAATACCACAAGTATTTTTGCAAGGTTTTTGGTGCCGAGACTAAACTATACTTTTTCAAAGGGTTTCGGTGTGCCGAACTCGAATCCAAAGACAGACATATTCGATCACATCTCGTTTTTGAAATATTACCGTTAAATCTATTTAAATCTTTCCGACATCTTTTCTACTGTCCGAGATATCTTCAGTTGCTTGTTACCCACTTTTGTTCTATGTTAAGCTTAAATCCAGTATATAAGCGAAAATAAATGTATCCATTTATTTAGAGAGTGTAGTACCAATGTACAACTTTTAATAACGAAGAAAAATAACAAAAATAATAGTGTTTTTTCTTATACTGAGTAGCTACTCATTTTTCATTTTATTCGCAAAACAATAATAAAAATTACACAAGTAAGTATTTGTTTTTATTGTTTTTTCAAATAAAATAAAAAAATGAGTAACTACTGAGTTGTAGAAAAAACACGCCTAATAAAAAATTATTAAAATTATTTTTATTTTAAGTGAGCGAAACGCTTTATAAATTTGGAGTTGAGGTCACTTGAACTTTAAAATTGTATGTACAATATTTCGTTATTTTTTTTGTTTCAAATTATAAAACTAAACAATTTCAGTTATATTGTTAAATTTCAAAGTGAAGTCTTATTTATTAGCTCATGCCAAACAACTTGGATTATTAAAAATTTTTGTTTTTAAGTATTGCCAATTTAATTTAGAACTCAATCATTTTTCTGTCCATTTTTCAATGTTTTATATGTATATAAAATTGTGCGAAATAATTTTTTGTATAAAGCCAAAGAATGGCTTAAATTTGTTTCTTCAAAAAAATTTTCTTGCTCGCTGACGCTCGCAATTTATATCAACCAACTTATTCGCCCTTTTTACCAATTCAAACTAGACATGCCGCTGAATATTCGGGGATTTTTTAATTCGTTTGCGGTAAGCAGAGCTATTTTAAACTTTTAACTACGAATACTTAAAAAGGATATTGGCAAGTTTTTCGCTTCGACACAGTTCTAGTGACCATTTGCTTTGCGGGATTAAGAATCGACTGCAGTTACATATAGTTAATACCAAGTATTGTGATTCCTAAAAAAATGTTGTTAAGTCTGAGCTAACCCCTCCCGAAATGAAATCCTAGCTACGGCTATGATAGTGCCTACATTTCCCAGAATTTCTATATAAAAAGTCTTAAAAATTTAAGCAACTTGAACTCTAAGGGCAAGTTCGTGCGACCAAGTCGTGCATTTTATTTTTTTTTTGCTTTAGCCCTAGAAACTTAATTTTTTAAACTAATCAAATGTGTTAGTATTTGAGTTGAGGTACTTATTTGTTATTTAATTTTATTTCGATCAATTTTATTAATAAATTGTAGAAGTTACACCTGTTCAAACATTGTAAGATAAGGAAAAATAGCTTCAGTTTCGATTAATTTTTTTCTATGAAAAACAAATTTTTAGTTCTTCATAACCACAGTACACATAATAAGGTAATATATTCCGAACGTTGTCAAAATTTGTTTGTCAAAAATGGGGACCAATCTGTCAGGTCGGCCTTTAATTTTTATATTTCAATCGCAGTAAACAGGAAATTTGTTTTTGTTTTAATTTATAAAATGTCATTTAAAAATATTATAAATTGAAAAATAACAAATTTTCTTCGTGTTTCATCGCGGGAAATGGTAAATAATTGTTTAAAAATTAGTGGTGTGCGTTGTTTATCGGTTTTTTGTGCGTTTTTCGTCGGTACTTTAAACAAGAATTCGGTAGCTGACATTGGTCGCCAAAGTGTCATGTTTTGACAATCTGGCGACCAATGTCAGTTCGGAATATATTACCTTTTTATGTGTACTGTGCTTCATAACAGCTTTACTCCTTATATTAATTAAATCTCATTCCAAAATAAAAATAAAAAAAAAACAAAAATTTTAGTCTAACTAAGAAAAAACAGATATCTTTCACGTCGTTCTAGAACCACGAAAATTTTTTCATGATTTGTTCTCTCTTATTTACAAGAGCACAAATTCTGAATTGTGGCGATGAAGATATTTAGCCTTGTTTATTTCTAAATAATAAAAGTTATTTCATTCATCTTTAAAAATGTGAAAGTTATCCACCGATATGTAAACGATAACCGGACTTTAACGTGGTCCACTCATCCTTAATGGCGCTCTGTTCACTAGATTTCTTTCTGCGAGTGACTACTCGTTGATGTGTTGCTCAATGTAGAATATGGACGATCTTACTCGAACTTCCACTGAAACAGCTTGATTTGGGTGATTTGTACCAACATTACTGATTCTGAATGTGCAAACCAAAATTTAAGTGAGCTGGGCCCAATTCTGCAAGTGTGAGTTTTTTTGCGTGAGTTTTTTTATGCCTTGTTCCCAAGGCAATTTACACTTTTTTTTCGTTTTCACAGAGAAACTCATTTTTGCGGAATGGGCGAATGGGGAGGTAAGCCTCCCATATTAACTAAAAAAAAGTTCAAAATACGAAAATACGAAATTCGGGACGCGAACAACTTGTCGCCTGCAACTCACAATACCTAGAAGAAAAGTGAAATTTAAATTTTCCGGGTCGAATCTTGTTGACGTGAAACTCACAACAGTGCTGAATATGTTTTTTGAGGAACATCGCGAAGTGACTGTTGCCAACTTAATTCGGAGCTAGTGCGAGCGGGGCCTTAAGGTGGTGGGTGGTTGACATGGGACTCACTACAAGAACGACTCAACGATCAAACTAAGCTCTGTCAATTTTTTAACTGTATACCTAAATGGTTCAAAAACGGAACATAGACCGACCTACGAAAATACTCTTCCGGACCGGAAGAGTTCCTTTGTTTTGCGATAATATTTGTACTTCCAATTGTAATGCCATCTTATTGGCAATATCCATAACTAAATCATCGTAAAGTAGTTCGGTCGATGGGAAAAAATATGAAAAAAGTTATGACGTGAGCTTAGTTTGGATGAAGCATTGAAGAGGCGTTTCTTTTGAGTAATAATCTCAATATCTCGACAACGACTTGTGGCACAGAAAGTTTTTGAAATATTTCTATGTAGGTATCTATCTCAATTTTTCCCATATACATTTACGCAATAGCTAAGATCGCATTCTTTTTTTGTAAAAAACCACTTAGATTTTATATAAAGCAAAAAAATGTTAGCAAAAAATAGCTTGAATTCATCAGTTTTCAATTTGTTTTCATCCAGGACCCACCAATCAATCCACATTCCATATTATTACATAATATGTGTCTACTTTATAAGTCCTAAAGTTTGGGAATTTCGGCAGCATATTAGTGTTTTTCTTTTTTAACAAAAAATTTCGGGGGGGGGGGGTTTCAACCCCCAAAACACCCCCTGCGTTCGCCCCTGATGCAAACGATACATCGATGTTTTCAAAACATCGATGTTTTTATGAAAAACATTGATGTAAACATCGATGTATACATCGATGTTTCTTAAGCCGATACATCGACATTAAAGGAGATGGCACATTTTTCTATGGAGTTTGGGCCCAGTGTGTTCACTAACGAAATTGGTACCAAATCAAAGGTGAGGGTAGGTAAGTACATTACGTGGGTTAAATATTTCCAAATTCGTTAGTGGGGTTTTGGATATATTTGAGTTTAAAATTGGGCTTACTCTGAAAAAGAATTTCACTTTTTTTTGACAAAATTGCTTATATCGTGTGGTATAAGACTCGTAGGGAAATGATTTTGGTATCAAATGAAAGGTATTTTGTTTGTCTTTTAAATTAATTTAAAATTATTTTCTACCTTACATTGCATTTTTAAATATTTGGTATTTACTTTTTGAAAATCAACTTTTTTTTCACTTACGTTTTGAACACCGATATCTTAAGAAAATTGCATTATTTGAAGGATTAATTTCTCACCTTGAATAATGTATATAATAATGTAGGGGGAAGTGGTCACCCTTCGTACACGGTCACCCTTTGTACAGTGAGCATGCAAAACATCGATATCGTTCATTTTGTAGATACTCGTCTTTCTTTTTTTGCATAATAACTGAACTTGAACTCTCAAACTCAATATTTTTTGTCTAGTGTTCAAAGCTTCAAAGTTTTGCTGAGAGAGATGCAAATGATTCGGATTTGTATATATGGAAATATCACAAGCTAATGTGGCGATAGCCACTACATTTACCTTTTATTACTTGTTAATACTTTGTTTACGTTTTACTTTAAATTAATATTTCGATCGTTTCATTAAATTATTAGTTTTCAATTTTCATATTTTTCAATAATCAATTCTTGTTTATCATCAAATCAATAAATACCTATTATATAATTTCATAAGAAATAAAATATCTTTTATTTCCAAATTGGTGACCCCGACTTAGAATAAGTACCTACCAAACTTCAACAAGAATTCAAATATAAAATGAATGCAGAACAGGAAGCTGAACTCGACTTCTGCAGAATCAACAACAAAATGCAAGTCCTCCAACACAACCAAAAATCAACCGTGTGGCAGTGAAACTTCCACCGTTTTGGGCAGAACGGCCTAGCTTATGGTTTTCTTAAGCTGAGTCCCAGTTCATTATCTCGGACATAACAAACGAAACCACTAAATTTCACTATGTTGTTTCACAGCTGGATACTCGTGTGGCTTCCGAAGTAGAAGATATCATAACCTCGATCCCAGAACAAAACCCCTTCACTGTTCTAAAAAAGAAGCTCATTGAACGCTTATCAGCATCAGAAGAGCAACGTGTCCGACAACTCATCAGTGATGAAGTACTTGGTGATCGAAAGCCTTCACAATTTCTTCGTCACCTTCGTTCTCTTGCTGGTCCATCAGTTCTGCAAGACAATTTGTTGCGACAACTTTGGTTGAGACGTTTACCATCGAACGTTCAAGCAATCCTTACATCGACATCAGATCTTTCTCCTGATCAGCTTTCTGAGCTTGCTGATAAAATCGTTGAAGTTTCTCCACCACCAATTCCTTTTGCTGTTCATGCGACATCAAATAATGAACAGAACCAAAATTCACAAGCCCTTTTCGAAGCTATTGACACTCTCACAAGACAAGTTGCCGAGCTACCTTCGAATAGAACTTTTCGAAATCGCTCTAAGGCTCGAGGAAGACAAAATTCAAGAAGCAGTTCTTAGTCTGCTAAGAGAGAAGGATGTGTTATCACTCCAGATACCAGCACAATGCACGTAAGTGTAATAAACCTTGCAGTTTTCAGGGAAACTTAAACAGCATTCTATAATGACGGCGAATGACTGCAATGTTCCTGGAAGCCGTCTCTTTGTAACCGACCAGAATTCAAAACATCAATTCCTCATCGATACCGGATCTGACCTTTCCTGCTTTCCAACCCGGCTTTTACCAAAACGACGTCCTTCCACTAATTATGACCTAAGCGCTTCAAATGATATCGTTATAAAAACGTATGGATTTCTGCACCTCGATTTGAATTTGGGATTACGACGAAGTTTCATTTGGAGATTCGTTGTAGCTGACGTAAGCATTCCTATAATAGGGTCAGACTTCCTTGCCCACTATCATTTGCTACCTGACTGTCAATCGAAACGCTTAATCGACACATATACTGGACTTCAATCAACTGGAAAAACCACTACAAACTACAATTAAGCACAACAGTGTGAAAACCATTCAAATTTCATCGCCATGCACTGCTTTATTGACTGAACTTCAAGAAATTACTCGTCCTGCTGGTTTACCTAGAGTTATTAAGCACAAAACTGTGCATCATATCCGCACAACACCAGGCCCTCCAATACAGTGTCGCCCTCGTCGATTGGCTCCAGAAAAACTCAAGATTGCCAAGAAGGTATTCGCTGATATGTTACTTGCTGGAACCATTCGACCTTCAGATAGCTCATGGTGTTCACCACTTCATCTGGCACCTAAAGGCGATAATGGTTGGCGTCCCTGTGGAGATTATCGTGCATTGAATGCCCGAACGATCCCAGATAAGTACTCTTCTCGTCATATCCATGATTTCACTTACAACATCAATGGAAGCAAGGTGTTTTCAACTATTGATTTGTTGAAGGCATATCAACAAATTCCCATTAACCCTGATAACGTATGCAAAACAGCCATTGCTACTCCATTTGGTTCCTACGAGTTTATGTTTATGACTTTTGGACTGAGGAATGCTGGAAACACCTTCCAACGTTTGATGGATGAAATTCTGTTTGGACTTGACTTTTGCTTCACATATGTAGACGATATTCTAGTTTATTCCAAAACCACAGAAGAACATATGAACCACTTGCGCCTAATTTTTGAACGACTATCAAATTATGGTATGGTCATAAATCCATCAAAGTGTGTTTTTGTTGCTTCAGAAGTAAAGTTCCTTGGATACACGGTCAATTCTGAAGGAATCAAACCTCCCAAAGAACGTGTTAAGACAATTGAAGACTACCCGCTACCGAAAACATCAAAAGGCCTTCGTCGTTTTCTTGGAATGGTGGATTTCTACCTATGGTGGATTTCTACCGAAGATTCATCCAAAAGCATCTGAAATTCAAGCTCCACTTCACAATGCCATTAGCAATCCTCAACTCAAAGGATCTCAACCAGTTCCATGGACACTAGAGTTAGAAGAAGTCTTCAAGAGCTATAAAGCCGCTTTATCTTCCGCAACTCTTCTTGTCCATCCAAGCTACGCAGCAGAACTTGGTCTTTTTACTGATGCATCAAACCACTCGATTGGAGCCTGTATAATGCAGAAGATAAAAGGCAGTTGGCACCCCTTGTCATTCTTTTCAAAGAAATTATCTGAGAGAGAGAACGCTTGGCCAACTTACCATCGAGAACTTCTAGCAATATATGAAGCAGTCCAACATTTTCGTCATATGTTGGAAGGTCAAGTATTTACAATTTATACTGACCACAAACCTTTGGTTCACGCTTTTAAACAAAAACGAGAAAAACTTTCACCTGCTCAACAAAATCATCTTACATTTATTGCTCAATACTCTACCGACATTCAACATATTGGAGGAGAAGATAATATTGTTGCCGATGCTCTCTCCCGCATTGAAGCCATATCTTCCGTTGTCGATTATCAAGCCCTCGCAGTTTCACAAGAAAAAGATGAAGAACTTCAAAATCTTCAAATATCTATATGTGGCAGACTCTTTTCCCACTGTCATTTAATTGAACAAAAAACATTTAATATTTCCATAATTACTCTTTAATTACACGGTGTTACAAAAATGAGGTTTTAAAATATACGCGGGCGGAGACCTATCAGGTTTTGTAGAGCTAGTCGCACTGAATACGAAACTGTATTTGAAAATCCCCTAACACCCCCAAAATCTGGAGTTACGGGCAAAAAACGGTTTTTTGGACCTTCACCCATTGAAAAAATTCTAGCTTCGACTATTTTTTACCCATTTTCGATTTTTTTCTGATAGGAAAAATATACCTTTTTAACAATGTATAAAACATGTAACTCGGTTAAACCACTTAGAATTTATAAGATGTCAAAGTTCAAAAATTCAATTTTTTTTGTCATTTGCCCAACTTCGGCATCAATTTAAAGTATATGTTTTCAAAACAACATGCTATTTAAAAAATATATTCTAAAACAATATCTATTTCCCAATTGATCGATGTATTTTTTATGAAAATCACTTCAAAATTGGCTTAGAAAAAAAAATGTTTCGATTTCAACCCAGATACAGAAATTCGAACTTTTAGGTATAGAACAAAAATGTTGTTTCGGCACGTAGAAGGATAAGTTGGACGCCAGGATTTGATGAAAGGTTTTTGTAGAGGAGCTCAATACAAACATTTTTTTTCTTTAAGAGGGGGGTCTATCTCCCCCCGTTTAGGTGGGAGGGGCATTTTTCTAAAAAAAATTATCAAAATAAAAAAAAATTATTAAAAAACAACGGCAACACTTACAGTAATAAATGATACCATTTCCAAAAGGAAAAATTGTGCATTTGATTCTAATTTTTAAATCAATATAATATTACCAATAGTTTTTGAAATAATCGATTTCAAAGTTAAAAATAGGGGAAAAAAAATTTTTGAAAACTCATTTTATACTATTTTTGTCCAGACTGTGAATTTTAGTAAATAAATTACTTAGACAGAAAACTGCCTCAATTAATTCCTTATCGAACAGTGAAAACTATATGTTTCTATGTCTTCTAGTTTTTGAGAAAATTGAAAAATAAAAACAAATAAAAACAAAAAATATTTTGAAAAAAGAAAAATCTGATAAAATAATTTTTCAATTTTCCCAAAAACTAGAAGACATAGAAACATATAGTTTTCACGGTTCGATATGGAATCAATTGAGGCAGTTTTCTTTGTGAGTAATTTTTTTTACTAAAATTCGCAGTCAGGACAAAAATAGTATAAAATGAGTTTAAAAAAATTTTGTTCCCCTATTTTTAACTTTGAAATCGATTATTTCAAAAACTATTGGTTATATTATATTGATTTAAAAATAAGAATCAAATGCACAATTTTGCCTTTTGGAAATGGTATCATTTATAACTGTAAGTGTTGCCGTTGTTTTTTAATAATTTTTTTTTATTTTGATAGTTTTTTTTTTAGAAAATGCCCCTCCCACCTAAACGGGGGGAGATAGACCCCCCTCTTAAAGAAAAAAATGTTTGTATTGAGCTCCTCTGCAAAAACCCTTCATCAAATCCTGTCGTCCAACTTATCCTTCTACGTGCCGAAACAACATTTTTGTTCTATACCTAAAAGTTCGAATTTCTGTATCTGGGTTGAAATCGAAAAAATTTTTTTTCTAAGCCAATTTTGAAGTGATTTTCATAAAAAATACATCGATCAATTGGGACATAGATATAGTCTTAGAATATATTTTTTAAATAGCATGTTGTTTTGAAAACATATACTTTAAATTGATGCCGAAGTTGGGCAAATGACAAAAAAAAATTGAATTTTTGAATTTTTGTCCATTGCAAACTATTACAGCCGAGTCTGTCACTATGGGACTATTATCCTGTTGGATATCTCGTTTTGGATGCCCCGAAAAACTAACTGTAGATAGAGGATCTCAGTTTACCTCACATACCTTTAAAGATGTCGCAAAACAGTTTGGTATCGAACTCCGCCTACCTTGGCTTGGCACACCGAAAAAAAAATTTGATAATAACAGCTATCAAATTAACATTTTTCAGTGACAAAAGTCGTCCAACAATTAAAATATCAATTTTGATATTTTATCATAGGTATCATTTTGACATTTTTTAATTTCATTTGGGATAGTGAAAATTTCACTTTGATGACAATTAAAATATCATTTTGACATTTTTTTAAGTTTAAGTAGACAATTAAAATATCAATGTTGACTAGATTTTACGTTTTAGTTTATTATAATGAAACCTATTTCTTTCCTTTTCATTTTTATTATTTTAATATTTTAAGAATTTTCTTTCTTTTTTCAAAACATTACTGAAAGGGAATATTCTTTACAAAATAATGGTGATACTATTTTTTCTATTAAAGGTGATATAATTGTTTTGTTATTTTCTCCCAAACTAGGTATGTGAAGTAAAATCTTAGTGCCGATCAAATTTTCTCAGTAAATTATACATTTTACTTCGAAAAAACACAAAGCGCCTTTAAATTAGTAAACATTAAGAATTTTGTATTTAATATTTTTCAATAATTTGGAATGAGAAATTGATATGAAAAAATGATAATAAAATATCAAAAAAAATTTCCAAAATGTGACATTTAAATATCATCCTGATAATAAAAATGTTGTTTTAACATTTTAAATATCATAAAATACATTTTATAGAGCATTTTTGACTGATATTAAAAAAATGTTAATTTGATATTAAAAAAATGTTAAATTGATATTGGTTTTTTTTTCGGTGCATCCTCAAGCGAACGGTATGATTGAACGCTTTCACCGGCAGTTAAAAGCTGCAATCATTCTAATGGAAATTGGGTTGCAGCACTTCCACTCGTTTTGCTTGGAATAAGGTCTGCTTTCAAAGAAGATATTAAGGCAACGTCAGCAGAATTGGTTTATGGTGAACCACTGCGACTGCCAGGAGCAAAACCGACACCAAATGAAGTTATTGATCCTTCACATTTTCTTGATCGTCTTCGAAAATGCATTTCACGCCTACGACCTATACCAGCCTCAAGACATTTTCAACCTGGGTCATTTGTGTTTAAAGAACTGTTGAACAACTGCAGTTATGTTTTTCTAAGAATTGGCCCCATTCGAAGATCCCTTCAACAACCATACAAGGGGCCATATGAAGTTACATCACGAGATGAAAAGAATGTTTCTTTAAAAATCAATAATCAAATTATAAAAGTTTCAATCGATAGAGTAAAACCAGCCTTCGTCTTACAAGAAGATTTTACTAAAACGTCAATATCAACATCTTTACCTCACTCAAAATTCAAAACAATTCGATCCGGAAGGCATGTACGACCACCGAACCGCTTCAGATATTTTTTTTTTTTTTTTTTTCATTCCGTAGGGGAATAGTGTGGCGATAGCCACTACATTTACCTTTTATTACTTGTTAATACTTTGTTTACGTTTTACTTTAAATTAATATTTCGATCGTTTCATTAAATTATTAGTTTTCAATTTTCATATTTTTCAATAATCAATTCTTGTTTATCATCAAATCAATAAAGACCTATTATATAATTTCATAAGAAATAAAATATCTTTTATTTCCAAACTAATAACTCATAAGAACATAAAAAAATAAATCGTCTTCAACGACAATCAATGCAACTATGATTGAAACGTACAAATGTACCTCTCTCCTGTTACACCAATTTAAAGTGACGCAATTTTGATTTGGGAAGATATGATAGCCACTTCTGTTCCAAGCGAACGTTTGTTTTCGGAGGTTGGGGCAACCATCACCCAGGATAGAAACAGGCTTCTGGGGACCAGACTGTCCAAACTTCTTTTTCTGAACTCAATTTCTCAATTACTTTCTAAAAAATAAATAAACAATGTACCTAAATCCAATGTAAGAAATAATGAGATCCGTTTGCTTAGAATTGATAGTAGGTATTTATAATATAAATAAAAACGAAAATCGTATTAAGACAATATGTTTCATTTTGTTGATAGATAGAACCGATGATTTTTTAACATCGATATTTTTTTTTTAACAATGTTGCATCCCTAAATGTTCCCCAACCATTTAGAATCAACCCCATAAACCTGAAAAAAAATTAATTAAAAACAAATGTTCTGAGAAAAGCTTTTGAAGAAATTTACCATTGCATGAGTCTCTTACCTTATAATTTCATCATTCACTTCTTTACTGCATCTGATGACATTTCATGACACTTTTAAAATTTAATGAGGCGTTTAGTTTAAAAGGGTGTTTAAAAGCCTGTTAAATTTAAAAGCAGTTGGTGAAACCAAAAATGTCCATTTTATGGCTAAATGGCCTTTTAAATATTTAAAAGTCTTCTATGAAATCGGCCATAAATCACACAGATAGTTTTTAATTTTAAATTTTATTGGATTTTATTATGTTTTTATGAAATCGGAAATTAGTCTTGTAAAGAAGTTCATGCCGTACTTGAGGTAAGTCACAATAATAACAATGTATACTATGTATTTTATTATGCTTGCATATGTTTAATAGATTTTTTAAATTTTGGTTTTTCTTCGTCCAGCATTGTATTGTATTACAAATTTATCGTTTCAGTTGGATGCGATTGTGCTTTTTAGTCGACGTTAAAGGTCGGATACCGGTGAAAGTCATTGCAAAAACATTTGCATCTGGTAAAACTGAAAAGCTAGTCTACCAATGTATTTCAGATGTTGGATTACCTGGTGAAAAAAGTGCCACAATGACAAAAGACCAATTCACATTCGATAAGTTTTATGCTCTGTATCATAAAGTATGCCCTAGAAATGATATTGAAGAACTATTTGCAAATATGTAAGTTCTTGATACCCATATGTATATAATTGAATAACGACTTATCTTTTTCTTTTTCAATGTTAAGAACTAAAGGTCAGTCGGATGTTATCGGTATAGAACAATTCGTTCAGTTTCTCAATGAAAAGCAAAGAGATCCTCGGATGAATGAAATTTTGTATCCGCTCTATGAGGAAAAACGTGCGACGGAAATTATCAACGAGTACGAATTAGATGAAACCAAAAAAGCAGCTTGTAAGTTAGAAAACTTAATTTTAATTTCAAAATGCACTTTCCTTGCGAAAAAAATGAAAGTGAATGATTAAAAAAAAACTATTTTTTCCAAACAGAAAAACAGTGCCCGAAATAAGTACCTATTACAACAAAAACATTACTGTTAAAAAAAGAGCCAAGTTCTCCTATGTTGGAATTATGCTGGCACAAAAAGTACTGAGATGTAAAAATGTACCAAGTTCTAAAGTTTGGGTTAAAGTTCGTATTAATAAAATAAACAGTAATGTTTTTGCTGTGATTTCACTACTCTTTGCAAGGTATGGCTTTAGAATTAAAAATCTCTATATTTGATGAAAATTCAGTGATAATGGGCGGTTGCCACGCCCCCTGGCTAATATTCTCAAATTTTAAATGTTTTCACCATTCTACCAAATTTTAAGAATCTACGATAATCAGAAGTACTCTATAATATTTGATGAAATTCAGGGGAAATGGGCAGTTGCCACGCCCCTTCTTCTTCTTCTCCATTATCGACGCACATAGGAGTATTTGCAGTAAAAACCTGGTCATAAGTTGATTTTGTGAAAATCAAAATTGACACCAAAAAGTTTGGCAAAGTGGGTGCAAAATAAACATGTGTCAATATGCTGCACTCATTTTTTTGTTTTTCGATCGTGTCTTGTAAAAAAATGAGTTCAAAGTGAACTGTTACATCTACCTCATTTTTAGTTGAATGCGAAGTATTTTGGTAAGTGTTATTCTATATGCGATATCGAAGTGTTGTGATAGAAATCTAAAAAAAATTAAATGGAGAATTCTTCTTCAGTTATTTATTAACGATATTAATAAAGTTTTGAAAATGTTAGATGGTTTTTTCTATTTTAATTCGGGCTTAGAAGTAGTATCTAAAAACTTGATATTTTTGGTAAGTTATTATTTGAACTTTAATGATTTTGTTTTAGTATACCCCGTTATTCTGCAATGAATTGAAACTTATGAGTTAGTTTATATATTCTTTAACACAATGCAACAAAAATTGGGTGCTCTTAGGTGCCCTTTAGAGAATCGACGGTCAATTAGTTTTTTACTTTCTGATAGAAAATACTCCTTACTTTATGCAACGTGTTTTATTTTTAAATTAAATTTACTGATGTTATTAGTGTATTTTATTTTGGGTGATCTTAATTAAGTTTGGGGAAGAGAGAAAAGAAACTGAGAATTGCGTATTAGGGATGACGAAATAAATTTGAGAAAAATAATGTCGACAGGCGGAGTACAGGCCATTAATCAATTTTTTTAGTTTTTGGTAAAAAAATAAAAATAACAAAAACTAGGTTTATATTGTATTTTCATGTAGGAATACTCATTTTAAACAGAAATAATAACAAAAACCACGAAAAATAATTATGGCCAGGTTTTTGTTGAAAATACTCCTATGTGCGACGATAGTCATGATCTCGGATGGGGTCACAACTCTCCCACTCTACTGCTTCACACTACGGCTCCGCATGTGGGGTTCGCAGTTACCCCCTGAATGAAATTCTCAAATTTTAAATTTTTTCCTTTGTATAAACTACCATCTCTACCATTCTACCAAATTCTACGATAATCAGAAGTGCTCTATAATATTTGATGAAAATTCAGCGGAAATGGGTGGTTGCCACGCCCCACAGTGTGGGAATTCGCTCATTTAGCGGAATCATCATCATATAATAAAACGGCGAACGCGAATTTTGTGGTACAAACTACGCGGCCCACAAAAACCGAAAGGGCATAAATTATATACCGACCGATAGCAAATGTTCCCTAGATGTGCAGAATGCATAATTTTTAAAGTTTTTATTAACCGAAATAGGTAAATTGATTAAAATAAAATTCGATATTTTAGTAAAACAAAAAAAAAACAACAAAGCAAAACAAAAACAACTGAAAATATCTGTTGGAAAACTTCCAATGGACTGGAATGAAATGTCATTCATGACTGAATGAATGAATGAATGAATGAAAGCATTCAGCGAAAATCAAAAATCATTAAGGTGCGTTCACATTGGTGCGTTGTTTTAAGATCGCATGTAAACTATGGTTAACTTTCATTGTTTTAGTTATCTAAGTTTAGAAGTAAGATGTTTGTTTGATTACCATGAATTTTTTTTGTTAAAATCGAATTCTATTAAAATCGGGTCCAATCTTTTGTAAACACTTGTGATACTAATGAAATCTATTTTCGTCCTTTTCTCTCTTGAAAGAACGTAAGACTTTGTCAGCAATTACATGAAGCCTCAAGAGGCGCGACTCTTTTTAAACATAATGAGTGCAAAAGAGAAAAAAGATGAAAAAAAAAATTATTCGACAGGAGAGTCGTGGGTCGTGGATTCCGAGACTCTTTTTTGACGTTTCTTTTTCCACTTTTTCTTTTTTCAACATTCCTTCACATTTCTTTTTGCTTCTTGGTGCAATACAACAACAACAAATTTTAATTCAAAAGATAAATGTCAAATTTGTGTCCTTGACTCAAGAGGCATCGTGTAATAGTACGCGCCTCACAGAATGTATACACACCCGACAAACAATTTTGGTTCTATAAAGCTTTACAGATGCAATTGTTGCTTCTCTAAAGCATTATAGAAGCAAAATTGTTAGTAGGGCAGCCACACAATAAAATATAAAAGTTCTGACCTGGGATTGCGACTAAATTTTTCATATAGTTTTTGGGTCGCTGAAACCGAATCCGAAGTTCGTTTGGCTCCATCACGTCAGGTTTTCGAGATAACCTCATAAAATGTCACGAAAACAAAAAAATTTTTTCTCTGATCTGGATGTGCGAATATGTTAATCATATAGTTTTTGGATTACTGAATCCAGATTCGAAGTCAATTTCGCCCTTTCACGTCAGGTTTCTGGGATATCCTCAAAAAAAAGTCAAAACCAAAAAAAACAAAAGTTTTTATCTGGGGTTGCGACTAAATTTTTCATATAGTTTTTGTTTTTGGGTCGCTGAAACCGAATCCGAAGTCTATTTTGGCGTATCACGTGAGGTTTTTGAAATATCCTCAAAAAATGTCTAAACTAAAAAAAAAGTTCTTATCTGACATTTTTTGAGCCAGGTCAGAACTTTTATTTTTTTTTTGTGTGGCCGTGTATCAAAATAAAATTCGAAAAAAGAGTCAAGCCTCTTGAGGCTTCATGTAATAGCTGACTTTGACAGTTCCTTTACCATTTTACCAAGTTTTCACTTTTAGACGTTTACATTTTTGAATAAAAGTCACTAATATTTTATCGCCGCATGGCAAAGCGTTTTTCTTATGAGGTTCAGGGAAAACTAACAAAAACGTCTTTTTTATTCCTTATACCCTCCAGCAGAAAGCTTATTTTTTGGTTTAAAAAACAATTTTTGTAGTTTTTCCAAAAAAAAAATAGCGCTAGAAAGAAATAAAAACTTTTTACTTTTTGTAAATTTCCCACTTTTTCGCTTTTTAGGCTATTTTGGTTATACCTTTAACAGATTGTTTTTATGCGATTATATATACTTTTTCACTTTTTGAGCCAATGTAATTAAAAGCCACTTTATGCAAAAAGTCAATAAGTCAACATTTTCAAACTCATTTTTTGATAGTTTTTCGACCAAAAAAATTAAAAATATTGATGCAGAAAGCTTATTTTTTGGTTTGAAAAACAATTTTTGTAGTTTTTTTCAAAAACAAATGGAGCTTGAAAGAAATAAATTTTTTAACTTTTGTAAATTTCCCACTTTTCACTTTTTAGGTCATTGTATTAATATTAAAAATATTGATGCAGAAAGCTTATTTTTTGGTTTGAAAAACAATTTTTGTAGTTTTTTTCAAAAACAAATGGAGCTTGAAAGAAATAAATTTTTTAACTTTTGTAAATTTCCCACTTTTCACTTAAGGCTTTAAAAGTATAACTACAACGGCAACTTTTTGGGAAAAGTCAAAAAGTGATAGATTTCAAACTCATTTTATGACAGTTTTTACGACGACAAAATAAAAAATAATGATGCAAAAAGCTTATTTTTTGGTTTCCAAAAAAATTTTTGGTAGTTTTTTCCAAAAATTTTTACAAAAACAAATATTGCTAGAAAGAAATAAAAAAATTTAATTTTGTAAATTTCCCACTTTTTCACTTTTGAGGTCATTGTAGTTATGGCTTTAACATGAAAAAAACGTTGTTGTGCGACGTTGTTGTGAACGCACCTTTAATAAATGTGAACCTATCTTTAATCATTAATAAGTATCTGAACGCATTCATTAAAATTTTAATGGAAACCTTACCACAAATATCATTCAAAACTGGAAGTGCAATAAAAACGCCCTCTCCCTTCCGGAAATTTAAACTTCTACAAGCTAAGCTAAGATGAGGACCTACAAAGTATACAATGATGTGAATGACAAATTTGAGTGAAGTTGGTGGAAGTTGAATGATTGAATGATGGAATTTGAATGAATGGAACATGAAACAGGTTGAATTGAATCGCAAAATGCAAGGTGCAAACACAATGCATTAAGGCGATTACACTTTGCATTTTCTTTTTCGATACTTTCTTTACGTAGTTGAGTGCAGTTAAAACGTAGTTCAAAAATATCTAAATCAGGTTTAAAAAATATCAAAAAGTAGGTATATTATATATACCTGTGTATTTTGTCTTCAAAAAGTGTAGTTAATCGCAACAACAAATAATATACAAAATAATGAAAGTTTAAAGTTGTTGCGAATAAAAAAAAATAAAGAAATTGGCGCTCGAATTTCGAGGGCAGGGTCGGCTAGTTAAATTAATAGCGCTTACAAGTTTAACTTTTTGAGAATTCCTTTTTTGCAAGATTAATTATAAATATATCAATAATGAAATATAATAACAATTATTTAAATATCTCTACAATTTTTTTGTACAGAGCTCTGAAAGTACAAGTTTTTTGCCTTTCGGTGGACTCATTTTTAAAAGTACAAAAAAAAAACTGTACCATTTCTTTTTTATAATATTATTAAAAAATAAGTAAAATAATGAGAAGAAGTACGATTAATAATATATTAACACATATTTTTGATTTACAGAAATCTAAAAGTACACGTTTTTGGCACTTTGATAGACCCTCTTAAAAAAATTAATTTCGCACAGAAAAAAAAAACTTTTCATTCATTTTTGTTGGTACTATTTATAGCAATTACATTCGAAAATGAAATAGAAATAATTTTGTATGAATAATTAGCCAATTTTTTGATAAACGGAGTTCTGAAACTACATAAAGGTTAGCTGGAAACATTGGGTTTTTTGCCTTTTTTGCAGGACGCATCATATTCTTTTTTGTTTTATCTTATGATGGTCTGCTATCATAACATGAGAAAGTTATTTCATCTTAGACTATTTACAGTAGTCTTAAATTCTCAATGAGTCGGGAAAAGTATGTGAATTTCAAGCTTCTACAGTTTCGACCGAATTTAGCCCATATTTCACTGAATCTTTAACAAAGCGTTCTTATATACATAGTTGCCATAAATAAATAAATTCTATTTTCAGAAAGCAGCACATTGTCTAAGCCACGAATTATAAATGATCAAGCACTTGATTATTAACTTTGGTATGCAAATATGAAAACCCTGTTTTAATATCTATAAACGTTATGTATAAAAATTAAAAAATTTTAAATTATTTAAATTTTTTTATTATTACTGAAACACATCCTTTATCCGATATAATCTTTTTTTATTCCTTGGTAGTTTTCTTTTTTAATTTTTCAAATTACTGCTTTCTTTTTTTTTTTTCTTACTCTTAATTTTGAATTTGAACACCCTGTACCTATTTCTGTTATATATTTTTAAATGAAATTCACTAGTCTATTGTTTTTTAAACATTCTGTGAAATAAAAAAGTTCTTAAATTTATAACATAGCTAACCAAATCCTAAGAAATTATTCAATTTTGACGGTAGGTCATCTTTTTTTTGTTGAATAGTCACTTAGAAAAATCGAAAAAAAATATATTATAACATAACTGGGGTGCCAAATTTTAGTGGATCTTGATAGATAATAAAGCAAGCTTTGCATTGAATATTGTCTCTTAGCGGAATAACGCGGAATAAGTAAAGTTTTGCACATTTTTTTAACTTCAATCACCAAAACAAAAATGTGAAACACCCTGTGAAATAAAAAATTACTTACATAATTATACCTTGATATTTAGGGAATATAAAAAAGTAAAACTTTTATTAAAACACACACCAAACGCACGAGAAAAAATTAAGATCAAAGTAATCTCTTCTACCAAATAAACAGAATAAAAATCGCCAACTGCAACTTCAAAGCGGTTTTTTTTTGTTTGCATGATACCCACCTAACAATGCTTTTGTTTTCACTTTCTACAATCTATTTGCTTTAAGAAAAACCGGGTTTGGCATCAAACAAGACAAGTCATTTTTCAAATTAAATTCCGCTAAATTCACGAAATCCCACACTTTGCGCCCCTGGCTGAAATTCTCAAATTTTAATTTGTTTCTTTTGTATAAACTACCAGCTCTACCATTCTACCAAATTTCAAGATTCTACGATAATCAGAAGTGCTCTATAATATTTGATGAAAATTCAGCGAAAATGGGCGGATGCCCATCTTTGGTATGAATAACACTGCGTTACAAAATAAAAAAAAACCTGTTAATTACTATTGGTTGTAGGTATGACTGAGTAGGTACATACATATATGTACATTATTATTATGGCAATTGAAGTTTTTCATACACCCAGAGAAAAAACGCATAGTAATTTTTAATACGTTCTACATTGAATCAATGGTGAAAAATATATTCATTAATTTTCTAAAAATCGTCCTATGCTTAAGCTACAGTTTGTCACATCAATATTTTTAAGTGAGATGGCACAGTGGTAAAGCACAAGCTTGTCAACCCAGGTATAGCAGGTTCGATCCCCAGCGGATGCCAGTTTTACTTTTTTTTTATTTTTTTTAATGTGTAAACAACTTAGACTAAAATTGTGTTACTTTGATTCAATCATTTTCCACTTTAGGCTAAAAATGTAGTAATTTTCGATTGATTTTACGTTGTTTTTTGGCTCAGTGTATACCGTCAAAATTTCAAGTTATCGGCAAAAAACAGTTGTGTAACAGTGAAGAGAGATCGAGGTAGGGTGGCAACAGTAATGTTGCCTAGAGGAACTCCTGGCTAACTCTTACTGAGCAAGTGGCCTGGTCTTTATTATAATTGGCTGCCGGGAGGAACTCCTAGTTAGCCTTTTATAGAAAAAAACTTCAGCTGTTAGCTAATTCCAAAAAAAAATTTCTTCCGCAATGATAACTCGGACACGGTATCTAAGAATCAAAGTTAAATGTTTATTAAAACTTAAAAATTCATCGAGGTATCCGTTCGGAGAAAGTTCTGAAACGATAACCCGTTCCGATGGGAACTTACATATCTTTCAAGGTATCGACTTCTGAGCAAAAAAATAAAGTACCTATGAAATCGCATTCATTTGACACATGTGTCAGCGCGATTTATTCAAAAATAAAAATCCTTGTGATGCTCAAGTCTTCTTAATCTCAACCAGAGATACACAGAAGGAGATGGGAAACTTCTGACGTCATACTGGTTTGCCTACAAGCTCCGTCGGACATTTTTGGCTAAGTATGCGTGAAAAAACGGACGCTTTTGGCTATGCTTGAAAAATCGTACATTTTTGAATAGGTGTGCGTAAAACCACCGTGGCTACACTATGTGTGTTTTTCACATTTATTCACGAATACAAAAGAGATTATAACAACACGAAATAAACAAATGTGTTTTGGGGGGTAAAACGTACGAAAGTTTCCCATCTCCTTTGGATATCTCTGATCTCAACCAACCTCTCTTGCTGAGGCTTTATCACTATTTTTTATTAATCTACACTAAAAAATCAAAATTATATTTCCATTTTTATATTTCTTTCTGTGAAATTCCACTTTTCTTAAAATATTCCGCAACTATTTTATGTCGGAGAATTTCCGATGAAATTCAAAGCACAACTGTCAAGTAATTTTTGTTGAACACACTTCATCGCAATGCGTTGATAGGCGCCATGTTTCATCTGAAGATTCTCCGATATATCAATCGGAACGTATACCTCGATAGAAAATTCTCCGATTTCGAACAAATAGGAAAAAAAATTTCTCCGAACGGATACCTCGATAGCAGGGCTGGTTGTTTACTGATGTTGTAGGATGGATTTTTTACATTTATTTATTACTATTTTTAGTTTAAACAAAATGCGAATTTAAAGAATAGAAAATTAATATGTATTGAAATTTGAATATTTTAAAATTAAAGGAAAGAATGAAATTTAAATTTGAAAATTAAAAAAAAAAAACTAGTTTGAAATAAAAAGCAAAGTATAGTGATGTGCAAATAAAATTATATGAAATTATTATAGTGTTGTGAAACAATAATTTAGTTAATAATGTTGATTTGTTAAAGTCTCCCCCTCTCGCTACGAGTACGCCTCGGCGAGTTGCCAGTAGAATGAAGTATGGTAGGGGTTACTATTCGCTTTGAACGACCTCTTCTTCTAATAAGATATTGGGGCTTCGTGCTGACACGTGGTATGGTCCTAATAGAACGTTTATGTGGTCTGGATGTGCTATTTGATATGTTGTATCACTGATTTTCTGAACGATAATTATAGAGTCCGTTTCTTTTTGGTAAAAATTTAGCTGCTGTGACGCCTTTTCTAGCGCCTAAAGTGTACATAGGAGATGGTTTTCGTTTGGAATTTGCATACAATAGAGTTGTCGATTTTTGGTTCCCCTCTTGATTTGACGGAAGTCTCCCATAACATTGGACAATTGTTGTTGTAAATTTCTGGCCGCTAGAGGATTAAGTCTTATTTGCCGTTTGAGAGGTTGTGAAATGGTTGATCCTTCGAAATAACCTTGAAATTTGTTTACTGGAAATACTGTTGCCAATGCATCACGTTCTGTGTTGGCGTAGTTTCTTTCTGCAGATATCAACAATGTACTAGCGTATTCAGTAACTGACAACGCTAAAACCCAGCAGCATGTATTAATTTACTATCAAAACGTTAACGGCTTACGGACCAAAACCAATAAAGTCTATACGAACTAAACCAACCTCCTTCACGATGTAATTGTTTTAACAGAGGGGTGGCTATGTTCTTGTTCATCAATAGCTAATTCTGAACTTTTTGATAGCAACTACCAAATTTACCGACGTGATCGTCATTCTAACTTCGATTCAACAGTGGTTGGCGGAGGAATTATTATAGCCGTACAAAATTCGTTAATGTCGATGACTTCCGGCAATCCTTGCTTAAAATATTGTGCATAAAGATAAAAATGCCTAATGGTTTCCTCTACATAGTGGCTACTTACATTCCGCCTTGCTCCAACAGTGATGTATATGATCGACTTTACGACTGCCTGGATGGCATAACTGAAAACATTTTTTTTTGTTTTTTTTTTTCACTTCAGATTCTTTGATGTAGTAAGCTTAGAACAAGCTTTTAACTGAATCGTTTATTTCAGAAACGACATAAGTCCATGAGCATAAACTTTTCAGGAGCAACAAAAAACAGTTTTTTACTTAAAATTCAACAACATTTCAAATTTAGAGTATGCCGAGTTATAATCTAGCCTAAGATGCATTTAGAAACCTTTAAAATATAAACTTTTTTTTAGGTCTTTGCGGGTTTTTAAGCCTTTAAAGTCGGTGGACTTATGTCGTTTCTGAAATAAACGAAATTTTTGTGGTAAAACTTTTGTTTTTATTTAGCTATAGTTTTTGAAGCCTACTTTCGATTTTAATAAATTAAATAGCAGTAGATAGAGTAAATCTTTACCTTTTTATAGATGTATAACTTAAAGGCTTGCGTATCATGATGTTTGCCAAAAAAATTTAAAACTGGTAAAATATCATATTATTCAAGAGTTAAAAATGCTGCCACCAACAGAAATCTGGCTATAACTTTTGAATCCTGATTACAATTTTAATGAATGTAATAGATATAGATAGAGTCATTCTTTACCTTTTTATAGATATATAACAAAAGGGGGTGCGTGTCAAGATTGCTGCCAAAATAATTTAAAACTGGTAAAAAGTCATGTATTTAACAGTCAAAAATGTTGTCACCGGGTGAAAATTTTCCATATATTTTGAACCCTTTTCTTTCAGTTTTCGTATTTTGGGGGGTCTGACATACTTAATTTTTTTTTCAGAAGATGAATAACTATACATTAATGAGAAATTTTTGGAAAAAGTGGACTTATGCTGTTTCTGAAATAAACGATTCAACTACAATCAGTGGCTCATCATAAGTGCATGTTAGTGGTTAGTAGACAAAAAATACAACCTCCCACATGCACAATATAAAACAAAATAATTACGAACAAATTTACAAGTTATAAAATTATAAGTACAAAAAATCCAACATGTATTATTTATTTAAAACATTGATTAACAGTCACGAATGTGGAGCACTGGTTCGAAACAATGTTTTTAAACCCGACTAAGAGGCTCATTAATACCATAGTTTGTTCTATGAAAGTCTATATGTAAAGGTTCAAATCTTCGTAGGAGGTGAGATCCACCCGGATAATTTATACCAATACAAGCTTATAGATCAGGGGCGTCAATTTGGGAATTAATAAGCTGATGAAGAAAGATTAAATTATTATTTACACGTCTCTGTGCTAAAGTTTGTATCTGAAGAAGTTGAATGCGATGTTCATAAGGTGGCAAGTTGAAAGGTTCGGTCCAAGGAAGACCTTTTAGAGCGAAGCGTACAAAATTGTGTTGAATAGATTCGATTCGGTTTTTATGAACTTCATAAAAAGGACTCCATACTTGAGAAGCGTACTCAAGATGGGGTCGAACGTAGCAGTTGTACAAAGATAGAGTAACAAATGGATCTTCAAATTCCTTTGCCCAACGTTTAATAAAACCAAGCATTGAGCTCGCTTTATTTACTATAAAATTAATGTGTTCAGTAAATCCTAAATTTGAACTAAATTGGACACCCAAGTCTTTGAAGCTAAATACTCGACATAGCTTATGTTGCAAGATGTAGTAATCAAAAATATTAATGACTCGTTTTCTCGAGAATGTAATTGTTTGGCATTTAGCTGGGTTAAGTGAAAGGCCATTTTTACCACACCAAACATTAAAACTGTTAATATCGCTTTGTAGAAGGATACGGTCATTGTCAGACTTAATTTCTTTAAAAATCTTCATATTATCAGAAAATATGAGAATATCACTTGAAGTTATGCACGAGATTACGTCGTTTATAGCTAAAATGAATAAAAATGGGCCTAGGTGACTTCCTTGAGGGACGCCAAAGTTGGCTATAAAAAGATCTGAAAGACAGTTTCTAAATTTGACCTGATAGGATCTTTGGTTAAGATATGATTCTACCCAGGCAATAAAAATACGTGGAAAACCAAAAGCTTTTAATTTGAACATTATTATTTTATGACTAAGTTGATCAAATGCCTTTGAAAAGTCAGTGTACTTCATTACAGTTGTGCATTTGAACATTTATTTAAGAAGCTAAGAAGATTAGTTGTAGTAGATCTTTTTCTTACAAAGCCATGCTGCTTTTCACTTATCAGATTTTTACTATAAAATGCTAGACTATCACAAACAACTTGCTCAAAAACCTTTGGAATGCAGGATAGTTTCGAAACAGGCTTATAATTCTTTATATCTGTCTTATCACCCTTCTTGAAAACAGGAGTGAGGAATGACTTTTTCCAGATGGAGGGAAATTTTCCTGACTTGATGGAAAGTTTGAATAAAAATGTTAGAGGCTGAACTAGGGAGTTTCTACAGTTTTTTAATACTATTGGTGGCACACCATCTGGGCCAGCAGAACAATCATCATTTAAGGATGAAAGAAGGTCTAACACAGTACTTTGCAGTACAGGGATGTTCGTATAACTCGTTTCGGAATAGAGTAATTCCATGTGAAAAGAATATACGAAAAATACTTATGTCATGAAATCTGTTTGTGTTATTTTTTACTGGTTCCTTAGCTCAAAATATTAACTTCTGCATATAAATAATCCCCCAAAAAAATTAGTAAGTGAGTAGTATGAATTAATTCCTTAAGTCACTCAATTTTTGAGAGTAAAAAAAACCATAGTCTTAAATTACTTTTTCGCTTATTTCTTGCGACTTTATACATAATTGAATGAATGTTTTTTTGCATTTGTAGGGTGATATTTAGACCTTTCCAAAACCGTTATTAAAAATGAAATTAGTCCATTTTAAGCTGATCTATTACCAAAAAGGTGAAAAACACATTTTATTTTTTTTCTAAAAAACCCATTTTTTAATTTTTTTTTTCAAAACTGTTTTTGAAGTAAAAAATTATGATCTTTTCAATAAAAATAGTTTCGTAGTGATTTTTTCACTTTTAAGCTGTTTTTTGCAATTTTTTATTTTGATGATTCAAATTTTTACATAAAACGATAATGAGGCTCGGCACGAGTACGATAACTTAGGCGACAAGAATTGATAACGGTATTTTGTAGAGGAGTTCAATACAATTATTTTTTACTATGGGAGGGGGGGTCTATCTCCCCTCGTTTAGGCGGGAGGGGCAATTTTCTAAAATATGACGTAAAATATTAAAAAAATTATTAAAAATCAACGGCAATATTTACAGTTAAAATTGATATCTTTCTGAAAAGCCAGAATTATACACTTAATTCTAGTTTTTAAATCAAATTATTTCAATTAATTTTTCTCGAAATAATCAACTTCAAATTTAAAGTTTGGGGGAAAAAGTTTTTAAAAAACACATTAAATACTATTTTTGCCAAGACTGTCATTTTAAATATGAAATCAATCAATGAAATAAACTGCCAATCAATTTCTTATCAAATACTGAAAACCAGATGCTTCTATGCCTTCTAGTTTTTGAGAAAATTGAAAATAAGAAAATTATCTTTTTATCAGATTTTCATTTTTTTGACTATTTTCGCAAATATTAACCGCTTTTTAAATTAAAAGTATCATGCCTTTCCCCCTTCGCGGGTTCTCAGGATTTTAACTTCCTTTTTGGGTCCTCTGTCCCGCTTCTCTTAGGCGATTTGAAATTGGTCCTTAGAATCTCGCGATTTTTTTTTATAAAAATGGTAAAGGTATGAAGTTCAAGGCATATCAAAGTGAGATGGGTAAGAGGGGGCATGCTGCCCCCCTGCAACCCCCCTGGTTGGGCACACTATTATAGGATTTGGGTGTATATATGTATATATGTAGTTTGGGTGTAGGCAAATTTTCTTCAGAATTTAAGGGGGGAAATCCCTCCAGACGACACCTTTTTCATTATTTTTTTATGAAAAACTGAAAGCACTTATTGAAATTTGGAAAAAGACAAGATATTACTGACATTATCAAGAACTGAAAAAAAATTTTTTGAAATGAAAAAATAACAAAATGGCGGCTCTGGAGCCTTTCAAAGTTGACGCCTCTAGTTTGCGCCGTGCAATGTAACTCAAAAACTAATGAAGCTATCGACTTGAAATTTGAAGCAAATTACTCCTTAAATGGCCACAACATGAACCTAAAAGTTGACTAAAATTTGTACAGTAAATATTTTTTTTAACTACTTCTTTGTAAAAAAAACATGTCTTTTTTCGTTTTTTTTATTTATAATTTTTATTTTTCATTTAAAAAAAATAAATTTAGGTTCATGCAATGCGTACTAATATCATCTAACGGAAAAAATTTCCTTTTTGATTTAATATGATTTCCTGGACCTGTACATTGCACGGCGCAAACTAGAGGCGTCAACTTTGAAAGGCTCCAGAGCCGCCATTTTGTTATTTTTTCATTTCAAAAAATTTTTTTTCAGTTCTTGATAATGTCAGTAATATCTTGTCTTTTTCCAAATTTCAATAAGTGCTTTCAGTTTTTCATAAAAAAATAATGAAAAAGGTGTCGTCTGGAGGGATTTCCCCCCTTAAATTCTGAAGAAAATTTGCCTACACCCAAACTACATATATACATATATACACCCAAATCCTATAATAGTGTGCCCAACCAGGGGGGTTGCAGGGGGGCAGCATGCCCCCTCTTACCCATCTCACTTTGATATGCCTTGAACTTCATACCTTTACCATTTTTATAAAAAAAAATCGCGAGATTCTAAGGACCAATTTCAAATCGCCTAAGAGAAGCGGGACAGAGGACCCAAAAAGGAAGTTAAAATCCTGAGAACCCGCGAAGGGGGAAAGGCATGATACTTTTAATTTAAAAAGCGGTTAATATTTGCGAAAATAGTCAAAAAAATGAAAATCTGATAAAAAGATAATTTTCTTATTTTCAATTTTCTCAAAAACTAGAAGGCATAGAAGCATCTGGTTTTCAGTATTTGATAAGAAATTGATTGGCAGTTTATTTCATTGATTGATTTCATATTTAAAATGACAGTCTTGGCAAAAATAGTATTTAATGTGTTTTTTAAAAACTTTTTCCCCCAAACTTTAAATTTGAAGTTGATTATTTCGAGAAAAATTAATTGAAATAATTTGATTTAAAAACTAGAATTAAGTGTATAATTCTGGCTTTTCAGAAAGATATCAATTTTAACTGTAAATATTGCCGTTGATTTTTAATAATTTTTTTAATATTTTACGTCATATTTTAGAAAATTGCCCCTCCCGCCTAAACGAGGGGAGATAGACCCCCCCTCCCATAGTAAAAAATAATTGTATTGAACTCCCCTACAAAATACCGTTATCAATTCTTGTCGCCTAAGTTATCGTACTCGTGCCGAGCCTCATTATCGTTTTATGTAAAAATTTGAATCATCAAAATAAAAAATTGCAAAAAACAGCTTAAAAGTGAAAAAATCACTACGAAACTATTTTTATTGAAAAGATCATAATTTTTTACTTCAAAAACAGTTTTGAAAAAAAAAAATTAAAAAATGGGTTTTTTAGAAAAAAAATAAAATCTGTTTTTCACCTTTTTGGTAATAGATCAGCTTAAAATGGACTAATTTCATTTTTAATAACGGTTTTGGAAAGGTCTAAATATCACCCTACAAATGCAAAAAACATTCATTCAATTATGTATAAAGTCGCAAGAAATAAGCGAAAAAGTAATTTAAGACCATGGTTTTTTTTACTCTCAAAAATTGAGTGACTTAAGGAATTAATTCATACTACTCACTTACTAATTTTTTTGGGGGATTATTTATATGCAGAAGTTAATATTTTGAGCTAAGGAACCAGTAAAAAATAACACAAACAGATTTCATGACATAAGTATTTTTCGTATATTCTTTTCACATGGAATTACTCAATATGAATGTAAATTTTTGAAATAGATTTCGTCAAAATCAACAGTCTCATTAACAAATGAATTACGAAAGTTATTGGCGAAATCATTGCAAATGTCAAATGTTTGATGTAATGTAATATCGTCATGAATGAAGTTTGCCAGATATCCATCTGAGTTTTTCTTTGAGTTAACAAGGTTCCAAAATTACTTTGGATCTTTTCTTAGGGAATTTCCTTTCTCAATCATATAGTCGGTGTACAAATTTTGACCCTAACGATGAAATAATCATAGTTGGCTATTTTAATCTAAGTGATCTAAACTGGATTAATTCTAATGATAGCGGCGAATTTTTGCCTATTAATCTGTCGTCGTCCAAAGAAATCTCCCTCATAGATTCGATGGCTGCCCTTTGTTTAATTCAAATTAATGGAGTTCCAAAGAATAACAATAAAATACTGCACCTTGTATACTCTACCGAGTCCTTAAACACGGACGCTGCTGTTACACATAGTGATGTAAAACTTGTCATCGAAGATCGTCATCATCCTGCTTTATCGATATTTTTGAACTTGAATGTTTGTAACTTCTCGAATGCTTGTAATATTGTTGAATTCAATTTTAGAAAATGTAACTTTGATGAATTGTTTAATCTATTAAGTCTCATTGATTGGGATACTTTGCTTAGTGGTTCAAACCTAGATAATAAGTTATTAAAGTTTTATAAAATAATATTTGATTGCTTTTTAGAAACCATCCCTTTACGTCATGTTAAAACTAAAGATAACTATCCCCCATGGTTCGATCGGCATTTGAAATCCTTGAACAACAAAAGAAATATGGTTCAATCAAACTAAAACTGATAGCGACCTACTAAATTATATTGATTTTAAAAATGAATTTAACAACTATTCAAACTATCGTTACAATGAATTCCTAACCAAAACTGGAAATGATTTTAAAATAAATCCTAAAAAAATCTGGAATTTTGTTGATATTAAAAGAAATGCTCCATACATACCCAATAAGTATGGAGTTTGATGAGTTTTCTAGCCAAGATCCTAAAGTTATATCCAACATGTTTGTGGAGTTTTTTATGAAGTCCTTTGAGGAAACTCTCCCATCTGACCCTCGATCCCCTCTGACATCTCAACAATATGCCCACTTAGGACTAATAAATTTTTCAATTACTGAATCTACAATTCGTGAACAAATTTTAAAACTTGACGACAGTCTAAGTTCTGGCCCTGACGGTTTAATGTCATTCATTTAAAAAAAAATGTGCAAATCATTTATCTTACCCACTATTTATTCTTTTTAACCACTCAATTAAGTACTCTACATTTCCTGATCTATGGAAATATGCTTTTCTAAACCTATTCATAAAAAAGGTCTTAGTCACTTAGTTACTAAATACCGCCCCATAGCCAAACTCTCTGTTATACCTAAATTGTTAGTTTGTGATGTCATATCTTTTAATTGTTCTTCTATCATTAGTGAAAATCAGCACGGGTTTGTTAAAAAGAAATCTACTGTCACTAATTAAGTACTCTACATTTCCTGATCTATGGAAATATGCTTTTCTAAACCTATTCATAAAAAAGGTCTTAGTCACTTAGTTACTAAATACCGCCCCATAGCCAAACTCTCTGTTATACCTAAATTGTTAGTTTGTGATGTCATATCTTTTAATTGTTCTTCTATCATTAGTGAAAATCAGCACGGGTTTGTTAAAAAGAAATCTACTGTCACTAATTTGTTAGAATTCACAACATTGTGTTTTGAGGCTTTTGAAAAAAATCTGCAAGTTGATTGCATTTTTACCGATTTTAGCAAGGCATTTGACAAGCTTAATCATAGTATTCTTCTAAATAAACTGTCAAGAATTGGACTTAATGATTACACCGGCACATAAAAAAAAAAGTTACATGAACCAGAAACCAGACCTATCTTTCTATATGTTTTTGGGCACGCTGAATCCGAATTTGAAGTCCGTTTGGCCCCATCACCCTCCAGTTTTGAGCTGTGAGTGCATTTTGTTTGAATTTTTATGACTTTTTTGGAGTTTTTTGCATTTTTCTCAAAACTGAAGGGTGACCGGGCAAAACGGACTTGAAAATCGGATTCAGCGGTCCCAAAAACATATAGAAAGATAGGTCTGCTTCCTGGTACATGAAACTTTTTTTTTTGTGTGCCGGGTGTATGACAGCGACATGTCGCGACAGTGCTAGCACACAAAAAAAAAAGTTGTATGAACCAGAAACCAGACCTATCTTTCTATATGTTTTTGGGACCGCTGAATCCGAATTTCAAGTCCGTTTTGCCCGGTCACCCTCCAGTTTTGAGAAAAGTGTAAAAAAGACCCCAAAAACTACCTTTTTTTGAGTTTTTTGCATATTACTCAAAACTGGAGGGTGACAGGGCCAAACGGACTTGAAATTCGGATTCAGCGGGTCCAAAAACATATAGAAAGATAGGTCTGGTTTCTGGTTCATGACACTTTTTTTTTTTTTGGTTGTCTTCTTACCTCAGTGATAGACATTATAGTGTAATATTCAGACATAATCACTTAAATAAGTTTGTCGTTAACTCCGGTTTACCTCAAGGCAGTCATTTGGGACCACTATTTTTTGTTTTATTTATAAATGACCTTCCATCTTTTTTAAAAACTCTTCTTCATTAATGTACGCGTACGATGTAAAAATATTTCAAAAAATAAATTCATTGACTAATTGTAATCTTCTCCAAAATTACCTACTATGTTTTTGGGAATGGTGCAATAACAATCGTTTATTTTTAAATGTTGATAAATGCAAGACATTGCGTTTCACACGCAAGCATGATTTCATTGTTTTTGATTATATGTTAAACTCCTCTAGTTTACACGTCCAATCCAGATTTTCTGATATTGGTATAATCCTAGATTCACAGTTGTGTGGATCAGAATCAAAACCCATTTTATCCACTTTTTTTGATTTCGGATTGATTCAATTAGGATTCCCTACAATTCAAGTCCAGAAATCGTGATCTGAGGGTTTTAGTTTTAGAGCTATACCCAAAACAAATATGGATATAATGGATTTTGAAAATCACCTCTGAATTTCAGGCCAAAATAAGAAAATATGGCATTCAAAAAAACTCAATTAAAAACGAGAAAACTTTATTTCCTTTTTTTTAACTACGCCTACTTTCTTGAACAAATAAATTCAAACCTAAATGCCGAAATTTTTTTTTCAAAAATCCGTATAAATTTTCGGATATTCCCATCTAATCTCATCCCATGGATAAAATGGTTTTTGAATTTCAAATTTATTTTAGAAATAATATTTTGAATGGATATAATGGATTTTGATGCGAATAAAATTGTTTGGATATAATGGGTTTTGAAACAAAAACTCAAGTGGATAAAATGGGTTTTGAAATTAACCTCTAACTTTGTGGTCTGATTTCTACGCCAAAAAATGTAGTTAGAGACTCAAACTTGGGCGCAACGTATGTATTTGAATACTAGAAACAAAACCTCATACCTAAGTCATTTTTTTTGAAAAGTGGATATAATGGGTTTTGATTCTGATCCACACAGTTATCATTTACTGATCACTACGATTCAATAATAAAAAAAAGCTAAGCACTCAGATCACTCGGTTTTATTAAACGTTTTGGAAGTGAGTTCCGTGATCCCTTCGTAATTAAATGTCTATTTTTTTCGTTTGCCAGATCTGTATTAGATTATGGCTGTGCTATATGGGCCCCTTATTATAATGTTCACACAAATAGAATTGAAAGTGTCCAAAAGAAATTCATAAAGTTTTACCTTCGATTTCTTCCTCGGTCAAATTTAATTGAACCTCAGAACCTAATTCTCTTGAATATCCCATCCCTTTCTGCTCATAGAGAGTTTTTACAGCTTTGCTTCATCGTTGGATTAATGAATGGATCTATTTCCTCCTTCTCAGTTTTGGGTCGTTTGAACTTTAACGCGGCCCGTGTCGGGTTAAGAACTAGATTGCCAATACGTCCCAGTTTTAGCAGATAGAACTATGGGTCTAACAGTCCGATTAATCAGTTGATTAATATTTTCAATAAACATTATAACTTAATTGACTCTGTTAACGTAAATATTAAATCAAAACAGTTTAAAATTAGATTTTTCGTTAATTTTGTAAATTAGAAATTTGATTGTGTTATCTTTTTTTTATATATATATATTTATTTTTATTCGAGATTATGCTTACACTACAATGCCTGAAACAGCAGACGATACTGCCAAGGCGCTAATCGACAAGCTCCGCGAGGAACTCCGTGTTGCAAACGAAACCATGGAGCAGCTAAGAAAAGGAAGCATTGCCCTGATTGGTGCCGGTACTTCACAAGAAATGGCTACTCACGAAACTTTTGCACCACAAACTCAAAACCTTCAAGCCAACATGCCACCAACCTTTTTAAGTCGAGCAGGATATTGATTTAGTTAGTAATCCACCAAGCAACAATAAATTCATGGTGCTCAAAGAACGATTGGTGAATCATTTCGCTCCCACAGCAGAATCTCAACTACGAAGAATGTGTGGACATGAGTGGAAAAAAACCATCAACCATCTTAGCACACATGAGGCATCTCTCTGACGGTCGCTCTGACTTCAATCATGCGAACACTCTTCTTCGATCGACTGCCTGAAAATATCTCAACAGTTCTACTAGCAACCGGGCAAGACGACCAAGACAAGTTAGTTGAAGTCGCAGACAAAATATTCGACATGACGGGTACACATCACTTATGTACCGTCTCCAATGCACCAACAGCCATGAATTTACCGGAAAACATTCAATCTATTTCACGGGTAGACATGACGGCGTTAGACAAATTCAAAAAGTCCATCGAACTTTTGCGCAAAGAAATCCAGATTTTAAAATCCACCAAAAGATCGGCCAACAGATCGTCATCACGCTCACGAGCACAAAGTAGACCACGAGTCACAAATAATGAAGATTCCAAACTACGTTTTTTCCACCAAAGGTTTGGCAACGAGGCTCGAAAATGTAAACCTGGTTGTCCCAATTGGACGGAAAACTAAAACTGCCGTCGGGTGTTCAGGCGGTCACTCACGGCAAAAAAGATTTTCACCGCCTACAAATCACAGACAAAACCACCGGCGTGCCATTCTTAATCGACACCGGAGCCGACATTTCCGTTGCCAAAAAAAATATTCAAAGAATGACTCACCAGCCTCTTCTCAACTTTACGGTACTAAAACGATGGTACTTGACCTTGGACTTCGAAGGGAATTTCGTTGGGTTTAACCATTGCTGACGTTAAGCAACCCATAATTGGCGCTGACTTTATTCGTCATTTCGATCTAACCATCCGTTTAAGCCAAAAGATGATCAGTGGCAACAAATTTGATCTCAGCGTAATAGGTCGTGTCGTCAAAAACTACCAAATAACACTTAGAACCATTGATGAAAACAACCGTTTTGCCAACATTCTAAAAGATTTCATTGAAATCACACTCGATAAACAGAACTGCGTCCAAGATCACTTGGTGCAACATCACACCATCACGAAAAGACATCCAGTTGCGGAACGAGTTCGTCGACTTGCCGGCGAGAAGCTCAAAGCAGGCAAGGATGAGTTCAAGACCAAAACCATCTGAGAGTGAGTGGGCATCTTCACTTCAGATGGTAAAAAAGAAATCCGGAAGTTGGAGGCCGTGTGGTGACTATCGTCGTCTCAATTACATAACCGTACCTGATCGGTATCCAATACCACATCTCCCAGATTTCAGTCATCAACTTAACGGTTGCACCATCTTCACCACACTGGACCATCAGATCCCACTCGCTCCTGAAGATCGACCAAAGACTGCGGTCATTACACCGTTCGGCCTCTTTGAGTTCAACGTTCGGCCTATGTAATGCCGCCCAAGCAATGCAGCGTTTCATGGACTCAGCTCTCAGAGGACTTGAATTCTGTTTCTGCAGACGATATCCTCATCAAGTAATGAGGAAATTCATCAACAACTTCAAGAGTACCCAAGTGTTTCTTTGGATTTACAGAGGTGAGATACTTAGGCTACATGGTGGATGAATCAGATATAAGACCTCCTTCCGACCGTGTCGAAGCACTAACAAACTATCCAAAACCAACTACTATGGATCAGCTACGAAAGTTCTTGGGTTCGTGGAACTTTTATCGAGGCTGTATTCCTGATGCATCAAAAACTCAAACCCCTCTCGTCAATTTGACCATCGCACATAGGGGTATTTGCCAGTTTTACACGGACAAAATTTTTTTTTCGGTTTTTCTTCAACGACAAGGTAATTAATACTGGAATTAAGTATTTTAACTGTTAATTTCAATGAAAACATTTTTCTTCCAAAACCTATTTTTTATCAAACAAAAAGTTTCAAGCATGGACCCAAATGGTTTGTGAAAACGCTTAAAAATGGAGTTTTACTAATGGTATCGATAAAGGTCTTAAAATTTAGGAAAAATTATGAGGGATCAGGTTTTGTAATTCAAGAAGTTGAATCTTAAAACAAAACTTAAATTATGGATGCATGAAACAAAGTAAGCATTTTAAAACCTAAAACGTTTAAAGGGGGCAAATCTGTCGAAGTTGCACTTAGTTGCAATTTTTTTTATAGATTCAATTTGATACGAGTTTAACCTTTAGAAAACATTAAATTTTATCACGCAATAATGTGAAATAGTATAACTTTTCTCCTTACCAATACAGAAAGACAATATTTTTACGTTTAATTTATATTAAGATTCAACATTCACTATTTTATTTTTAAAGTAATATAACATTTAGATACAGCATCTAGTAGAAAGCTTCGTATCTCTTTATCAATATTGCATACCAAACTTTTTTCTATAGCCACTTTAAAAAAAAAAAGTATTTAATTAAGCACTGTCGCTAAACTATAATAACATTTATCTTATTTTTGGGTTGAAAACTCTGAACTCTAGAGTGCTGCTGTTAGTCACCTGAAGTGGTAATCAATTTTAAAACTATAACACAATGCTAAGTAAGTTATCTAATTTTAGTAGGAAGTTGAATTTTTAGTTTTGGATCAGTTTAAAATTTCGTGTTCTGTCCGCCTAAATTGACTAAATACCCCTATGTGCATCAGAGCTAAGAAAAACGACAAGCGACCCATCCAATGGACCCCCGAATCAGACCGAGCATTTGATGAATGCAAAGACAAGTTGAGGGACGCAGTACAACTAGATCAACCACGTTCAGATGTGCCTCTAGTTTTACGATGTGACGCCTCAGATGTTGCAGTTGGAGCAGAACTCGACCAACGTGTCAATGAATAACTGCAGCCGCTTGGTTTCTCCTCAAGGAAACTCAATACCAAAGAAATGAAATACAAAATCTATGATCGATAACTCCTAGCCTTCTACAGAGCCGTAAAACATTTTCAACATCTCATCGAAGGTCGCGAACTAATAATTCTTACCGACCACAAGCCGTTGATATATACTTTTGACCAGAAATCCGACCATGCATGTGATCGCATCGCACGGCAACTCGAGGAAATAGGTCGCTTCTCAACTAGAATCGAATTCGTCCCTGGAAAGGAGAACATCGTAGCCGATGCATACTCTCGCAACTATCAACATGCCCGTCACAATAAGCAACACAGACTTGTCCAATATGCAACGAGATGATGACGAACTAAAGCTTCTTCTTGAAACACCAGGTAAGAATTCACTTCAATTACGACGACTGCGAACAGAGGATACCGACACCACTGTTTATTGCGATGTTGGTGGCAACGACATTCGTTCATATGTGCCAGCAACACTTCGTAGAAAAGTTTTCGACAATGTGCATTAACTATCACATCCCAGCGGAAGAGCTATCAAACAACAAATATGCACCAAGTACGTGTGGCCAAACATGTCCAAAGACATGGGCCAGAACATGTATACAATGCCAGCGTAGCAAAATAAGTCGCCACGTCAAGAATGCACCACTACACATCGACATGCCAAGTAGTAGATTCGAATATGTTCATATCGACATCGTCATAATGCCACTTGTAAACGATTTTCGATATCTATTAACCATGATAGATTGCTTTACGAGGTGGCCAGAGGCAATACCACTCATAGACATCAAAGCAGAAACCATCGTCAGCTCATTCTTCAATAATTGGGTATGTAGATTCGGGGCCCCTAAAACAATAACTACCGACAGAGGACCACAATTCGAATCGGCATTATTCGAAGCACTCTCTAAACTAATCGAAAGCACAGGAATCAGGACTACTGCCTACCATCCTGCTGCCAACGGAATGATAGAGCGCTGGCACAGGTAACTAAAGTCGTCTATAAAGTGCCAAGAAGCTACTGATTGGGTGTGTGTTCTTCCTACTGTTTTATTAGGCCTACGGACGAGCTTTAAGGAAAATATAAAGACTACTGCCGCAGAATTGGTTTTCAGAACAACTCTCAGATTGCCAGAGGAAGTCTCGCTCGAACCTGAAATCTTCGTGGAGAGATTCCGCGAACATATGCGACATATAAAGTCAAATCCATCAGCTCATCATTGTCGAACAAGACCATTTGCACATAAGACACTCTAAACTTGTTCCCACGTTTTTGTGCGAGTTGATTCAGTCCAAAAGCCATGCGAACAGCCGTACAAGGGACCATACGAAGTTCTAGAACTTATCTCCGACTGCGTTTTCAAGGTAAACATTCAAGGAGCACCAGAAACAATATCTACAGAGCGTCTGAAGCCAGCATTCTACTACAACTTCGCCGAAGACATCGAAAAGGTAACACCAAGGTGCAGCAATACTCCAAAGAATATTCCAACACGACCAAAATGGAAAACAACATCGACAACAGCACAATCAACAGCTCCAAGTACAGCTACAACCTCCAGTTTAACTCCAGCTAGACCATCGCCCTCGTCAACAAATCTTTTGGGTAATTTAAAAACATATCCAGCAAAGAAAAAACCAAAACAAGTAAGATTTTCAAAATAAATATAATAAAAAAAAAACATCAATCGCTGTCACTTGGGGAGGAGTGCTTTGGTGATTGTGATTGTGAACAGAACACACTCAACAATCAGCTGTGAAGAGAGAGAGAATTAAGTTACGACTTGACACAGGAAAGTGCGCATCAACAAGAACCCTTCAAGCAAGAAAACGGAATCAAACTTCGTATATGCTTGGTGGTAGTCCACCACTCCACCCACTCGGCCATCCTAGTATATTCATTAATTAAATCAAAAACTTAATAAGTTCATTTATGTCAAAACCAAAAAATGTCCGAGCTAGATTATTTAATATCAAAACCAAAAATCAAATGTAAAACTTCGTAATTTCTATAAAGCTTCTATAAATTCATTAAACAGGCTTATACGAAAAATAAGCTTTCTTCGTTTAAGTTTCTTTAACAGTATTTAAACAACTTATTATAAGTTGTTAAACAAGTCGGAATTTCTATAAGCATTAAAATTCTGAAGCAAGCTCAATACAAGCTGTATAAAAAGTAGAACCTGCGAGATTTCAACTTACAGGAGCTGTTGTGCTAGTTGCGATAAAGTAGTGTTTTGACATTGGAGTCCGCTACAGATTCTTCATCCACTCGTTGCTTATTTTACAGTGTTGTTGTAATGGATATGACTTTACTTTTCTTTAATTATCCTATAAAATATAAACTTTCTGTGGTTTATTTTTCTGCTAAATCAGCTTACATATGTTGCACTCACACACTTGCAACTTTTTGTGTATGAACACAAATTCGAAGGAAACATCGTGGTGAAAAAACCAATACATATAAAATCGGCTCCGCGGTGATTATAATTTCCATACTAATTTGAGTCGCCGTGGCACCCGTTTCGTAGTCGAGGTCGGACTCAGGCGGGGCGGATTCGGACCGAGGTCGGACTCGTTTGCTTGAAGGGATCCCTTCAAGCAAGAAAACGGAGTTCAGAAAAGATACTCCGACCTCCGACCTAGAAAAACAGGGTTGCACTCACACATTTGCAACTTTTTGTGTATGAACACAAAAGCCGTTTTTTTATTATCACTTGATCCATATATATCATTAATTAAAATGTATTACAACAACTACATGAGATCTTGCTTTTCATCAGGATCACGAATCGTGATCTTGCTTTTCATCAGGATCACGAATCGTGATCTTGCAAGATCTCATGTAGTTGTTGTAATACATTTTAATTAATGATTTATATGGATCAAGTGATAATAAAAAACGGCTAAAGTCGAATTAGAAGCGTGGTGAAAAAGAGTGAAAAGGAATAAAGAACGTAGGAAAGACAAGGGCAAAAAAAAAACAGCGTCATTTTGTTATTCCATTTGTGAAGTGTCTCGTGTCGTGTCTTGTATAGTTAATTGTTTTTAAAATATATTAAATAATAATATAAAAATATGTAAAATTTACTATGAAAAATGAAATATGAAAAATGTTGTGTTTGCAAGTCGCGATTTTCAATGTGCAACCGGGAAGTGGAAGTTCGAAAAATAAAAAAAAAATATTTTGGCGTGAGACGACATCATTAGCGAAATGAAAGAATTCTGCACAACACCAACAACCAGCAGCAACAACAAATGAATTAAAAGACTTATTGTATTTTAAGTTTTATAATTGTATTTATTCTGATTAAAATAAAAGTTTGTTTGTCAAAATAAAAAAAATTCAACAAAAAAAAAATAAATATTTTTCTTTTTTTGGTCGCAAATGCGTCATTTCTTTTTTTTTGTTCCTTTTTCTGGTAGGTTTTCGCAGCTCCGACTCGGGTACGACTTCTGCTCCATTTTCTTGGAGTGGAGATTTTCACCACACCAATACATATGCAATCGGCTTCGCGGTGATTATAATATCCATACTAATTTGAGCCGCCTTCGGACCCGTTTCTGATCCGAAGTCGGACTCAGCTCCGCCTGAGGCGGAGCGGATTAGTATGGAAATTATACTCACCGCGGAGCCGATTTTATATGTATTGGTTTTTTCACCACGATTTCTCCTTCGACTTTGTGTTCATACACAAAAAGTTGTGTGAATGCAACCCCGTTTTTCTCGGTCGTAGTGTCTTTTCTGAACTCCGTTTTCTTGCTTGAAGGGTATGATTTGGTTTTTTTTGATTTTGCTTAAATTATTTGCTCTTGAAATACTGTTTCCATTTACTTTCAACAAAAACATTTTGATTGTTTTGCAAACCAAACTAATTAAAAAAGAAAATATTAATACCTGTTGCTGTCAAAAATCCCCAACACACCGCGATGCTGGACCTTCAAAGACCACCTCCATCTTACTTCAGGTACTTTTAATCCTCCCTTATCGCTTATATTCCTCGTTCACCATCACCGCACCGACCAAAACCCTGCACTGCACTCAAAAAGACACACCAAACACTTCCCTTCAGCATTAAAACGGAGTTCAGAAAAGACACTCCGCCCTCCGACCGAGAAAAACGGGGTTGCACTCACACACTTGCAACTTTTTGTGTATGAACACAAAGTCGAAGGAGAAATCGTGGTGAAAAAACCAATACATATAAAATCGGCTCCGCGGTGATTATAATTTCCATACTAATTTGAGCCGCCTTCGGACCCGTTTCTGAGCCGAAGTCGAACTCAGCTCTGCCTGAGGCGGAGCGGATTCGGACCGATGCACTGTGGGCTAGAACGCTATTTTAGCAGGAATTAATTAAAAAGTCAACTTCTTCAAATATTGCTCATTTTAGTCTTATTCGATAGATAAATGGACTAGCTATAATTGTTCATTCAAAATTGAGGTCAAGTTTTCGAAAAAAAAAAAACAAAAAAGTCCACTTTTTCCTCTATCCAGATATTCGTTTACTGAGTTTGTTTTAACGGATCGATTGTGAAAATTTTGCTAGTTTATCAATTAGTGATATATCCTAATATAGTATTTGCTATTAAATTGTAATTATATTGAACTTTTGTTTATAAATTTTAAGCTAAAGTATGTTACTAGCATCGATTTCATATAAAACGAATGTTCCTAAGCTTTAAAAAAAAGGCACGCGTAGGCACACTCTAGAAATAATTTTAAAAAAGTAGCTAGCCTATATGGCATTATCTTTTTTATAAAACTATGCCTACAAGAGCAAACTTTTTTCGCTGTAACTCTGAAATGATTTATTCCGGGTTCACAATAAAACTTATTTAATTTCCACATATATTTCCGTTCAAATAAGAACACACTTTATTTCAACTCAATTTACTTTTATTATTCGCTCAAACAAACACACTTTTAAATCACTTTATTTAATACTAACAATTCGCAACACTTTATTTCACTTTGTACTGTACTCTTTCACTTTCAAGATTAAACTGAGTCCGGTCGGTGTCTACACTGCCCTTTTATACCGGAATTTCGAGATTCAAGAATGTCTTCGAAGGTTCTCGTCTTTGCTTCTCGAAACTTCCTTTCCAGGAGGGGCGCTTCATACTTCCAGTCTAGTGGGATATTTTGGGATGTGTTCAGTGGGATATTTTGGGATGTGTTCAGAGGGTAGTTTCTTAATTACTAAAGGTCCTTTTACATTTCTACCTTTGCAGTAGTAGGTAGTGTGTTCAGACTTTTATCTTAAAAGTAGTTCAGTAATTCATCGTTACATTGCCCCCCTCTTAGGATTGTTCGTCCCGAACAACTCCATTGCTTCTTTCACCATTATAACGATGTAAACGGTCACAATGAACTACCTTTAGTTTGCTTCTTACCCCTCTTTGTATACGGTAAACCACGTCGTTAATTCTGGTTATTACTGTGTAAGGGCCTTCCCAGTTTTGTTGTAGCTTCGGTGATAGTCCCTTTTGTCGGTGGGGATTATAAAACCACACAAGTTCTCCTTCTTGAAACCCTGTTGCTGTCGCTCGTACGTCATATCTTGTTTTCATCCTGTCACTAGACGCTTTTATATTTGTCCTTGTCCGTTGGTGAATGTCAGCCAGTGTTCCTTTCAGGTTATCTACGTACTCATCCATTTCATGTGGCTCGTTTGGAACACTTCCAAATTTTATCTCACTTGGCAGGCGTATTGCTGAGCCAAATAGGACTTCCGATGGTGTATGTCCAGTAGAACTATGTGTTGCACTTCTATAAGCCATCAAAAATAATGGAATATGTCGGTCCCAGTCTCGTTGATTATCATTGACTACTTTTGACAGGTGTTCCTTAAGTGTCCTGTTAAATCGCTCAACCATCCTATCAGATTGTGGAAGAAGCGGTGTTGTTCGCGTCTTCTTGATGCCAAGGAGTGAGCAAACCTCTTGAAAGATCTTAGATTCGAAGTTCCTTCCTTGGTCGGAATGAAGTTCCATGGGTACTCCGAACCTGCTCACCCAATGAAAGACAATCTTATCCACAACTGTTTTGGTTTCCTGGTTTGGAATGGCAAATGCCTCAGGCCATTTGCTGTAGTAGTCCATCACTACAAGGATGTATCGATTTCCGTTGTTGGTTTCGGGAAAAGGACCTGCTAAGTCTATTGCAATTCTCTCAAAAAGGTGCACCCACATTGTACTGCTGCATCTTGCTTTGGATTTTTCTAGCTGGTCCTTTGCTAGCGGCACAGGTATCACATTTTCGGCACCACTTTTCAACGTCTTCTCTCATACGTAACCAGTAGAATTGCTGTCGTAGCTTTTCCAGTGTCTTGTTGATGCCTAAATGGCCTTTAGAAGTTCCATCGTGCATCTCTCGGAGAACATCATGAACCTTTGACTGCGGTACGATTAGCTGCATTACATAGAATTTACCATCTGCGGATTCCCACTTACGCCTGAGTAGCCCATCTTGCACATGAAGCGAGTCCCATTGTGCCCAATATGCTTTCAGAGTGGGGCTTCGGTCGGAGATGTCGGCCCATTCTGGTTTCTCTTCATGTTCCTTCGATGCTAGGATGGGTTCGATGTCCAAATCTTCCTGTTGGGCCATCCTGAGTTCTTCATTACTCCAGCCGCAAATACGATCAGCTCTCGTTCGTCTAACAGAGACAACTTCCTTTTCTTCTAGTCGTGTGCAATGCTTGCTGTCTTGCTTGCACGGGCGCCGAGATAATGCGTCTGCATTTGAATGCAGCTTTCCTCTCCGATGTTGAATCTGACATTGATACTTCTGAAGTATCTCGATCCATCTTGCTACTTGACCCTCTGGATTGTTGAAGTTCAAAAGCCAATTTAGTGCACCATGATCTGTGCGAAGAAGGAACTTCTGTCCATAGATGTACTTATGGAATTGCTTTGTTGCCAATACTAGAGCTAGAAGTTCCCTTCTGGTCACGCAATAGTTTCTTTCTTGTTTCGAGAGTACCTTGCTAAAATGGGCAACGACCTTTTCTTCTCCGTCATGAACTTGCGATAAAACAGCACCAATTCCAACATTACTTGCATCTGCGTCAATGATGAATTGTTTGCCTGGAGTCGGATAGGCCAGCACAGGAGCTTCACATAACCGCAGCTTCAGTTCCTGAAAGCTTTTCTCACACTCACCTGACCATTTAAAGGGTTTACCCTTCTTCGTAAGTTGGTGCAAGCTTTTGGCGATTCTCGCAAAATCCTTCACAAATCGTCGATAGTACGTTGCCAGACCGAGGAAACTCCGAAGTTGATGCTTGTCCTGAGGGGTTGGCCAGTTCTTCACAGTGTCAACTTTTTCAGGATCAGTCTTCACTCCTTGGGATGAGATGATATGCCCCAAATATTAAATATAAAGTTAAATTTTAACCTCGGTCTTGAAAAGTGCACATTTCTTTGGATTCAACTTAAGATGTGCTTCTCGTAGCCTCTGGAATACAGCCTTTAGGTTTTCACAATGGTCATCAAATGTTTTTCCGTAAACGATGACATCATCCAAATAGACTAGGCAAGATTTCCAGGTTAATCCATTCAAAACGCACTCCATCAAGCGCTCAAAAGTAGCTGGGGCATTACATAGCCCAAACGGCATGACATTAAACTGCCACAGACCATTTCCTGTGGAGAAAGCCGTCTTTTCCCGATCTTCTGGATGGATTTCTACCTGCCAGTAGCCACTCTTCAAGTCCAAAGTCGAAAACCATTGTGCTCCTTCCATTGCATCTAGAGTATCGCTGATTCTTGGCAGTGGGTAGCTGTCTTTCTTCGTCACATCATTCAGCCTGCGGTAGTCGACACAAAACCGAGTGCTTCCATCTTTCTTTTTGACGAGAACTACCGGTAATGCCCAAGGGCTTTTGGAATTTTCGATCAGCCCATCTTTCTTCATTGTCGATATCATTTCTTGAACTTCACCTTGCTTGGCCAAGGGGAGATGTCTTGCTGGTTGACGAATCAGCCTAGCATCTCCTGTATCGATTCGATGCTGCACCAGTTGTGTTCGGCCGTACTGCCCGCTGGGTGAAGAGAAGATATCAGCATATTCGTGAAGAAGCCTTAACGCAAAATTAAACTGATGTTGACTCAAGTTGTCTGATTTGAGAATTTGTTTCTTTAGTTTCTCCGAGTTCATAGTCATCTGTGTATCCACCTCTTTGATCTTAGTTATTGCGGCCACAGATTCACATTGCCCAACAACTTCTCCTTTCTTAAGCTTGATTGGGTACGGTTTGATGTTAAGTATCCGTACAGGATACAGGAAGTAAAGAGTCTTCCCGATGATGATGTTTTCGGAACTTTGCTCAACTTCTGGTTCAACCATGAGGTATCGATGGCTTCCAAAGTTCCCCTTTAACTTATTCCACACAAAAACTTCTGAAGAAGGAGGCAGGCACATGTCTTCTTTGATGACAGTTCTAATTGTTGTCGAGTTTTCGCTGCCATAGACCATTGGAATCTCCACATTTCTGTATTTCAGGACTTGATTACCGATATCCAAAATGATTCCATGCTCCTTCATAAAGTCGATTCCAATGATGCACTCGTCACATATATCTGCCACCAAAAACACATGTGAAAACTTTAGTTCTGCTATACGGACCTCAAGACGAACTTCTCCGTACACTCTTGCTGCTTCTCCTGTGGCGGTCTTCAGACGGTAGCTGTTGGTGTTATTCACCAAGTCTCTTCGTACAATAGAGGCGGTGGCACCGGTGTCAATTGTAGCAACGTGTTGTTTGTTGTTTATGGTCGCCTCCACTGTCAGACTTTTGTTGTCTCGTTTAGTCTGTGAGACATGAATTGTGGTTCTGGGGCCATCGATACCAGAAACCAGCTTCCGCCCCTCGAAGTTGGTTCTTACTCGTTTCCTGAATGGGAATAAAGTTGAGGATGAGTGTTGGTTGTATCGCTTACCTGTTGTTGGGCAATATTCCTGTTTCCACAGTGTTCGCAAGCAGTTCTTCTTGGTGGCAATCTGCACTGCCGCTGGAGATGTCCTGTCTTGTTACAGTTCCAGCATCGAGCAGCTCCGTCTCGCTTGTTTCTTTGGGATGCGAGTTTTTGACAAGAGCATTCCTCCACTGCAACTTAACTTACCCGATGAACGCCTTGAGAAGCCTGTTCTGCTGCTTCCATAGTTAGTGCGAACGCTAATGCTTCAGGAAGGGAACGTTTTCCAGCTGTTCGTATCGCTCGCTGAAGATTCATATCAGATACAGCACGAACAAAGGCTTCTGTCGCAAACTGATTGATAATGTCGTCTCCTGCTGTCGGATATGCAAGATGAGCTAACCTTTCAATATCAGCTTGGAGTTGTTGCAGAGTTTCTCCTCTTTTCTAGACTCTTGTATTGAGTTGGACGCGGAAGACTTCCTGCATATGGCCATCTCCAAAGCGTTTTTCAATGACCTGGACAAGAGCGTTAAAGTTACCATTCTTTTCTGGTGGTAAAGTTTGTAACAACTCAGCAGCAGGACCTCTAAGAGCAAGAGTCAGCGCTATACATTTGTCTTCGTCATCCCAGCCATTTGTTGTGGCAGCTGCCTCAAACTGTTTCTTGTAGATCGACCAAGAACTTTGTCCATCAAAGGTTGGTGGATGCATTTCTTTCTTCTTTAAATACTCACTTGAACTTTCTCGCACCTTAATTTTTCTATGTCAAGTTCTTCGGTAAAACTTTGCATTTTAACTTCCATTCCTTTCAATTTGTCATCGAATTTTATTTCTACTTTCTCGAGTTTTTCTTCAACTTTCTCGAACTTTTCTTGAGATTGTTTTTCAACACCTTTGATGGAACATCAAGAGCAACGAACTTGTTCTCGATAGCATCAAGCTTACCTTCGATGAGGTTTTTCTGTTCATCTAGAAGGTTCTTTTGGGTTTCCAATTTTTCGAGAAGATTCTGTTGTTCACTCTTTTGTTCTGTTCGTTGCGCCTCGATTTTTTCTAGAACACTACTCTGTTGTTTTTCTATTTGTTCGAGAACATTCTTCTGTTCATCCTTTTGTTCTTTACGTTGTTGTTCCATTTGATCTTTCTGATCTTCAAATTTTGCAAGGAGAACAGCCATCATGGATGAGATATCGGAACTAGTACTTACTCGTTCTTCTATCATTTCAACTTCGAATTGAAATGTATCCAAATCTTCGGTTTTCTGGGTTAAATAATCCTGTAGACGAATAATGAGATCATTTTTCGATCCAGCAGTAGGAAGACCTCGCTTAGTTAATTCCGCCTTCAGCTCAGTCAAACTTAACTGATTTAGTGTTTTACCCATTTTAACTTTTCAAAACGCGAGCACTTTTACTTATTTCAAAATGTTTTACACTTTGTTTATTGTTAAAACACACGCGAGTTAAGTAACTGATCCTCGTGGATCTTAAAAAAATATATAAACTTCTCCTAACGTGGAGAATTAAAATGAAAACGCAACGCACAATTTTTATTAATAATCGGATCGAGATGATCTTGCTTTATTGACGGTATCTTAAGAACTGACTTAAAACTATGATACATTTGATCACTTAACCTACGGTGCCGAATATTGTCTTTGAAAATTATATTGGATTAAATTATGTTTATATTGAGATGAGATGTTGTTCTGTTTATCTTATCTTTTGTTTAGTCTACGGTTATTCGATTATTGTTTAGGCATTGGTATCTGAATAGGTACCAACTGTGGTGCCATAGGAATGGGTACCTTTGTAACTCCCCCCGCCTTAGATTGAAGACTCTCCTGAGGCTTCATGATTTTAATTTCATTAAGTGGTATATTTATTTGTTCAGATTTTATTTCTTCGGCACATATCTTATTTATAATTTTAATATTCTTATTTTTATATAAATATTTTAATAAAAAGTAGCAAATAGCTATTACAGTACATATAACAATTATGGTTGAAAATGTAATCGTATTACGGTTATTCTTATATTCTATAAGTTTTATTTTATTTTGATGCTCTATATCTTGAATAATTAGGTCTTTAATAACAATTTCTGAGTCTATAATGCTCATATTTAAGTTTGGTTGTATTACAATTTTATGATTAAAAATTTGTATTTTGTTATGATATTGTTTATTATTTAGGTAAATAGTACATTTGTTAAAATTTATAATAAAATGTTTATGTAAATGGTATATTTTTTCGTTACAATTTTTTTCAAAAGCTGGGTACGCCACAACCGAAAATCCAAAATCTGAGTATGCAGGAATTTGTTGCTAATTTGTTGCTAATTTGTTACCCCAATCCCGAATTTGTTGCTCCTGCCCTTACCCCTTAAATCTGTGGCGTGCCCAGCTTGACGTCAAGCTGGGTACGCCACAAATTAAAATTCAAAATTTCAAAAATGTAAGTATGCAGGAATTTGTTGCTAATTTGTTGCTAATTTGTTACCCTAATTTCGAATTTGTTGCTCCACGTTTTGCCCTTCAAATGCACATTAACAGATTATGCAAAAAAGCTAAATCGCCCAAAAATTATCGCACAGACAAAAAAGTGGTATCAATAGAAAGAGGTCCTTGAAACCTTTTCAAAAAGGTCCATATCAAGTTTTTATTCCAATCCCTTCATGTCCAAAATGCCTTGTGGAGCTTGAATGCATTTGTGGAACATATGTGGATGAAACGAAAAAACGCAAAAACACGTAATACTCAAAATTTCAAAAAAATAAGTATGCAGTAATTTGTTGCTAATTTGTTGCTAATTTGTTACCCCAATCCCGAATTTGTTGCTCCCCCCCTTACCCCTTAAATCTGTGGCGTACCCAGCTTGACGTCAAGCTGGGTAACGCCACAACGCAAATTTGAAAATCTAAGTATGCAGGAATTTGTTGCTAATTTGTTGCTAATTTGTTACCCCAATCTTGAATTTGTTGCTCCACGATTTGACCTTCAAATCGACTGCAACAGATGCAATTTTATGGAGACTTTTTATCTATACGCTTTTTCAAAAAACTAAAAATGCCAAATTATAGACAGAATTTGTTGCTCTGCAAAAAGTTATTTTTAAATTTTCTATCACCACCCAATCCCATCTTACAGGAGATAAACTAATTTTTCGATGACGTCATCCATCAAGCTGGGTACGATAAAACACAAATTTTAAAATCTAAGTACGCAGGAGTCTTAAGCTATTTTGTTGCTAATTTGTTACCCTAATCTCGAATTTGTTGCTCCACGATTTGACCTTTAAATTGGCTGAAACAGATGCATGATTTTGAAACTTTATGATACAAAGTTAACAATGTTTAGATTTAATACTCTTTGCAGATTAATGCTCAAATCTTTAATTTGATGTAAAAACTACCTTAAAATACTGTTAAAAACTTCCAATAACAGAACATAACGCACTTAAACCAAATAGCTGCAGGTAATTCAATGCTCTTTAAAGGCTACTCCATTTCCAATATTTGGATATACATACATACCTACCCTTACCCTTTCATATTTAAAAAACTTTAAAGGCTGGACCTACCTTCAACCTACTTCCTTCAATAAAACGCAAAGTAAAATTCAACACTCCAACTTGATTTTTATGGATGCTCCTCAATTCTTAGTATTCCTATATTGCCAACAGCTTTTTTGTTCTATTTTTCCCAGAAGTTAGGTTCCTCAATTTCAAAAATAAATTGAATTTAACGTATTTTTGCATCTTCCTATTTTAAACATATTTACTATATAGGTAACTTCTTCAATATCCTAGAAAAACCCTTAGACATCTTTTGAAAATACCCCCAATTTTTTTCCATCTTTAAATTTATCTCTATAGCCCTAGTTTTGGAGAGATGCATTTCATTTACTACCACACTAACGACCTAAGATTTCAACTCAATTTATGTACCTACTATTCATCCAATCAGATTATTGCGATTTGCGACTTATTTTTATATTATAAAAACAAACCAAATACCTACATAAAAATGTGTACCTACATTATACTAAATACAAAAAAATCACACATTGATTTTCTATTTTCATAGAAATAATCGAGTGTGTATGCGTTGACTTTAAATTTGACTCCGCCCCCAACGGTCTGCTTTGATGAAAATAATACATATACTATTACAATTAGTTAGTAGGTATCTATATCTACGCACTACGCCTTGAAATGTTTTTTCTTTAGTCGGCCTCAGACCTCTAGTAAGGTAAGTACCATGTACGTTCTTTAGAGGCAAAAATGTTATGAAATAGGAACTGGAACATACATTTATAATGTTATAAACACACATATGTAGGTAGGTAGTTTCGTAGGGTTTTCAGTTGAACTGAATTTAAAATTTTTAATTCTGGAAATATGTATGTGCAAGTTTTTTTTATGTTTTGGCACTGCTATTGATGTGATGAACAACGCTGCATATTTTTAGGGAAAAACTTTAAATTCTAATAAACTGAAGACCCGCTTATTGTAGGTATTCTAAATAAAATTAAAACTCTTAGGAAGGTTATAACGGTATTTAAGTGAAGATTGAAACGTCTATATTTTTAACTTAAAGTTTTTGCTTTATATTATGTAAAGAAATGAAGAAATATTTTTGTTCATATGTTAACATATGTGCAGAAGCAATTATTATTGCTTTTTGTTTAAGATAGATAGATTTTTTCTGACTTCGGATTCGAGATCGGCACACAAAAAACCATTAAAAAAATATACTTTGATTTCTATAAAAAAATCTTTTTGACTGGCGAATCGAACGGGCAGAAATAATCGAATGCCTTGTTCGAGTTCACTAGTCAAACAGTTTTTTTTTATAGAAATCAAAGTATATTTTTTTAATGTTTTTTGTGCGCTGAGCTCGAATCCGAAGTCAAAAAAAATCTATCCCTTCACATTTTTGACATATTACCATGCCAAAACATCACAAAAATAGTGTTTTGGACGTTCAAAATACAATATCTCAAAAACTTTTCACGTAAGAGCTATTCTAATGCTAGATTCAAATTAAGAAGGTTAAAGGCCATTAGAAAAGTATAATCTGGTTTCTATGGAAAATTATTTCTCGCCAATATTACTGTCATTTACGGAAAAATCAATCTTAAAAATCGTTTTTCTGTTTTTTTTTCAACTTTCTCAATATTTTCTAAAACAAAAGTGTAGTTTTTCTTAATCTTAAAAAATAGTTTTTAATCTAAATAATTGCATTCCAAGCTTTTCAAAAATGAAAATTTTTTTCGGTACCTTTTTTGATTGAAAAATAGGCTATTTTTTCAAAATAAATTCGTTAAAAATCCAAAAATTAACTTTTTGCTCAAAAAACATATTAAATAGATAGAAAACATAACAAACTAGTTTTGCTAAAATTAAATCATTTTTGTAAAAGATAAAAATAAAAAATCCTATTTTTGCATTTTTTTCAATATTTATTTATATTATATTATATAAAAAAATGGCCTGAGTAAAAGTTGTAGATATCTATACTATCTACTTTTGACAGAAATCGTAAGAAACCAAGATTTTTGACACCCACCGCACTTTTTCGCCCACCCACCCCCTTTCCCCCAATTTGTTTGTAAGCAATTTATTTTTCCCTTTTAATATACCATTTATCCTGAATTTTCCCACCACCCTCATGCTCAAAAGTAGACCTTTCTATCGAAAAAAGTTAAATGCATAGTTGTAGATAGTATAGATATCTACAACTTTTACTCAGGCCATTTTTTTATATAATATAATATAAATAAATATTGAAAAAAATGCAAAAATAGGATTTTTTATTTTTATCTTTTACAAAAATGATTTAATTTTAGCAAAACTAGTTTGTTATGTTTTCTATCTATTTAATATGTTTTTTGAGCAAAAAGTTAATTTTTGGATTTTTAACGAATTTATTTTGAAAAAATAGCCTATTTTTCAATCAAAAAAGGTACCGAAAAAAATTTTCATTTTTGAAAAGCTTGGAATGCAATTATTTAGATTAAAAACTATTTTTTAAGATTAAGAAAAACTACACTTTTGTTTTAGAAAATATTGAGAAAGTTGAAAAAAAAACAGAAAAACGATTTTTAAGATTGATTTTTCCGTAAATGACAGTAATATTGGCGAGAAATAATTTTCCATAGAAACCAGATTATACTTTTCTAATGGCCTTTAACCTTCTTAATTTGAATCTAGCATTAGAATAGCTCTTACGTGAAAAGCTTTTGAGATATTGTATTTTGAACGTCCAAAACACTATTTTTGTGATGTTTTGGCATGGTAATATGTCAAAAATGTGAAGGGATAGATTTTTTTTGACTTCGGATTCGAGCTCAGCGCACAAAAAACATTAAAAAAATATACTTTGATTTCTATAAAAAAAAACTGTTTGACTAGTGAACTCGAACAAGGCATTCGATTATTTCTGCCCGTTCGATTCGCCAGTCAAAAAGATTTTTTTATAGAAATCAAAGTATATTTTTTTAATGGTTTTTTGTGTGCCGATCTCGAATCCGAAGTCAGAAAAAATCTATCTATCTTAAACAAAAAGCAATAATAATTGCTTCTGCACATATGTTAACATATGAACAAAAATATTTCTTCATTTCTTTACATAATATAAAGCAAAAACTTTAAGTTAAAAATATAGACGTTTCAATCTTCACTTAAATACCGTTATAACCTTCCTAAGAGTTTTAATTTTATTTAGAATACCTACAATAAGCGGGTCTTCAGTTTATTAGAATTTAAAGTTTTTCCCTAAAAATATGCAGCGTTGTTCATCACATCAATAGCAGTGCCAAAACATAAAAAAAACTTGCACATACATATTTCCAGAATTAAAAATTTTAAATTCAGTTCAACTGAAAACCCTACGAAACTACCTACCTACATATGTGTGTTTATAACATTATAAATGTATGTTCCAGTTCCTATTTCATAACATTTTTGCCTCTAAAGAACGTACATGGTACTTACCTTACTAGAGGTCTGAGGCCGACTAAAGAAAAAACATTTCAAGGCGTAGTGCGTAGATATAGATACTAACTAATTGTAATAGTATATGTATTATTTTCATCAAAGCAGACCGTTGGGGGCGGAGTCAAATTTAAAGTCAACACACTCGATTATTTCTATGAAAATAGAAAATCAATGTGTGATTTTTTTGTATTTAGTATAATGTAGGTACACATTTTTATGTAGGTATTTGGTTTGTTTTTATAATATAAAAATAAGTCGCAAATCGCAATAATCTGATTGGATGAATAGTAGGTACATAAATTGAGTTGAAATCTTAGGTCGTTAGTGTGGTAGTAAATGAAATGCATCTCTCCAAAACTAGGGCTATAGAGATAAATTTAAAGATGGAAAAAAATTGGGGGTATTTTCAAAAGATGTCTAAGGGTTTTTCTAGGATATTGAAGAAGTTACCTATATAGTAAATATGTTTAAAATAGGAAGATGCAAAAATACGTTAAATTCAATTTATTTTTGAAATTGAGGAACCTAACTTCTGGGAAAAATAGAACAAAAAAGCTGTTGGCAATATAGGAATACTAAGAATTGAGGAGCATCCATAAAAATCAAGTTGGAGTGTTGAATTTTACTTTGCGTTTTATTGAAGGAAGTAGGTTGAAGGTAGGTCCAGCCTTTAAAGTTTTTTAAATATGAAAGGGTAAGGGTAGGTATGTATGTATATCCAAATATTGGAAATGGAGTAGCCTTTAAAGAGCATTGAATTACCTGCAGCTATTTGGTTTAAGTGCGTTATGTTCTGTTATTGGAAGTTTTTAACAGTATTTTAAGGTAGTTTTTACATCAAATTAAAGATTTGAGCATTAATCTGCAAAGAGTATTAAATCTAAACATTGTTAACTTTGTATCATAAAGTTTCAAAATCATGCATCTGTTTCAGCCAATTTAAAGGTCAAATCGTGGAGCAACAAATTCGAGATTAGGGTAACAAATTAGCAACAAAATAGCTTAAGACTCCTGCGTACTTAGATTTTAAAATTTGTGTTTTATCGTACCCAGCTTGATGGATGACGTCATCGAAAAATTAGTTTATCTCCTGTAAGATGGGATTGGGTGGTGATAGAAAATTTAAAAATAACTTTTTGCAGAGCAACAAATTCTGTCTATAATTTGGCATTTTTAGTTTTTTGAAAAAGCGTATAGATAAAAAGTCTCCATAAAATTGCATCTGTTGCAGTCGATTTGAAGGTCAAATCGTGGAGCAACAAATTCAAGATTGGGGTAACAAATTAGCAACAAATTAGCAACAAATTCCTGCATACTTAGATTTTCAAATTTGCGTTGTGGCGTACCCAGCTTGACGTCAAGCTGGGTACGCCACAGATTTAAGGGGTAAGGGGGGGAGCAACAAATTCAAGATTGGGGTAACAAATTAGCAACAAATTAGCAACAAATTCCTGCATACTTAGATTTTCAAATTTGCGTTGTGGCGTACCCAGCTTGACGTCAAGCTGGGTACGCCACAGATTTAAGGGGTAAGGGGGGGAGCAACAAATTCGGGATTGGGGTAACAAATTAGCAACAAACTAGCAACAAATTACTGCATACTTATTTTTTTGAAATTTTGAGTATTACGATTTTTTGCGTTGTTGGATGACGTCATCGAAAAATTAGTTTTCCTCCTGTAAGATGGGATTGGGTAATGATAGAAAATTTAAAAATAGCTTTTTGCAGAGCAACAAATTCTGTTTATAATTTGGCGTTTTTAGTTTTTTGAAAAAGCGTATAGATAAAAAGTCTCCACAAAATTGCATCTGTTGCAGTCGATTTGAAGGTCAAATCGTGGAGCAACAAATTCAAGATTGGGGTAACAAATTAGCAACAAATTAGCAACAAATTCCTGCATACTCAGATTTTCAAATTTGCGTTGTGGCGTACCCAGCTTGACGTCAAGCTGGGTACGCCACAGATTTAAGGGGTAAGGGGGGGAGCAACAAATTCGGGATTGGGGTAACAAATTAGCAACAAATTAGCAACAAATTACTGCATACTTATTTTTTTGAAATTTTGAGTATTACGTGTTTTTGCGTTTTTTCGTTTCATCCACATATGTTCCACAAATGCATTCAAGCTCCACAAGGCATTTTGGACATGAAGGGATTGGAATAAAAACTTGATATGGACCTTTTTGAAAAGGTTTCAAGGACCTCTTTCTATTGATACCACTTTTTTGTCTGTGCGATAATTTTTGGGCGATTTAGCTTTTTTGCATAATCTGTTAATGTGCATTTGAAGGGCAAAACGTGGAGCAACAAATTCGAAATTAGGGTAACAAATTAGCAACAAATTAGCAACAAATTCCTGCATACTTACATTTTTGAAATTTTGAATTTTAATTTGTGGCGTACCCAGCTTGACGTCAAGCTGGGCACGCCACAGATTTAAGGGGTAAGGGCAGGAGCAACAAATTCGGGATTGGGGTAACAAATTAGCAACAAATTAGCAACAAATTCCTGCATACTCAGATTTTGGATTTTCGGTTGTGGCGTACCCAGCTTGACGGACCTACATAATTCTTGGTTTTATATTCAATTGATTTACATGGAGAGCATTCTATTGGCTTAATTAAATTTTTAAGATATTTATTAATAGGATAGATTTTATCTTCGTATTTTAGAACTTTTTGTTCTTCTATATTTGATATAATTGAATTATTTGAAAAAGGTATTAATCTTAAGTAGTAAGTTGGAAATTGTTTATTTAAAAATATTGGTACACTTATTATAATTATAAAAATATTTGAATTTTCCTTACCAAAAATGTTAATTTTGATTTCTTTTAGCTCATTTAAACCTATAAAATTTTCTTCAATTTCATCTATATCCAGGATTGATCTAGACATAATTCCTTCTTTTGCTGCATTTACATTATCAATAATTTTTTCAATTTCATTATCTAATTCAGAAATATAATTATGGAGTTTAAGTAGTGTAATTTCGTTTTTAATTTCATTTATTTCGTCTCTAACGTTCTCTGTTAATTTAAAAAATTGGGTTTTTACTTCTTCTATGTTATCTCTGATATTTTTAAAATTGTTTTGAAAAATTCCATTAATAGAAATTTGTTGGTTGTAAGCATCTACTAATTTTTTATCATTTTTATCTATGATATCTAAATGTTCTAATATTTCTTCTCTATCATCGTTGTCCATTACTCCGTAAAGTAATTTAAAAATTGAACCTATTGGATTTATTAGTCCTCTTCTGACTCTGTTATTTACTAGTGTTTTATTATTCTTTACAGAATGTTCATTAATACTTAAAAGCATGTTTATATTGGTTTGAATTTTCGAAATTTTATGAAAAAGGGATTGGTCATTTCCTATAACTGATATAATATCTGCGTTTTGGTGTATATATAAAGTTAAGTTATATATAGTGTCTAAATATTCTTGTAAATTAATTCTGTGATAAATTCGATAATAATCGCTTATTATTGGTATGTCTCCATCTTTTATTAGGATGATTCCTTCATCTTCTATGTTTTCTATTTGGATATCAGCATTTATGCTTGTTATTTGACTCATAGTTAACAATGTTATAATTATAAAGATTGTTTTTCTGTTGAGTTGATTGAAAATCTGTAATAAAAGAATTTTATTGATTTTGGTTTTGTTGATTTGTGGGTTTTGGGATTTTATCTTTATTTGGTCCTTTAAAATACTTTTTCTGTCTTTTAATCCGTGTAGGATGGACTTTTAATTTTCTATTGCCTCTATTATGTCTAATATTTCCTTCATCGTCTGGTTTAATATCTACTTTTCTAAACTTTGGTTTTTCTTTATGTCTTACTTGACCATAATTTTTAATATAAGCTTTATCGTAGGGGTATTCTTTATTTGTTTCTCTGTTTTTATTATGATAATCTAACCATTGATTTTTCTTTGATTCTAATAATTTAAAAATTTCATTAATATCTACATTTCCAAATTGTACTTCTATTGGTTTCTTACCTATGGTTGAATGTATTGTATTGTTATAATACGTAGCTGCTTTAAGAATCTTTTCTGTGATTTCAAGATTCGGTTCCGTGATATTAAGTATTCTTATGTGTTCAAGGAGAGAAGAATGACATCTACTCATGTCAGCATTACCTGTATGGCTATTTGGAGAATTAAAATGAATTGATAGGTTTTCTTGTTCTATAAATTCTATTACATTAGCTGTATTGAATTCGTTATCTGCCACAATTAATTTGGGTCTATCAAAATTTTGAATGTATTCTTTTATCATTTCAACTAAGGTAGTTGAGCCTTTTTCTGCAGTTTCTTTGACGTATAAATGTTTTGAAAATTTATCAATTACTGTAAAATAATATTTCTTTTCAATGTGAAATATGTCTAAATGAATTATCTCGTTTTTATTGTTTGGTGTTACCGTATGTTTAAATTTTGGTTTAGGGGGTTTCCTATCATATTTTGCTAAGTTACAGACTTCGCATTAATATATTCTGCTATTACTTCTTGAAGTTTATTGAAATAATATTTTAATTTTAGTTCTGTGTAGTTTTCATGGATACCTCTATGGTTAGTCTCCTCATGAATTTGTTTTATCTTTTCAAAGCATTGGGTTTTGTTAAGTAAATCTTCTGCTAATAAGGCACATTTTATTAACTTATAATGTGACGTTGTAAAATCTGCAAACATTTTACTTTTAAATAATTCAAATAAGTTATCTTCTAATTCTGAATAAATTCCTAATACTCCTTTGTCAGGTAAGTATTCTTTTAATATTTTAATCATTTCACTGTTATTTATTTCTTCATCTGTAATGAAGATCTTTTTCTTAACTAAAATTATTTGAGTTTTAAATTTGTTTACTATACCTTTGTTTTCTATAATTTCACTTTCTTTGCTTTCATCATTATTAATTTCGTTAATATTTATTTCATTTTTGTTAACATTAATTCTCGACAGAAAATCTGCCACTTTATTTTCTTTACCTTTAACGTATTCTATATTATGATTATATTCATTCAATCTTGTTTTCCATCTTATTGTTCGTGAATCAGGATCTTTAAGATTACTTAACCAAACTAATGGTCTATGATCCGTTTTTATGTTGAACCTCACTCCATACAGATAAGGTCGGAAGTACTTAGTTGCCCATACTATAGATAACAGTTCCTTTTCAATTGTTGCATAGTTAATCTCATGTTCATTGAGGGTCCTAGATGCGAAAGAAATGGGGTGATTATCTTGCGACAGTACAGCACCAATGGCTTTGTCTGAGGCATCAGTTGTTAGAGTAAATGTTTTCTTGAAGTCAGGATATCTTAATATCGGATGACTCGTAATCAAGGATTTTAACTCTTCGAAGGCTTTAAGAAAAGCTGGATCTTTTTCATTGATCCTTCTTCCTTTTTTCAAACATTCTGTTAGTGGAATTGCAATTTTGGAATAATTCTCGATGAATTTCCTATAATAACCGGTAATTCCCAAGAATGATTTAATTTGTTTTACGGTTTTTGGTGGACGTAATTTTTCTATGGCTGTTATTTTATTTGGATTTGGTTTTATACCTTTATCCGTCAAAATGTGACCTAAATATTCAGTGTTTTTGGAAAAGAATTTGCATTTGTCAATTTGTATTTTAAGGTTGCTCTTTCTTAATTCTTTAAAAATAAGTTTTATATTCACTTCCATTTCTTGTAAGGAAGTTGCAAATATTAAAATGTCGTCAAGGTACACGACGCATATTTTATTAATATGTTCTCCAAGAATTTCGTTCATCATTCTTTGGAACGTTGCCGGGGCATTTTTCAAACCGAACGGCATTCTTACAAATTCATAGTGTCCTTGGGGGGTGCTAAAGGCGGTTTTGTGTTGGTCCTTTTTATCGACCATAATTTGGTGGAAACCTTTAGCCAGGTCTAGTGTGGTAAAGTATTGGGCTTTACCGAGTTTGTCGAAAATTGACTCGATGTTGGGAAGAGGGAACTTGTTCTCATGAGTCTTTTCATTTCATTTGCGATAGTCTACAACTATTCGCCATTTGTTAACTCTCGAATTGTCTTGCTTTTTGGGTACTACCCAAATTGGTGCATTGTAAGGGGAATTTGACTTTTGTATGATGCCTTGTTTCAGCATATCTTGAACCTGTCTTTCCACCTCTTCTTCGTGTATTTTTGGGAAACGATAAATTTTTATAAATATGGGTCTATCGTCCGTAGTGGTTATACTATGTGTTGTGTTTGAAGTGCAACTTAGATCAGTGCCTTCTCTATAGAATAAGTCACTATTGTGTTTTAAAACTTTTCTGAGGGAATCGTTTTCTTCTTTGTTTAAATCTTTGTATAAGCAATCTAAATTATTTGTTTCTTTAAGTTCTTCGAAACAATTGATTTCCTGTGGACAGGCATAGTTAAAAAAGAGTGTTTCTTTAAAAATTTTAATCGAACCTTCCCCTAGATTGAGGATGGCATTTAAAGGGTACAGAATATTCTGTCCAATGATTGCCTTGAAACTTTTTCCGGAAAAATTTAAAATTTTCCACATCATTTTATTGTTTTTAGGTGCGTTGAATTCTTTTGGGAAGGATGTTTTGATCTGTTCGGTTACTGTTGTTGTACCTGTTAGACCAAAAATATCCTGGGGATATTCTAATTTGTACCTTGTACATGATTTTAGACAATTGGAGTCTATGCTACTGGTTGAAGCACCAGAATCAATAAGTACAGGTATGGTCGAAAACGGATGGTGAGATTTACTATGGGTAGAGGACCTCTGAGGCCTCCACCTGAAAATTTACATCGCGGCTTTCTGGTTCATTGTTTTGATTAATATTTATGCTTCTCGAGTTTGTATTTTGATTTTGGTTGGAACTATTATTGTTATAATTGTTACTGTTTCTATAACTATTATTTCTATTATACCCATTATTGTTATGAGTATTGTTATAATTTGAATTATTATTAAACCTATTGTAATTCCCTGTATTATTATTATTATTATTGTTATTATTATTATTATAATTATTATTATTATAATTATTATTATTAAAATTTCTACTGTTAGAATTTCTAAAGTTTGAGTAATTATTATTAAAGTTAACACTGTTTAAATTTCTGTTATTTGAGAAATTATTATTATTAAATCTATTTAAGTTATTATTTGGATTTCTACTGTTGAAATTTCCACCATTGTTTCGGTTGGAATCATTATAATTTCTAGGTCTAGAAGGGTGTCCTTCTAAAAACTGTGGATTCGAATTTCTATAATTGTTTAATAGTTCGTATGCTTTTTGCATGCAATTTATGTTTCGACTAAGTACGAAACTTTCCTGATTTGTATTTAATTGAGAGCAGAAAATTCTAAAAAACATACCCTTAACATTCTCGGGTGAAAATTCATTACATTTAACCAATTCAAAATTATATTTAATATTAATTCTATCCATTAATTCACACAACTTAAAATAATATATTTCTAGATTGTTATTTCTTAAACTTACTGCTTTTGTGTATATGTTGATATAACTTTCTTGGGGTCCGAAGTTTTTGATAAGTGTTTCTCTCATTGATGTCCATGTTGCATATGGTCCTAGCATTTGAATTGGTTGTTGAGCTCTTCCCTGTATTAGTCCTCTGACTACATTTTGTATTGTAAAAGCCTTTGTGGCTGGTGTTAGATATTGTAAGTTAATATCTATGTCATATATAAAGGATGCCACGTCTCTTGGCCCTTCTGCATTAAACGGTTTAACTCTTTGAATAATTTTTACTATTTCCATTTCTGGTAAAACAATTGTAACAGGTTTGATATCAGGTAGTTGTTCTTGCTGTTGTTGCTGTTGGTCTTGTTGCTGTTGTTGCTGTTGTTGGTCATGTTGCTGTTGGTCATGTTCTTGTGTGTCTGGTTGTTGTTGTTGCTGCAATAACTGCTGCTGCCGCAGGAGTTCTTTCTGCTCCGCCGTCGCGGTTAAAAGAAGACTAATTTGTTGCTCCATTTTATGTTTATATTATGTAATTTGTCGAATTTATGTGATTTGATTTATATTATTTGATCAGAGTTTTGGGTCGAACCTACCAGTCTCAGTTAGGTGTTTTAAGAGTGCGTTAATATGACTTTCCCTTATTAATAAGGTCGCACAACCCCAATTTTACTCAGTTTAAGATCAGAACAATTTTCTCACTTTTATTAGATCGGATTTTGATTTAACCGATATTATTTGTATTCGAGCGAGCGGATACTGGGTATCCTACCGACTGCGCCAGTTAAGTAACTGATCCTCGTGGATCTTAAAAAAATATATAAACTTCTCCTAACGTGGAGAATTAAAATGAAAACGCAACGCACAATTTTTATTAATAATCGGATCGAGATGATCTTGCTTTATTGACGGTATCTTAAGAACTGACTTAAAACTATGATACATTTGATCACTTAACCTACGGTGCCGAATATTGTCTTTGAAAATTATATTGGATTAAATTATGTTTATATTGAGATGAGATGTTGTTCTGTTTATCTTATCTTTTGTTTAGTCTACGGTTATTCGATTATTGTTTAGGCATTGGTATCTGAATAGGTACCAACTGTGGTGCCATAGGAATGGGTACCTTTGTAACTCGCGCACTTTTTATTTTATTCGCGAAATACTTTCACTTTCAAGATTAAACTGAGTCCGGTCGGTGTCTACGCTGCCCTTTTATACCGGAATTTCGAGATTCGAGAATGTCTTCGAAGGTTCTCGTCTTTGCTTCTCGAAACTTCCTTTCCAGGAAAGGCGCTTCATACTTCCAGTCTAGTGGGATATTTTGGGATGTGTTCAGTGGGATATTTTGGGATGTGTTCAGAGGGTAGTTTCTTAATTACTAAAGGTCCGTTCACATTTCTACCTTTGCAGTAGTAGGTAGTGTGTTCAGACTTTTATCTTAAAAGTAGTTCAGTAATTCATCGTTACAGTATAGTGAGAAAAATGTTCAAAAAAACCACTTACGATGAAAAAAAAGGTGTTGAATGTTTTCAAATAACGGTTTTTTTATTTGCATTAACATTTTACCTTCCCTATTTAGTAAAACAACTTTTGTAAGCGTTCAATGACACCATTTTCGAGTTTGATGCGTTCAAACTTCAAAAAACTCATTTTTTTGTTTTTTATATCAATAATATCTGTTGTAAATTGGAAAATCTTATTTAACATAATATTTCGTTTATTTTTGTTGTTGGTCTTATCTTTAGTGTCTGTTGTACCATAAAATTATCATTATTATATCATTCGACATCATCTTAATGGCTTTAAATACAACTTTAGATTATTTCGAGAATTTCTATAATTAATTCCAGCTAAAAAAGCGTTCTAGCCCACAGTGCGATGTCGGACTTGTTTGCTTGAAGGGTTTTCTCTGTTTTGTGTCAAAAAAAGTTAGAAAATGACAGATTAAAGATTAGATATTTTCCCAACCATACATAAAGCAATCTGCATGTTAGGGTTTTCAATATTGATTTAATTGAGTTTTGAAAAAAAGTAGAAAATGGTCATAGGTCCATGTCCATACAGTTACAAACACATGAAAAAAAAGCTAAATTTTTTTTTCTCCAGTGAAATTTGTATTGGATATACGACACAACAACAGAAAAATAGGAAACCAAATATTTTAATTGAAATCGAAACTCAATACATTCAATATTTGAGTTTAAAAAAGTAAACGAAAATATTATACCTACAAGGGTTTTAGTTTAGAGACAAGTCAATCAATATGTCTTAAACATAACTTGATTTCCTTTTGTTCAATTCATACTTTTAATTTCAAGAAAAATGTATATTTCTTTTAAAAACTGAACAAAATTAGCAGTGTAAATACGTGGTTCACGCAGAAATGGGACGATATGGATGATGTCCTTTTTTTTTTCATTAGAGATGGTTACCTTAGCTTTAAGCAAGAAAAGATGTATATTTCTTTTAAAGACTGAAAAAAATTAGCAGTGTAAATGATGTCCTTTTTTTTCATTAGAGATGGTTACCTTAGCTTTAAGCAATGCAATGACTTCAAAATTTGAGTATTTGGCCTCTTCCTAGGAGGAGCTATTATGGGGACGTAACTCATTTTGTGTGAAAAATATAACTTCATTGGATATAGGACATTTAAGCACAAATTTTGCATAATTATAATTATCATTTATCAATAACAATTCATCAAAAAAAATGGTCTATAGGACAAAATCAATCGAAAACTAAAGGGACAATTCTGATTGCAACAATCGAAAGACAGTGGTCGAATATATAAGATGGCATCTATAACTCATTTTCGGCAAAAATGGTCTATAGGACAAATAAGAACTCACGTGACGATGTGGTTTCTTATTGGGTGCAAATTGTTTCTTCATCAGCTCGATTGCTCGTTTCCAAGATGTTGCTTCGTCTTTCATGCCATTCTACTATCTGATGGCAAAACCTTTGAAGAGCAATGGCAACTCTAGCAGAGCGTCTTCGTCCGATATGTTTTTGAACTTCTTGAATATCTCTACTGCATGTAGAAAATTGTCCAATTTTTGGCCATTTGCTTCGCCATGGAACCTTTCCGAGCTTTCTGATAAGCTTGCGTTCCTCCATAACAATTTTTGAAGTTGACGTTGCGACTATCATGAATCCAATCGATTGAAGCGCCGTCTGGTTCAAGAGAGCGGACCTATTCCTGGAATGATTTAGGCAGGAGTGGGAGAATAAGAATAATAAGATAATGAAGGAGTCACCAAAATATTGGAATATTAGGTATTTAAATATTGGAATATTATTTGAATTCTCAATTTGGGGGGAATGTCACCATTTAGCTTTGTAGATAGAGGGAGATAGAAAGATGCATAAGTAGGAATGGAAATTGTTTATTAAAAATTGAAATAATCATTTTTATCAAAAAACAAAACCGACTTCCATGCATCAAAACTGGGTTTTATGACTGCAGCCACCAGCTTTCCAATACAAAAAGAATTATCAAAATTGGTTTACTCAGTCCAAAGTTATAAGGTAACAAACATAAAAAAAAAAAAAACTAAGTCGGTAAAAAAAACTAAAAACGTACAACCATAATTGTCCATAAGTAAAAATTAACACAACAAAATTAACAAAACGTAAATTCTGTGGAATATTTGTTCGAATCTTCTCTCTTTAATAAGTCAGAAGCATTTTTGCTTCTTAGAAAATAATGAAACATTAAATTTCAAACATGGTCTCGAAACATTTCGATGATTGTATTTAAGTGTATGTATTTCGGGTTTATAATAATCTGCTTAGATATTTTAGTTAAATTTGACTAATGTGGCAATCACGTTTGAAATAAAATTTAAAATTGTATTCTTCTTTGGAAATGTTTTTTTTTTATTCTTCTTTTCTAAATATTTTTTTCTTGTTTCCTGTAGAATAGAATATTTTGTTTTGAAAACTTGAATACATTTTTGTTTTGGAATTTTTGTTTGATATTTTCTTACGCAATGTTGCAACATTTAACTTAACTCTAATTTATTTTATTAATGAAATAATAAAGCGAGTAATGCTATATTATTATATTATGTACTTTAAACAAAAGCTTTTGCTTTCTTAATACAGAGGGCGCTCTACAACTGATTATTCTAGAAAAGTGGATTTTTTTAATTTAAAATATGTAGGTATGTACATGTAGATACATTCTACACATAGGTACAATGTAGTTTTAAATTTTAAAAATCATAAAACTTTAGAAAACATATATCTAACATTTTGTTATGTCAAAATCTTTGAATTTCATCCGCCTCGATGACGCTCCCCTTTATTATTTAGTTTTTAACTTTATTTACCTACTTTATAAATTTTTTTTTTTTAGATTAAGGTTTTTATATTTTTCAATTTGTTTTATATACAAACTTATAACTATATTAATCATGTCGGCTCAACAATAGGGGCCCGACGTACTTCTAATGACTCTATATAATGCTATTTTACAATATCATATTTTTGTTTACTTAATCTATTACATGAGTTTTCTAAATATTTTAATATATTTTACATTGTTTGTTTTTTAAGAATTTAATATAAAATCTACTCCTACTTTATAACTCAAAATGATGCAGTTTAAAACTTGTTTTTATATCACGTATCAATTTTAATTATAAAGCCTAGTACGCATATGGGGAAAAATTTTATTTCTCATATAAATTTTTTCTCGGGACAAATTTTGTCTTGAATATTTTTCCAAGCCGTACGCATCGCAGTTCACGCGCAAAATTTAAATATTTGGAGCCCCTGTAAAGAAAAAGTCTCCACTTAATTTTGCGCGGACAAATAATGTTCGAAGCATTATTCTGCCGGCAAAAATTGTGACAAGGAAAAAAAATCAAACAAAATTAAGGTGGACTCTTTAATAAAGTGAAGACGAAGCAAATACAACTCGGAATCAAATCAAAAACAAAAAAAAAATGAATTTAATTTGAAAGAAAAAAAAAAACTTGATAGAAATTACTTAGGGTAAACTGCCCTATTGTTGCCACTCCCTATGTGATTGGCACCTTGATTTTAAAAACCATTTACAGCTACTATTTTTATTTTTTGTTTAAAAATTCACTCTTCCCGCCTTTTTTTTACCAAGTATATTCTTACCAAACGAGATATTGATAATTACAAAAAAAATATTAATAATAGTTTTAAGCTCTACGGAAAAAACTGCGAACTAAATTTGGTGCGACATTCGCTTAAGGTGCAATGATTGGGCAGTTTACCTTAGGTAATTTCTCCAACTTCAAAATTTTGCGCAGGATCAAAAAATGTTTTGTAGAGGTTAAAATTGTAGAGATAAAATTTGTTTTTTCCCGATCTGCGTACTAGGCTTAAAATAAAAACTATAAATAACACACAATAAGCGATACAAGATAAGTTAAATGTTGCAACATTGCCTTAGAATATATCAAATAAAAGCCCCAAAACAAAAGTCTATTCAAATTCGCAAAAATAAATTATTTGATTCAAAAATAATCAAATTACTATCACCTAGGATACAAGATATAAACAAAGCGTTTTAAACAAAAAATATTTCCAGGCAGTCGAAATTCAAACATATGATTTCGGTTTTTTCTCTTTATCCTTTTGAAAAGATGAAAGTATTTTTCTCCCTCTTACACACGTACTTTATTCCTTCATTCTACTTTCCAAAGCTGGAATAAAGCTACCGCAGCGCACCCTAGTTAAAGGAAGCGGACCTAATAAATTCACGTTCGTGGTAGTACTATAGTTTAAATATGCAAGGGTTCTAGGCATTTTAATTGTTGTCGTTGTTCTTGCCCTGTAGGCTGCAGTTAGTACTTGGTACGCCAGCTTGTAACAGTGAAGAGAGAACGAGGTTGGGTGGCAACCAACGGTCAGCCTGGAGGAACTCCTGGCTTATTCTTACTGAGCAAGTGGCCTGTTCTTTATTTAATTGGTTGCCGGGAGGAACTCCTAGCTAGCCTCTTATAAAAATAAAATGCACGACTGGGGTCGCACGTACTTGCTCTTGCAGTTCAAAGCACTTTTATGTTAGTCTACTTGTAGATTTTAAAAGCTGGCTCTAAATTGAAAAAAAAATTGATATTGGGGAAGAGCCGACATTTAGGGCAAAATTTTGTTAAATGAAAAAAAAATTTTTGTTATTTGACTTTTTTGAGAAAAAAATAAAAATTCAGTTTTATTGCCACTGCTTTAAATATTACGTATACAAAGTTTAATCAAAATCGTTTGAGCCGTTTTCGAGAAATTCGCAATATCGTATTTTTTGTATGGGAGGTATGCGTTCTAAACGAGATATAAAAAACCAAAAAAAACCAACAATTAGAATTCCATAAAAATCATCTGTACCAAATTTGAAGAAAATCCGTCCACCCGTTTAGGCTGTGGAATTGTGTACAGATGGACGCACATACGCACAGACGGACGGACGGAATTGCGAGACCCACTTTTTCGGAATTCTCCATCATCGTAATGTTGGTTTTGATTTTGAACCTCAATTTTTCTTTCGACACGAAACCAATACTTGCCCTATAGAGCAAGTAAAAACTTCAGCTGTTCGCTAATTCCAAAAAAATATTTCTTCCCTAATGATAACTCAGACACAGTACACAGTATAGGTATTTAAGAATCAAAGTTAAATGTTTATCAAAACTTAAAAATTGTTTACTGATGTTGTAGGATGAATATATGGATTTTTTTACATTTATTTATTACTATTTTTAGTTTAAACAAAATGTGAATTTAAAGAATAGAAAATTAAAATGTATTGAAATTTGAATATTTTGAAATTAAAGGAAAGAAAATTTAAAACTGAAAATTAAAAAAAAAAACTAGTTTGAAATAAAAAGGAAAGTATAGTGATGTGCAAATAAAATTATATGAAATTATTATAGTATTGTGAAAAAATAATTCAGTTAATGATGTTGATTTGTTACAGTTTTTCATGTTTTCCATCTCAGCAATTTTTTACTGAGTCATTCTTCGGACAATTTGAGATGTTTTGACAGTTTTAGCCATAAGAGTTTTTATTCTTTTTGAAATGATTTTTTATTATATCCAAACATCAATTTGAGTGTAGATTTTTTGGATTGAATCTCAAATTTCTTGGAAGTTTTATTGGAATTCGGAAACAAGTTTTAGACTACACTTTAAGTTTTGAATTTTTTTTGATTATACAGGGTGTCCCAAAAGTTAACGTCGAAATGAAAACGGTAGATAGGGTAGGTGGTGACAATTATCAGAAAAATAATAAAAAAAATCGGAGCCATATATTTTGTGAGTTATGGGCATTTGAAAAAAGTCGAAAAAATGGTCACCCTGTGACGGTTTTTCATGTGCCGTGACTACAAATCTTAAGTTTTCTTATTTTTTTCTTTTGCTACGCAACCTTGAATAACCGTGCTACCAAATGCATTCAAAAATTTTAACTCAACTGCATCAGTTTTTAAGCAAATATTACTTTTTTGCCCAACTAAGTACTAAAAATTTTTACATGACTCTAAATTAATGAACCGTAGTGTAAAAAATGCTCTACGATGTTTCGGCAAGTTACCTTAAAAGTTGGTGTGTTCAATTCTCTTTTCAAAATGGTATAATATTGTTGAGAATATTCCATAAATAATCGAGATAAAATTTTTTTCTTAAGAAATCCGACTTTTTTATTAGGTAGTTTTCCCATATTATTTAAGTGTTGTACCCTTTCAGAACCTTTCAGAACACAAAAACTTAAATAAAATAATAATACACTTTCATATCATTTAAGTCAAAAAAACAAGTTAATGAGCATTAATTTTTTGTGCTTTTTATTAAAGTCCTGTTTATTTTAATAAAAAAAATAAGTGGCATAAAACCTTGTTTTGATCCATTTAAGTCGGGTTTGTTTTTTGAAAAAAATGATTAGGTATGGAATATATTTTTATGAATTTTTTTTTAAGAACGAATAAATTCATAAACTTCTAGCATCATGCCCAATTCACAATATTGCGAGACGACAAATAATGAAAATATATGAAACAATTCACAATATTCCGATTCTCGTTGCGTTGAAATTTCGAAAATTTTGAAAAAAGACGCACGAGACGACGATTTTTCGAAAATGAATTTTAATATTAAAATATTTTAGACAGTTTATATGGATAAAAGTTTTCATAATTTCTAAATTCGAGTTAGGTGATAAGGTGAGTGCCTCGTAATCTCACCGTTTATTTTTTTTTTATTTTTGTTTACTTTGCCCTGATTTTTCAATCGTCAGTTAGACTATCAGAAGAATAAATGGCAATATAAAAAAAAAACTTTTATTCTTAGGAATAAGCTCTATCTGAGGTTTATCTGACTATTGAAAAATTGGCCGTTTATAGAATAAAAAATCGAAGTGTTGTGAATTTCCATACGATTTTAAAACGATTTTTTTTTTAAATCGAAATCGTTCAGAAAAAACGCAACGCTCTCGTCTCGTCGTCTCGCAATATTGTAAATCAGGCATCAATTTGAAAGAATAATATGTGATTTTGAAAATAGATTTTTTCAATTTTAGAAGGGAAAAAGTCAATTTTAAAAATTTTATTATTTTATTTTAAAAATTTATCTTTCCCAAACTACGTCTGATTTGAAGGATTTTTTTTTACAACCATTCAAGAATTTATTCCAGTTTATGTTTGTTCCAAAACTTTTTTTTCTACGAACAACCGTTTCTCCGCAATTTTGCATCAAATCCAATTTTCTTTGTTTTTTCAATTGTTTTTTTTTTTTTTTCACTTTGATATCATTTTATTCAAAAAAACACGTAAATAAGTATTAATTTTGTTCACTTATTATTAAAGCCCAGTTTATTTAAAAAAAAAAATAACTTTTTTTTTATAAAAAAAGCCTACTGAAAGTAATTTAAAAAATTAACAAACTGAGTGAATTTAAAAAAAAAAATAATTTTTAAATACAAAATTAATTTTAATGAACTGAAACTTTTTCTGAGCTTTATCTATTTATTCTTTTCTTAACCACAATAGCTCAGAAAAGGTTTTTAATTCATTAGAATTATTTTTTTATTTAAAAATAATTTTTTTTTTAATTTTCGACTTAAAATAATCTCAGGAATCCGTGGTTTTCGTTAGGGGCGGTGAATGTGGGATACCCTGTATAATTAACTAATTTATTTTACTTTAACCCATTTCTTAAAAAAGTTACAAAAAAAACAGAAAAAAAAGGAAAGAAAAAACACCACAAAATCATATTGACATCATTTTCAATTCATAGATTTATTTTAAATCTATGTCTCACTGTTTGATTTTTAAAAATGTATCATTGTTTGCTTTTTGTCATTTCTTGGAAAAATATAAAATAACAAAAAACGACAAGGAATTCTTAGTACTTTTTTTTATGAAAGAACATATATATGTAAAAAAAAGTTCAGCAAGAGTACGATAACTAAGGCGATGAAAAATAATAATGGCATTTTGTAGAACAGTTAAATACAAGCATATTTACTATAGGAGGGGGGGAGGGGATCTATCTCCCCTTGTTTAGGAGGGAGGGGCAATTTAAAAAAAAAAACTAATAATGATAAAAAAAAATAAACGAGGGGAGATAGATCCCCTCTCCTATAGTAAAAAATGCTTGTACTTAACTCCTCTACAAGAATCCGTTACTAATTTTCACCGCCTTAGTTATCGTACTATCCCCAAAAGTTCTGTCCATTAACCTGATTTTGTTATGTTATACACTCTTTTCATAACACTTCAAAAAATACTTCCAACTGATTTTGTGTGATATTTTCTGGTGTAGGAAAATGGACAAACTAAATTCAATCGGAACAAAATTAAAATACGCAGAAGGGGATATAAACGTTTTGACCCAAACTGGCGTGAATGTGCTTGCTTTCAGAAAAGAGAAAAATGGATTGTCTCACTGTTTTCACCGTCTCACTGTTCGCACTTTTCATCTACAGATGTACCGTTTATTTTAATAAAATATTCCCAAAAATGTGGATTCCACAAAGATTCGCGCAAAATCCTAATCATTTTTTTGCCTTTTGCCTTTTGGGTAGATACGTTTAAAGTTTTAATACCTATTTCTTTATAGATAGATATGGCTAATTATTTTTTGCAGGTTAGCATCAGCGGCTATAATATGAGCCGTTGTATTTGAAAGTGGTAAAAGTCCAATTTTTCATGTTTCGAGATTTTTAATTTTAAAATGCAGTAAAATTTATTGATATTCTAAAAGAAAGTTAACGGAATTTCGCTATCAAATGGATTGATATCTTTTTCATTAATAATAAAAATAAAAAAAACTCCTTGTCCATATCTTTTACTAATTCCATGTTTTAAGTGTTAGTAGTAAAAATAATGTAATAAGAACTTATTTTCATGAAAAAATCATGTTTTATAGGAACTGATGTATATTTATTGTATTTTATAAATTAAGTTTTATAAAATAATGCTGTTTTGGATTTGTGATTAAAAACATAATTGACAATTGACCTTTAACTCAATTTTTTTCTGAAAGTGGACTTAAACCACTTAAAAAAAAAACAACTCTATAATACCATCTCACTTTCTTTTCAGTACAACTTTCATTGGATGGCCTGAAACGATATCTCATGTCAGATGAAAATGCTCCAGTATTTCTAGATCGATTAGAGATTTATATGGATATGGATCAGCCGTTAGCGCACTATTATATTAACTCTTCGCATAATACTTATTTATCTGGTCGACAATTTGGTGGTAAAAGTTCTGTTGAAATGTATCGACAAACAATGTTAGCCGGTTGCAGGTAATTACTAAAATCACTTGATTTTATTTATAATTAAATCCTAATCTGTTCCTAGATGTGTCGAGCTTGACTGTTGGAATGGGAAAGGTGAAGATGAAGAACCAATTATAACTCATGGAATGGCCATGTGTACTGAAATTATGTACAAAGTAAGCTCAGCCTTTAAAACTTACAGCCGTATTTTTTGATTTTCTCAAAATAGTTTTCAAAGCTCGTTTAGTTATAAGATTATTCGGTTTTCTATTCATGATTAACTGAACGATCAATAAAATACAGGACTAGCCCACACGTACTTGCGTGAAAAAACTTCTGAGTCGATCAAAATTGTTAAAGCCATTTTCGAGAAAAAAAAGATTGCAATACCTCGAAAATTTAGAATGAGAGTAACAAAAAAACAAAACCCACTTTCAGAATTCCATAAAAATCATCTGTTCCGAAATTGAAGAACACTTAACAGCTTAAGTTTTCCAATTTATATGAGTAGGCCAAATTCTAAATTTTAACATTTAAATACAGAAACTGATATTCTGTCAGTTTTGCTTACCTGAAGATCTCAAACTTGCAAATTCGATCAATAGAACTAAAAATATTGGGTCATATTCTAAAAAATGAACTCGAACTCGCTCTCTTTTCAGAACATTGTCTTGAGATCGATCTCTAGAAAATTTTCTGAAAAGTGAGCAAAGAGTTTAAGTTAGTTTTTTTTGCATATGACCCCAGCTGTTTAAGGCTGGGTTCCATACCATTTCAATGGAAGATGGTTGTATAACTTTTGCAGTTTATAAGATAATCTTGAAAAATTTCATTTGCGAATCTTGACTCAAAACTGATTTGTTTTGCAAATTCAGATTGAATCAGAAATTGTTTATAAACTTTTTTTTTATTTTTGTTTGTTTTATAATTAACAAATGTGTTTTCATCATGTATGTACATTGTACATTAGGGTGTGTCAAAATGCTAAAGTATGGAATTTTCAAATGTAATAGCTTTTAAAAGTTACATTACTTATCAAAAATAAATCCTGCGTTTACAATTTTAGTTTTAATTAATATCTTTGGCTCGCTCAAAATAAAGGAGGAAATCGAAGAAATATGAATTTTTAGAGATTTTTTATATATATGTTTTTTTTTGTATTGTGCCGTTTGAATACAAAGTCAAATATTTTAAATATATATCCTTACAAGAAAAAACTTTTAAGCTTATTTTTGTTGGAATTGAACACTTAATAAAGAAGCTGCGAAATAATATGCGAAGAAAAAAAATCATTTTTTCATATAAAATCGTTTTTTTCCTAACATCTTCAACCGATTTGAGCGAGCCAAAAACGAACGATATTATATTTTTTTTTACATATTATTAAATTTCAGACCCTAATACTACTTTTGGCCACTATTACATTTGAAAATTAGGGTACTTTTATTTTTCCATACAAAAGTGACACACCCTATTGTAGGGTAAGCGGGGGTACGTTTGACACCGGGGCACATTTGACTTTGCGTTTTTCGGTATGATCGTGTCCTTAATAAAGAATAATTTGGATGAAGAAAGAAGCTTAGTTTGATTTAAAGAAATTTTGTGAAATTTCGCAGTCTTTCATTAACTTTTCGCGGAGTACCACGTGTTTTCGTGTTTTCTGTATTTCTGATCTAATTTTTGACCACCGGTATGTAAGCGATTTCTGAACCTAATAAAAGAGTTTTTTTAATTGTGAATCAATATTTTGATAGCACTATGCTTAAAGTTTAGTGAATTAAAACCAGCTTTGTAAAAAAATAGTATTTGTTATTGAAAAAAAAAGAAAAACAGTTATGAGGCTCCTTCGGGGCACCTTTGACTTTTGCAATGTGAGCAGAATTTTACGTTGATTTTGGGGAAATATATATTAAATAAATTATTTAAAAATAAATCGACATCGATTAATTTTGATTAAAATTTAAATGGAGGGATTTTTTGAAATATTTTATGGTTTTCTGTTTTTCTTCTTCTTTTTAGAAAATGATTTTTTTGATTTATATTTTTCGTTATATTGTTTAGTAGATTGTTTAAAACCAAAATTTTTAATTTTTTTTTCTAATCAAACAATAGACGAGCAAGTCCGCTGATAGTTTTAAAATATAATGCACACGATGTAGGGTTTAGAAAACATTATTTTTTTAAATGTTGAAATGTTGTGAAACAAAAAAATTTAATGTTAGTATAATCCTGAATAGTCAATAAATCAAATAAAAAACAAAACGTTGGAAAACATTAACAGTTTTCGAAAATACAGACCTTTAAAAACTAAATGTCAAATGTACCCCCTTCTCCCCTACATGTAACAGATTTTTTTTATTAGAAAAAAAGTTTCGTCAACTTGTTGTAGATAATCTTATATTTTTTACTCACTCTTCTTAGAATAAATTTAGTGATAGATTACACTTTATTCGAAAATGCCCGATACTACAGGAAACAAGATTGCATGTATTTGGGAAAAGGTTTCTAACGGAAGAATAATGCTTTAATGTGTTGAACCAAGTTGATATGAAGAAACTTTTTCGATTTTCCAAAATCGCCTTTGCATATAGACAACGAATTATAAGTGGAAACTTTTAAAAATTTTAAACTAAATACTTTTTGTTACTTTTTATTAGTTCAATTTATCTTTATAATTAAATCGTTTATTTTCAAAACATTATAAGTCCATTTCATCCCAAAAAGTTTCTGACATAATACATTTTGTATTTAAAAGTTTGATTAAATGCAAATATTATCCTTACACAACAAATTATTTATTTATTAAATTTGAAATCATAAGAATAAATAAAATCATCGTTTTTGTGGGTTCAACAGAAAAAATTCAAAATGGACTTATCATGTTTTGAAAATAAACGATTCAATTGTCAATCTGGCAGACGGCAAAAGCCAAGTCCATATGTTTTTGTTAAATTGTATATACAAAAAATGATTTAATAGAAACCAACTAAACTAAACTAGTGATAGATTAAACAAAAAGAAAATAATAAAGTGGAATTCGGAGCAACCAATGAAATTACTACAATTTAATTTTAAGTTAGTTTGAACGGTTAATTTTAAGGAAAAGTGCCAAAATAAACTTTTTAGCATTTAAGTCGTGGCGCAAAGCGTGATATTTAAAAAAATATTTCTGTATTTTTTTAATGAGAAGTAAATAAAGTTTTGAATCACGCCAATTTGCCAAAAATTTTTACATACTACAAATTTGATATTAATAAACCAATATTTTCATCCTTTTTTGAGGAAGGAAAAATCAAAGCATCCACAACTTATTTTTATTTTTTTTTAATTGTATTTCAAATCAGTTTCATAAAAAAATATATATTTTTGCTCACAGTATTTCTAATATAAATTGTTGAAAAAGTATCTATTTTAGCTTATTTTACTTTGAAAATACAAACTGGTGCAAAAGAATGCCACTGACTGTGTAAGCTGGCGCTGATGTACTTTTTCTTTCTGTTCTCCTCTATTTATTTAAGAAAAAGTTGCTTTTGCGCTCTCGTTATATTTATATTTTTTTTTGTGTGTTTACGCAAAACGCAACGCACTGTATATGAATTTTCATAGTACTCTCACGCAACGAAAATTTACTAGCGCCATCCTTGGGCCTGATTGATTTTTTACAGATTTTGGTTGAAATCTGCACTGAAAGAACGAGAGCAAAGTTGGAACGAGACAAGAGAGTGTGAAAAACGGTCTCTCTCTCTCAACCCAGTCAAATGCCAAACAATTCCTTTCTCTCAAAAACGAGTCCCGAATGCCTTCGATTATTGTATATCGCAATCGCAACACAAGCTCTGTCGAGTATTTAGTTTTAAGGACTTGTTTGTCCAATTCAGTTCAAATTAAGAATTCACTGAACACATTAATCTCATAGTAAACAAAATAGCTCAATTCTTGGATTTGTGAAACGCTGGGCAAAGGAGTTTGACGATCCATTTGTCACACTTTCACACGTTCGACCCCACTTCGAGTACGCTTCCCAAGTATGGAGTCCATTTTATGAGGTTCATAAGAATCGTATAGAGTCAATCCAAAATAATTTCATAATATGCTTTGCTCTGAAGGGACAGATCCTTACAACTTACCACCTTACGATCAGCGGATTCAACTTTTTAACATGCAAACTTTGCAACAATGGCGTGTAAATAACGATATTATATTCTTTAATCAATTAATGAATGGCCAAATTGACGCTTAGGTTGCCTTGGCTTTAAATATCCGGGAGGATCTCACCTACGAAGATTTGAACTCTTACATACTGACTCTCACAGAACAAACTATGGTATAAACGAGCCTCTTAACTGAATGAGCAAACTTTATAATTTAAACGATATTGACTTTAATATGAGCAAGATGAAGTTAAAAACTTTATTTCGATCCAGTGCTCCACAGACGTGATTGTCATTTAATGTTTTAATTAGATTTTTAAATAGATCTAAAAATTGTTTGGTTAAGAAAATAAAGAATAATAAAATGTCAGCTGTGTTTTTGTTTAAAAAGTAGATGGAAGAAAATAAAAAGAGAACTGTGTTAAAATAGTTAAAAAAAATAGTTATTTTGGACTATTTTAAAAGTCAATCGAAGTACTCGTATTCTCCAAATTACCTACTAAATAGTCAATTTTAACTATTTTAAAATAGTGACTACTTAAATAGTCAATAATGACTATTTAATTTTCAATAATAGGATTGAAAAAAACTTACTTCCAAAAAAAAAAAAAAAAAAGTGCTCATAATATATGCTAAATTTTAGCTAACATCATTGAATAATTATACAGGGTGATTCAGGAGTAATGTGCCAAAATGCTAGAGCGTGTATGTTAGCTCGAGACAAGAAAAAAATCGTATGGGAGGGGGGGGCTAGTCCCCCTCGTTTAGAGGGTAGGGAAAATTAAAAAAAAATTGACTTATTTTGGAAAAAATTATTAAAAATCAACGGTTGTACCTACAATAACGTGCTATACCTTTTTGTAAAGCCAAAACCCTAGTCTTCTACAAAAAAATCAAACAAAGCCATTTTATGGCACAGTTTTTGAAAAATTAATTTTTAAAATCAAAATTTTGAAAAAAAAAATTGCAAAAAAAATGTTCAAACTATTTTTTTTCAAAATTTTATGTAATTAAGGGGAAAGCGGCTATGATACGCCAACAAATGTTACTAGCAACTATGATATGAGCAACTATGATACGAGTATAACGATGTTACGAATTCAAATGCCCCGAATTCAAATGCGACGAATTGTATGGAGGCTTTTTTTTCGTGTTGTATTCGATCTGGCAACAATAAGAGGAACGTTGTGAAATAATGATAATAATGGAACATAAGAGATGTTAGCTGATTGGTCAAACATTAGTATATAAGCCAAACAGAAGGTGGGGTTGGTTGAAATTTTTTTGTAAGGTCTCAAAGAATTATGAAGTCGTTGTCGGTGCAAAGGAAAAATGAAAAAATGATAGAGAAGCAAAAGAAATAAAATTGGAGGGGTGATTGCCATTGCATGTACATATGCTTGAAAGTAAGAAAGCTGGAACATTATAAACGTAAAGGCAAAAACAATGTAAGTAGGTTTGAGCATCTTGCAGACCTTTTAGAACAAGTTTTGGTCTTGTAAGGAGTTTTGTTTTTTAGATTTTAATGAAGGGAGGTCTTTACTAGAGCCTGTCGTAGAAGTGTCCGTGCATCTGTTCAGTTAAGAGTCCATTTGTTAGCTACTGTTTTGAAGTTTGATGATTTTTATGTGACTACATTTTTTATGTTTTAGGTTTAGGTTTTAGGTTTAGACTCAAATAATTTTGTTAATATATAAATACCTACATATCGTCGTCGGTGGAAAGCAAAATTGTTCTTAATCCACTTTTTACCGTTAATGAGATAATGATGCAGTTTTACTAATTTGAGGGTGCTCTTTCCGAATTTGAAAAGCGTTTTTGTCTAAAAAAATTTCTTTAGCAGATAATATAATTTAATTGGACATAGCACAATAAAAAATCAGGTACATATGTAAGTAGCTTTCTGAAAGTTAGACCCGAGTATTCTTAATTGTTCTAGGTTCCATCATATTTTGTTCTAAGTCCACTTTTTATTTAAGGAAAGTGCGTAGATAGGTACTTGTATAGGAATTTTTCTATGTTCAATTTTGGTTTTTAGTAAGAAAAATAGAAGTAGGTTTGTAGGGTTTCTTCAAAAGGAAAAAACAAACTTTATAAAAAATATAGGTAACTTGAAATACCGACGAGCAAAAAAATATCACTTTCAATCAAATTGAAACTTAAAAATCGCTTTTTAGTGGGGTGGCTTAGCATTAAAAAAGACCTCCATTATGCACTACTTTGTGATAAAAGCGTGAAACTTATATCTTTGGTAGTACTTAATAGAAGAGTTATTTTGAGATATTGGACCAATTTGTATTCCATCCGGTATGGTAGATCCAAAAGTTTTTGTCTGTTGCACCCGCATTGTTGCATTTTATAGTAAAGCTCAGGGCCGTCTTTAACTATCCTGGTGCCCTTGGGCACACAAGAATTTTGGGGCCCTTTTGGAAAGTAAAATATGTACAATGGTTGGCTTAAAGGGAAGGGTTATGGTTAAAAAGGGGTGCCAATATATCGTTTCATATAAAGTAAAGGGGGTGCCAATAATACGTGCATCGAGACATCAATCGTTGCCACTGCCAATAATTGTACCCTGTATCCGTTATAAGTTTCAGTTTGAAGAATTGGAAAAAAGAGCTCAAACGGATTGATAGATTTGCTAAAAACTCGGTACAGACGATTTCTACGTAATTTTCAAGAGCCGTTTTTTTTATTTTTTGCCTTTTTATTTTAATGTCTCTTTTTCAACGGATATCTCCAATATAAAGTTTTCGAGATATTGCAATTTTCTCAAAAACGGATAACGATTTTGCTTTAAAAAAAAAATATGTTTTGCCGCAAATAAGGCCGCACTTTTGAAAGAAGAAAAATATTTTTTGGACCGTTATTAACGGTACCTACTTGCCATAGAACCGATTTCTTAATGAAAACGACACAACCGATTTTAATGAAAATTTTTACATAAAAAGGTTTATACTGATATTAAAACTAAGAAAACTTAAAAAAAAATTATTTTGGATTAAACAAAAAAATTAATTTTTTTTTTTTTTTGAAAACAATTTTTTTTAAAGTTATTTAATGAATTTTATGTGTCAATCTTTAAATACGAGAGCAATTCGCAATTCAAATTAAAACCATTGTACCATGGCGTTTTCCATTGAACCAAAACATTGATGTACCGTCGACGAGCCGGCAATAGTTTTTTCTCAAACGTTTTCCAACGGAAAAAGTATTGATGTTTTTTGCCGACGAATTGATTCTTTTTCGTCTTTTAATACGAATCTACTCATATTTTTACACTGATTTTAACACGCACTACAAATTTGACAGTTTTGCAAACTTCAAACAAAATTATTATTTAAGGAAAAAGATAATGGAAAAGAATTCGTTGTTTTTATTAATAAATAATAAATAATCTTACCTACAGTGGAAAAAAAGGTATTTTTCTTAAATAAATTACAAAAATGAAACTGCCCCCACCAAATTGAAACGACTGAAAGTGAAATGCAAATTTGTGTTTTTTTTTAGTGGGTCTCTGACCTCCTAAGCAGAGGGTGGTGTAGTTTGTATTACTCTTCTTCTATATTTTTAGCAGATATATATAATATAGATGAAAGATATCTTCATTTATGTGGTCGTATTAGTCTAGGTGGTAAGGTGATTGCCTCCCACTCTCACTGTTTTGGGTTCGCATCCCAAAAGTTACATATGTTTTTTTTTTAATTTTTAATTTTTTTTTTTATTTTAAATTTCAAAAAATATTGCAATATAGCATATATGCTATATGAATTTAAAATGATTTTTTTTTTTTAAGAAAACCTTGAAAAATTTAAACGCGCAGTCTAATTTTCAAATGCTCAGAATGATCTTCAAAAATTTTTCAGCTTCCAACGTCTAGGTATTCAAAAGAATTTTTGGGTACACTCAGGTGTATGCGTACTTATTTTTATTACTTCAAAAGAAATGATAATATTTGAAAGCTTTTAGCATTTTTATTTTTGAACTCATTTTTATGTGGAATTAGAAGATTTACACTTTTAGTCCACGAAATTACATAAAAATTATAATTAATTAGTTTAGTTATAGGTTGTCATCGAAAAAAATTGATAGAATAGCGTGAGGACATAAAAATAAATGTTTTTTTTTGCTTTTTTTGATGAAATTTGATTGAGTTCAAAAAATTCTAGCTCTTTTTGTAGATGTCATATAAGGATGATCGATACGAATATTTTAAGCTCAAACAATAGGCTTTCAGATAGTATAAGTTTGTTTATACACTGTTTCAGAAAAAATTGCATTTAATAGGTGTTTTTTTGTTTTTTTTTGATGTAAATGATTGTTTTCAATGATATATTTTATACTTTTTGCGCATTGTAAAAAGTTAAAAATGGTTTTATTCTTAAGAAAAAGGGTTTTAAGTTGCATAATTTTTTTTTAAGCTTTTAAAATAAAAAAATTAATAGATTGAGAAAATAAAAAGGTATTTTTTTTAAGCTTTTTCTTGTAAATTATGATTGTTTGAAATAAGTAAACACTTCAATTGACTCATTTAAAAAAAAAGAACACAATCTGTTTTCTGACGACGTTATCACGTAAAATCATCGTCCGTAAACTGGATTTTTTAATTGAATATCAATTGATAATTGTTAAATTTTCAAAGTCCATACCTACTTTTCATAAGATTTAAGGTAAAAAGTTTTTAAAAAATTAAGTGTCACTTAATTTTACACTCATATATAAAGGAGAGTGGGCATTTTGGCCCATCGGTGTAACACATTGAGACATACATCAAATGAAAGGTCTCGATGAGTGTATTATTTTTTTGTATGGGCACAAGTCTGTATCTCGTGCAGGGAAAGTGCATTGGTGCATTTTATTTTCAAAAATGTATGTAATAAAATTCATAAAAGTATACATTTTGACTAGACGTTCGATAAAATTGTTTCAAAAACATTACAAAACTGTGTTGGAAGTTCAGTTGGGCTATTCCATCACCAGTTTTCACCCATGACGCAATGCATTTTTCGTTTTTTAGAACACTTTTGTATGGGACGTGGCTCATTTGTTTAGATGCTCTATTGACTAGATTCAAAAACATAATAATAACGGTGTTCTGTTGGACTAATCCATCAACTGCTTTAATTAAAAAAAAAAATGCATTTATAGTTTTTTATAGATTGAAATGCAATAACAAAAAATGTTTGAGTAAGTATATGATCTTCTGTACTTTGAAGTCGTGTGCGAAACTACCTTGTTGGTTTTAAAATAATTTAAATATACGAAGGTTGTGACTAATTTTTCAAAAATGCAACTCAAACTACAAGTTACATATATTACTCAAAAAATGTTGGTAGGTATTATGAATTTAAACCACAAACCATACGACATGGATTTAGTCGTTTCTCCACCTTTTTTTGTTCTAAAAACACAAACATTTAAAATAACCTTGAATACATTTTTGAACATAAAATGCACCACTGCACCTTCCACGAGATAGAGTTTATTGTCTATTCAAAGAAATATCAGTAACTTTCATTTGATGTATGTAATTTTCAATGTGTTACATTTATCTTTGAACATAAAATGCACCAATGCACTTTTTCTGCACGAAGTATAGACTTTTGTCCATACAAAGAACAAATGCGCTCATAGAGATCTTGTAGGAAACGCCCATCTTGTATAGGCAAACTCATTTTATTTTTGTTAATTTCAAATCAAATTCAAATTCAAATTTAGCAACAGTCGATAAGGTAGTTTAGGTAATGATAATAATAGAGTCTTCTATTATCTTTGGTTTTTGCCTTAGCTTAAACTGGAACCTAGCTTTGTTTCAATTTGATTCAAATGGTGTCAAGATAAGAGAATAATGTGTGGATGTGGATGATGGTGGATATCGTAGACGCTGTGGTAGGCTTATTTTTTAGTACAAAAAGATTTGCTGACTAAAGAGAAACTTGTAAGCGGCAAAGTACTAAAAATACGCAGCTGATTTTTGATTTTCGAAAATATGAAATCCAAGCTCACGCATACCAATGCAATTCGGTGTCATGGAAGTGTTTCCGGGTTGTTTCTCTGAGCCGTTTTTGACTAGAAAATTATAGTTTTTGCACACCTATTTTTGAAATAATTTTTAAAGATTTTTAAGATAAAAATTGTAAATTTCTAGTCAAAATTAAGGCTAGGAAGGAACCTTCCGGAATCCATTTCTGCTGAATTCGAAAATGGCCGCACCATTTCGAAATTGGAAAGGGTTGCCGTGTGGCTATAAAAGGCCGTGGTTGCCGCGAATCGTTCTCTTTTGGTTTTCTATCTTGTGCGGGTAATATTGGACGGCTTCATTCGGTTTGCTTTTAAAAAAATATATATATATAAATACATATATATTTCGCGTTTTTTTCAAATTTGTGAAATTTGATTTTTTTTAAGTAAAATTGTTAACTAGTTTCAAATAACAATAAAATAAGTAAAACAAAAAGAAATAAATAGTTAAAACTTAAATACTAAAAATTAAGCTTAAAACACATGCGGCTTAAAACTAAGTAAAACGTAAAACTATGCATGCGGCTTAAAACTAAGTAAAACGTAAAACTATACATGCTAATCGCTTCGTAAAAATCTTAAAGATTTAAAACGTGTTTATTCGCATTATACTACATAAAATCTCGCAAAAAAACGACATTAAACACATGCAAAAAGTGTTAAAACTCAATGCGAAGACCATAAGCGTCAGTAAATGTGTGTGCAGTTGTGTTCTTAAGCCCCTGAAAAAAAGATATTAAACTATCCTACAACTTATATAACAAACGAACAAAAAAAAAAGAAAAAAAACATACGCGAAAAACCTAAACCCCATGAGCAACCTGAACCCCACATGTGCCCCAAGTCCAAACAAAAAAACAAAAAGAGGTCTTCCAATAAGTACCACATTCATGCCTTTCGCATAACCAAAGAGCCCGTGGACTAAAAGTGTAAATCTTCTAATTCCACATAAAAATGAGTTCAAAAATAAAAATGCTAAAAGCTTTCAAATATTATCATTTCTTTTGAAGTAATAAAAATAAGTACCTGAGTGTACCCAAAAATTCTTTTGAATACCTAGACGTTGGAAGCTGAAAAATTTTTGAAGATCATTCTGAGCATTTAAAAATTGGACTGCGCGTTTAAATTTTTCAAGGTTTTCTTAAAAAAAAAAAATCATTTTAAATTCATATGGCATATATGCTATATTGCAATATTTTTTGAAATTTAAAATAAAAAAAAAAATTTAAAAAAAAACATTTATGTAACTTTTGGGATGCGAACCCAAAACAGTGAGAGTGGGAGGCAATCACCTTACCACCTAGACTAATACGACCACATAAATGAAGATATCTTTCATCTATATTATATATATCTGCTAAAAATATAGAAGAAGAGTAATACAAACTACACCACCCTCTGCTTAGGAGGTCAGAGACCCACTAAAAAAAAACACAAATTTGCATTTCACTTTCAGTCGTTTCAATTTGGTGGGGGCAGTTTCATTTTTGTAATTTATTTAAGAAAAATACCTTTTTTTCCACTGTAGGTAAGATTATTTATTATTTATTAATAAAAACAACGAATTCTTTTCCATTATCTTTTTCCTTAAATAATAATTTTGTTTGAAGTTTGCAAAACTGTCAAATTTGTAGTGCGTGTTAAAATCAGTGTAAAAATATGAGTAGATTCGTATTAAAAGACGAAAAAGAATCAATTCGTCGGCAAAAAACATCAATACTTTTTCCGTTGGAAAACGTTTGAGAAAAAACTATTGCCGGCTCGTCGACGGTACATCAATGTTTTGGTTCAATGGAAAACGCCATGGTACAATGGTTTTAATTTGAATTGCGAATTGCTCTCGTATTTAAAGATTGACACATAAAATTCATTAAATAACTTTAAAAAAAATTGTTTTCAAAAAAAAAAAAAATTAATTTTTTTGTTTAATCCAAAATAATTTTTTTTTAAGTTTTCTTAGTTTTAATATCAGTATAAACCTTTTTATGTAAAAATTTTCATTAAAATCGGTTGTGTCGTTTTCATTAAGAAATCGGTTCTATGGCAAGTAGGTACCGTTAATAACGGTCCAAAAAATATTTTTCTTCTTTCAAAAGTGCGGCCTTATTTGCGGCAAAACATATTTTTTTTTTAAAGCAAAATCGTTATCCGTTTTTGAGAAAATTGCAATATCTCGAAAACTTTATATTGGAGATATCCGTTGAAAAAGAGACATTAAAATAAAAAGGCAAAAAATAAAAAAAACGGCTCTTGAAAATTACGTAGAAATCGTCTGTACCGAGTTTTTAGCAAATCTATCAATCCGTTTGAGCTCTTTTTTCCAATTCTTCAAACTGAAACTTATAACGGATACAGGGTACAATTATTGGCAGTGGCAACGATTGATGTCTCGATGCACGTATTATTGGCACCCCCTTTACTTTATATGAAACGATATATTGGCACCCCTTTTTAACCATAACCCTTCCCTTTAAGCCAACCATTGTACATATTTTACTTTCCAAAAGGGCCCCAAAATTCTTGTGTGCCCAAGGGCACCAGGATAGTTAAAGACGGCCCTGAGCTTTACTATAAAATGCAACAATGCGGGTGCAACAGACAAAAACTTTTGGATCTACCATACCGGATGGAATACAAATTGGTCCAATATCTCAAAATAACTCTTCTATTAAGTACTACCAAAGATATAAGTTTCACGCTTTTATCACAAAGTAGTGCATAATGGAGGTCTTTTTTAATGCTAAGCCACCCCACTAAAAAGCGATTTTTAAGTTTCAATTTGATTGAAAGTGATATTTTTTTGCTCGTCGGTATTTCAAGTTACCTATATTTTTTATAAAGTTTGTTTTTTCCTTTTGAAGAAACCCTACAAACCTACTTCTATTTTTCTTACTAAAAACCAAAATTGAACATAGAAAAATTCCTATACAAGTACCTATCTACGCACTTTCCTTAAATAAAAAGTGGACTTAGAACAAAATATGATGGAACCTAGAACAATTAAGAATACTCGGGTCTAACTTTCAGAAAGCTACTTACATATGTACCTGATTTTTTATTGTGCTATGTCCAATTAAATTATATTATCTGCTAAAGAAATTTTTTTAGACAAAAACGCTTTTCAAATTCGGAAAGAGCACCCTCAAATTAGTAAAACTGCATCATTATCTCATTAACGGTAAAAAGTGGATTAAGAACAATTTTGCTTTCCACCGACGACGATATGTAGGTATTTATATATTAACAAAATTATTTGAGTCTAAACCTAAAACCTAAACCTAAAACATAAAAAATGTAGTCACATAAAAATCATCAAACTTCAAAACAGTAGCTAACAAATGGACTCTTAACTGAACAGATGCACGGACACTTCTACGACAGGCTCTAGTAAAGACCTCCCTTCATTAAAATCTAAAAAACAAAACTCCTTACAAGACCAAAACTTGTTCTAAAAGGTCTGCAAGATGCTCAAACCTACTTACATTGTTTTTGCCTTTACGTTTATAATGTTCCAGCTTTCTTACTTTCAAGCATATGTACATGCAATGGCAATCACCCCTCCAATTTTATTTCTTTTGCTTCTCTATCATTTTTTCATTTTTCCTTTGCACCGACAACGACTTCATAATTCTTTGAGACCTTACAAAAAAATTTCAACCAACCCCACCTTCTGTTTGGCTTATATACTAATGTTTGACCAATCAGCTAACATCTCTTATGTTCCATTATTATCATTATTTCACAACGTTCCTCTTATTGTTGCCAGATCGAATACAACACGAAAAAAAAGCCTCCATACAATTCGTCGCATTTGAATTCGGGGCATTTGAATTCGTAACATCGTTATACTCGTATCATAGTTGCTCATATCATAGTTGCTAGTAACATTTGTTTGCGTTTCATCATTACTAATTCTATATTACCAATTAAGTTTTTAAAATTCGATACTCTTATTAAATTTTAAATAAAAATAGAAAACCAGATTCAAAAATATCTTGTCATTTTCGAGAAATTAACAAAAAACCAAAACTACTTTTTTCTAAAAAACCTCTTTATTTTCTGTTTTTACGTGGCTGAACTTGTTGATAAATTAATTTATGAAACATTAAACATTCGTCAATTATTTTTTAAACATTGAGACTTTAATAAGGACACAATAAAGTGATACCTACAGTATTGGATTAACCCTGAATTGATCAACTATTTTCATTGATAACACCTGAAAACTTACCTGAGAATTTTTCTTGCTATGTCTGGGGTGCTCGCCGCCCATGGATTCTAGCCTTTAGGGCTTTTTGGAATAAAAATCGCAATTTCTTAATTGAAATTGAATAACAAATAATAATGTACACCCAAAAGATAAATCGATGACAAGAAATGGCAAATACGAAGGAAAAGAATTCAAATGTTATTTAGGAAAAAATGATTCTGTTGAAACCTTTAAAAATCATAGAATATGATTTAAAAAGTCCTTTTTTTTATTTTGAACTGCTTGCGCAAGTATTATTTCATTATTTTACAAGAAGGTATAGCACGTTATTGTAGGTATAACCGTTGATTTTTAATAATTTTTTTTCCAAAAAAGTCAATTTTTTTTAAATTGCCCCTACCCGCTAAACGAGGGGGAATAGACCCCCCCCCTCCCATACAATTTTTTTCTTGTCTCGACCTAACATACACGCTCTAGCATTTTGGCACATTACTCCTGAATCACCCTGTATATAGAAGTGACACCGGAAAAAACATCCGCTTTTTTTGAGGGATGGAGCCACAATCGTTTGAGGAGTGGCGCCACAATCGTTTTAGGATTGTGTATTCGATGGCCGAAAAATTCCTGAAAAGGACTTTTGGTTACTAAGTAACCACACCTACAATATTATTTATATTTGGTGTATTTGTATTAGTTTTGTGTTGTGTTAGTAGTGTATTTGCTTATTTTTGTTTCTGTAATATGTATTCAAATTGAATTTATTTTGAATTTTTGTAATATTTTGAATTAAATATTTATTTTTGAATGTTTGATTCTTATGCTTATTTGAAAGGATTTTGTTTTTTTTTTTATTAATAAAAAGAAGATTTTCTTCAGTTATAGAGTTCAAGTGTTAATTTTGTCTTAATTAGGGTTCTTTTTGTAATAACATATAGGCCAAAGTTGTAGTTCACATTATTTGAATGTTGACCACATGCACTGTGGCATATACTTACTATTTTCTACAAATTCAATTCTGAGTGGGCTTAAGGTCTGGGTTATATATTTTCTTTATCTTGTCTCCGACGTTTCGACCGTGTTTACAGTCTTCTTCAGGGCTAATTATTTTTTAAAAATAAAAAAAAAAAAAAAATTATAATAAATGCTAAAAATCTATTATCTATACTTACAGAGTATTCTATCTTCTAATTTTAAGAATTTAATCTTAAAAATTTTAAAGGTCTTGTTTGTTTTGGTTTGTTTTTATTTTTAAATATTTTAAAATTCAAAAAATTCGAAGTCTTGAAAAAGACGTTTCAAATCATCGAAATTTCAAAATATAAAAAATTTTTAATTATTTGATAAGAAATTCAAACTTTCTTATCAAATCTAGCCTACAGAATCAAGTTGAACATAAATTCAACCTAAAATATTTCTTTGAATAAACTGACTATAAATATTGCTGAGCCCTTCACAATCTGTTCTTCTATTAACAGTATTGTCTGTATCTAATATATGCAACATTTCTATTAACATTCTTTTATTGTAATGTTTTTCTATCTGTAAAATATCTACGTCATTAAAATCTGGTCTATGCCCCTCATCAATACAATGCAAAGCTAAAGCTGTTTTTTGTGAATGTCCGCTATTTATATCGGACCTATGACCAGCTATACGATTTTTTAGTTTTTGCATAGAAGTTCCTACGTAAACTGAAGGACAATGGTTTGTCCCATCTCCTAAACATTTTATTTTATAGACTATGTTTGATTTCTCAATCTTAGAAAGTTTACCCTTCAAGTTCGAAAACAATGAAGTTCTTAATATATTTGCCGACTGAAAAGCAATACGAATATTTTCTTTATTCCTAATAGGAGCATTTAAAATTCTATTTGAAAGATGGGGAATATATATAATGCTTCTATAAGAAACTTGTTTAACATTTGTTACTAAATTTGTCTGAATCAATGGGTTGAAATATTGATTCAATAATGTTATTATTATATTCAAAGGAAAGGAATTTGAGAGTAACGTATCCGTAATTATTTTAATGTTTTTTTGACGAAAGACAATGTCACTGATATCCAATACTCTATTAATAAAATTTTTTGCTGTATTAGTTATAACATGCTTAGGCTGTTTGGAATTGTAATTAATGAGACGACCAGAAGATGTAGGTTTTTTATACCAATCAAAAATTAATCGATTATTTTTTCTTATTACCAGCACATCTAAGTATGGAAGTTGACCATTATTTTCAAACTCTACTGTAAATTGAATTTTCGGATGAAAAGAATTTAAAGCATTTAGAGTTGAATCAACATGACTAGATTTGAGAATCATAAAAATATCATCAACATACTTTGTAATTATTTTTGGTTTATTTATGGCCATATTTCACATAATTTTAAAGTATTTTAATACAATACGAAACTACCTCGTTTATTTGCTTAAACTGATTTATTTATGCGAACAAAAACTTTTGATATACCGCTTTGTTCAAATTTACAGCTGTAAATGAAAATTTAAAGTTTTTATAAAATGTTAAATTTTGAAAAAAAAAATCTTTTCGTACCATTTTTGGATACTTTTCTTTATTATTAATTTAATTTTTTTTTATCTAAAATTCAAACGATATTTATTAACAAAATGTTAAAATAAACTCAAAAGAATTTGAGTTTATTTGAAAAAAAAAAACCGTAAAAAGGCCTATTTTGATCGCAAATGTAAGAAAATGTGGTTTTTTGGATAGTTCCAATGATTTTTCTATTTCACCATTTGAAATAAAATATTTGGTTCTAATATCCTAAAACTAGAAGAATGTAGCTTTTACATGCTTTTTATTTTGTCATGATACTACAGTCAAGCTATACATTCGTAAAAAAAAAGTTGAGATAACAATCAGACATGGGATTTTTTGGTTAATCTAGTACTATCATCTACTCATGCTCTTCTTCCCGAGTGGATACGATTTGTATTGAATTCGTTGAAAGTGCGTTCCATTGAAAATCGCTAGTAAACTACTAGTAGTAGGTACTTTGCCACCTCCCAAAGGAACAGGGCTTATAATAGAAAATGCAAAAAAGTGGGTCACGGAATTTCCGTTTGTCTATCTGTCTACAGCTAAACGAATCTACCGATTAACATCAAACTTGATATGAAGCATTTTTTGGAGACTCTCCAGAGGGGTTTTTAGAACTAATTTTTTTTTACCAAAAATAACGATACTTACTTGTTATATACCAATTTCGGAAATGTTTAATTTTCTCGAAAACGGTACCAGTGATTTTGTTTAAAAAAATTATATAATAGTTTTTGGGCAATCATGGAAATTTTTAAAAATTATTATTAACCTACCGTGCCAAACTACCAATTCAATTTCAACGATTTTTTTTATACAAAAGCATTTATATATTTTAAATATAAAACAGAAAGAAAATTTGGAAAAATAATAGAAATCAAATAGGTACTTGTTTTGGAGCTATCACGAATTTTGTTTTGTTCCTTTAACTAGTGTATAAAAACAACTCAGGCTTAAAGCTAACGCTCGGTTAAATTTTATGGTTATGAAACTCAACTATTAAATTTAGCCGAGCGTTAGCCTTGTACCTGAGTATTAAATTGTTTATTGGTAGGGCGAAATATGTATAATTCAGTTCAATATTTAAGTCAGCCTTAAATTTGATTATTGGTAAGGCCCGTAGAAAATAAAATTTACTAATGATAAGTTTTGGTGAATAAAAGTTCTTATTCAGAATTCTTTGGCGCAAACGATAAGTTCCATCTTCGTCAAATGTATTTGTCATGAAGCAAAGTTATCAGGTGTAGGTTAGAATCGTTATTCGCAGTATCTCTACTAGTTGGTACCGTTAAAAAATTTCAATTTCCCCTCCTTGGAATCAAAAATAAACAAAAAGTTTGAGCCAAATCGACTTATTGGTTTGAGCTCTTACCTGATTTACAATATTACGTTGGGTTTTTCTTAACGCTTTTCTTTAAGGGCGATTTGCTGAAACGAACCTTAAATAATTAATTTTGAACTTAAACTTTTATGCTCTACTTTTTTTTCGGCGTAAAGCCTGGTACGCTGCTCGCGCTAAATTTTAGCTGAGATAAAATTCCCATACAAGTTATCGATAATTTGTATGGGATCCATTTTAGCTCAGATAAAAATTTTCGATAATTTGTATGGGAGCTAAAATTTAGCTCGAGCTGCGTACCAGGCTTAAACTGTGAAATAAGGATTTATGTTGTGATTATTTTGTTCATTTTTTATAATGAGGTAAACCAAATTATAAAAAATGAACAAATTGCTTGTAATTATAAAATTGATAAACGTGATTACACAAATACATACTACAATTTAATAGTCGATGCCAATTTAAGAAACAGTTAAATTCAAAATTTGTTAAGATATTTTTGTACTTTAAATACTTTTATAAAATTTTTTTAATGTTTTAAAAAATTTTGTGTTTCAAAACAAATGTCTGTTAAAATTTAATTTGTATAATTTTTTAAAAGGAAAGAGATACGAATTAAATCATTAATTTATTGTTAGTATTTTTGGTAGGTAAAACTGTTTATTTATTAATGTATTTTAGTATTAAACGCATGTTTTTATTACTAGATCCTGATGATGAGGCAAAAAAGCCCTCGAAATATATCGATAATATAAAAATAAAAATTGCGTTTAGCAAAACAAAAAGGTAAAATAAAAATTTCCTAACTTTCTTTTTTCATTTATAAGATGTCGATGTGTCGATACGATTTATTTTTGTTTGATATTTGTTTCATGTTTTATGTGTGAGTGAAATTTCCTTTTTTTTTCTATTATAGGATGTCGACCGACGTGTCGATACGATTTATTTTTGTTTGATATTTGTTTCCTTATGTTTGTATTAGTGAAATTTACTTTTTTAAAAACAAAATTTTGGAAACATAATTTTCTAGGACAGGCTCCATTCTCTCTGGGGATTTTTTAGTACATTTTGTTGCCGAAAAAAATAAAATTGTGTGGCGCTAGAAACTATTGGTGTCACTTCTATATATAATTATTCAATGCTAACATACCAAATTCTATCCAAATTCTTATATCAAATGTATTTTCGAGAGGATTTTGTTTCGGAGCTTAAATTAAGCTAAATTTTTGACAATAAATTTTTTAGAAAAAAATTTTCAGCTGTCAAAGATTTACCCTGCTCTGGGAGCCGGTTAAACTGTTATCTTCAGAGTATAAATTGTTTGCAGAAGAAAAAATTGGGAAAGTAATGTCGACTTTTCACGAGTCGATTTTAGCCGCACGATAGCTTACAATGAAATCAGGATTTTGTTTTGTTAGTGTTTCGTAAATATATACAATGATGAGAGGCGAATTTACCAGAAGGCTGAGTAGGCTGGAGCCTAGGGCGGCAGACTTTAGGAACGGCAAATTTGGGGACCGATCTGTTCACCTCATAGAAGTCAAAAAGATTTTTCCATGACGACTTTCTGATGTCTTGCAGATATAATTCTGTAAAAAAATTTTCCAATGACTTTTTCCTCCCGTTAGTCATTGCACATTCCATATTCTAGACTAAAACAGCAAGTTCGCCGCCCCTCAACTAGTAATCGGCATCTGCGCCTTTTGCCCATACTTTGTATGAGAAAATCCCCCCTAATACGTAAGTCGTTTGTATACTAAAATGACTTGCTCTGGGAGCTACAATTTGTCTTAAATCAGAAATTTATTTGGCAGTCCCCTTCGCTCTTCGCCCCTCTTTCCTATGACACGATAATTGTTTTACTTAAGACTTAATTTTGGCGTTCAGAGCCAGTCGTTTTTTGTGTCGTTTTAGTACAAACGACTTACGTAATAGGGGTGAATGTATTGCCCTTTTCCCACTAACAACCCATACATGCCAGTCCAAATACTGGTTGGAAGCTACGAGCTGGCTAGTTTATATATATGTAATTTTGTGATTTAAATTGTTTTTTTTTTTGTATGAAAATCTTTAAAAAAAAATACGCTAAGAAAATAGAACAATTACACGCAAAAAACCATATTTTAACCTTCGTGTTTTTTTAATAATCACGTTCCTTATTAGTTTTCACGTGAAAATAAGAAGGACTAATGAAGCTATCATATGTACTTGTACATATTTGAAAAAGTTGATGTGCTTTTACTTGGGGAACCCATGGTTGTACAAAAATACCAGCGATTTACCAAAGCTATCCGTGTTTTACTGGCGAAAATACAACAAAGATTCGGGTGGAAACCGTGACTTTTAAAGAGGAATCTCGTGATTTTAAGGGGGCAACCAAATCACTAATTTAACCGAACTAACCCTACCCTTGTTTTTAGTGGCCAACCCGTGCTTTAAACGACCCGTTCAATGATTTATTTTTTTCCCGGCTACCGAAGATTTTGAAGATGATTTTAGCAAAAAAAAAAAAAAACACAATCTTACAGCATGTTATGTAATTTTTCCAAAGTAATTCGTTATGTTTTCGTTTATCAAGGAAACCAGTGATTTTAATGACGCGACATTGTGATTTTAATCAAAATTTTCATAATGTTAAGAACAAACCTGTTCACAGCTGTGGTTTAACCGAAGTGACTCTTGATTTTCGTGCAAACCATCATTTAATTGCGGAACTCAAACTCATTGAAATAAAATGCACGAAATAAACCACTTTTGTTATGGGGTTTTCGTTTGGTACAAAAATCAATTTATTTTTTTATTTAGATCTGTCAAAAAACTGATTTTTTCCACAGTACACATAAAAAGGTAATATATTCCCACCTGACATTGGTCGCCAAATTGTCAAAACATGACAATTTGGCGACCAATGTCAGACCGTAATTCTTAATTAATTGAAATAACCGACGAAAAACGCACAAAAACCGAAACACCACGCGCACCACTAATTTTTTAACAATTATTGATTACACTGGTTAACAAGGGTTCTGTTGCCGGAACCAAAATATACTTTTCTGAAGGTTTTCGGTGTGCTGAACTCGAATCCGAAGTCAGCTGTTGCTGATTACATTTAATACCCTTTTCAAAAATGTAATTAAAAGACTTTCATCAGCTCTAGTTTCTTAGTTTCAGCAAAGTAGATATAAAACAGAAAAAAACATGTATTTACTTAGAAAAACTTTATTTAAAAAAATAAATTAACCATTATTTTCCAAAAAACTTTGTTTTAAGGCTCTCCTCTGGTATGCTGACCTTGGAAAATGACGTATAAGAGACCAACAATAGCACTGGTCTGCAAAATTTAACTTTTTTTTCTCCTTCAAATATTTTTTTGATATTATGAAAGATTAGACTTTCCTGAATCTAAATCTGGTTTCAGAAAAATTCTATCAGGTACCATTTTTGTAAAAATGATTTTTGAAAAATGTGGGTAGGTAGTTTCTAAAAAATCAACCTTTTAGATTTATTTGAACTCGTGCAAAATTAAAATTATTTGTAGCATTGAGCTCAAATTTGGAGGACTTATTCCTCGTAATATGGCCTATCGATTGACACCAAATATGTCCTTTTACATTAATGTTTTCTCATATTTTAAAATACTGATTTATTGAAATTAGCAGAAATATCGAAATCCTTTACTTTTTAGTAAATCCTACAGGAACAAAAACACCTTAATTAAGGAAAATGTAAAATATCAACGCTCATTATATTTAAAAAGTCAAATATGTAAAGAAAACCATAATAAAATACATTAAACAAAATTTTTACGTGTTTTGTAATTTTATATACTATTTATCATCTATTTATAAATATCTTATTTGTAATAAACCATTCGATAAACTGCCTTGTAAAGCTTCAGATTTGTTTCTACTAGAAACAAAAGTATACTTTTCTTATAGTTTTTTATGTGTTGAGTTAGAATCCGAAGTCAGAAAAATTCTATAACGTGAGGATGTTAAGATATTCGCATTAAAGTATCACAAAATCAAGTTTTTTCTTAGAAGATCTCAATAAAAACTACCATATCTCACAAACCAGAGCTGACCGAAATTTTTTTAGTTCGGATTCAAAATCAGCACACTAAAGTCCATTAGAAAAGTATATTTTTGTTCTAGGGAGAAAGATATATTAATTTTTAGAGATCATTTTTTTATGATAAGATATGCCAAACCTAATAAACTTACTTAAATTAAGATATCTCGGAGAAGAAAAGAGATATTGAGAAGATTGAAACTGAATTTGAAAGAAAAAAATAAGTTATTTTATAAACCGTAACAATTTTAATTGAAAAATATTACATTATGCCAAAATATTTTCGAAAACAGCAAAAAATGGGTTTTTGAGATTTTCTCTATGATTTTTGAGCAAAACACACTTACTTCATCTTAAGATATCTCGACCTATACGAAAGATATCGGAAAGATTTAAACAGATTTTGAAAGAAAAACAGGTCTTTTAGAAACCGTTACAATTTTAATTTTAAAAAATGTTCTTACATGAAAAAAAAAACGTCCGAAGTAGTAAAAAAAAAAACGTTTTTTGCATTTTCTAACGGTAATATTTCAAAAACGCAAGCTGCTAGAATTTTTTTTGACTTCGGATTCGAGTTCAGCACACCGAAAACCTTCAAAAAAGTATACAGGGTGTCCCAAAAGTAATGGATCAAACGAAATATGCTTATAGGCCAACTTAAGGGCTCTCAGAATTTGGTAACTTGTTCATCCCAAATCCTTACGGTTTTCAATTTAATGCAATTTTTGTGGAATTTCGAAAAATCCCGACTTTGCAACAGTATTTTGCTTCCTCCGCTCATAATTGGTTTTTGTTTTTTACAATTCTTTCACTAAAACATTGCCTAATAATGAGAAATAATTAATTAATCAAAATATTTTTTATTTCATACCCCATTTGCTGCAAATTAATTAACAGTTCCATGTTTTATAAAAACTCAATTTCTTACTTTTATTTCAGAGCAACATCCCGAAAAAAATTGTAAGGTGTGTCACTGGTTTATTATTTAAAAAACTTGCCTTGTTATTGCAGTTTTCAAAAATGTATAAAAGTTTATAAAATTTAAATTAGAACGAAAGATATTACAATTTGAGTGCTAAAAAACAGGGGTTTTCAGAGCAAAAAACAAACAAAAATCGAGGCTTTTATTCAAAAAGAAATAAACAAACAACAGTCGACAAAATTTGTTTATTTTTCTTTGTTATTTTTCTCTGAAAAGCCCTGTTTTGTTGCATTGAAATTGTAATATCTTTCGTTCTAATTTCAACTTTGGAAATTTGTATACATTTTTGAAAACTGCAATAACACGGGAAGTTTTTAAAATAATAAACCCGTGTCACACCATACAATTTTTTTTTCGGGATATTGCTCTGAAATAAAAGTAAGAAATTGAGTTTTTATAAAACATGGAACTGTTAATTAATTTGCAGCAAAATGGGGTATGAAATAAAAAATATTTTGATTAATTAATTATTTCTCATTATTAGGCAATGTTTTAGTGAAAGAATTGTAAAAAACAAAAACCAATTATGAGCGGAGGAAGCAAAATAATGTTGCAAAGTCGGGATTTTTCGAAATTCCACAAAAATTGCATTAAATTGAAAACCGTAAGGATTTGGGATGAACAAGTTACCAAATTCTGAGAGCCCTTAAGTTGGCCTATAAGCATATTTCGTTTGATCCATTACTTTTGGGACACCCTGTATTTTGGTTCCGGCAACAAAAAAAAAGTTTAATTTTGTAAACCAGTGTTATTTTCCGCGAAGAAACACGAAGAAAATTTGTTATTTTTCAATTTATAATTTTTTCAAATGAGATTTTTTAGTAAATTAAAACAAAACAAATTTCCTGTTTACCGCGATTGAAATATAAAAATTAAAGGCCGACCTGGCAGATTGGTGCCTATTTTTGACAAACAAATTTTGACAACGTTCGGAATATATAACCATATTATGTGTAGTGAAATTTCCAGATCTGGATTTTTCAGTTGATTTACCCCTCTTTTACTAATACCACTCTGCACCATTGTTGACATCCATCAGTTTTACAATTTTTTTTTGTTGATAATAATTTGTTTCGGTTTCAATACAGAATTAAAATTGTTTTGAATTCAAATGGAAGCAATTTTAAGTGAATTAATTTATTCGTCCAGCTCATCTTCGAATAAAAAAAATCAACTGTGGAATCAATATTTTTGACAACTGCGATGGCTGCTTAGCTCACAGAGATAAATACACACCAATACTATAGCAAATAAAAATCAATCTAAAAACGTATTCGTTTCAAAACGAAAAAAATTGAAATGGTAACGGAGTTACGAATAACAAAGTTACGCGTGACAGAATTACGGCCGTCAAAGTTACGCGAAACCGAAGTTACGAAAAACTAGAGTTACGAACTCGAAAGTTATGTTAAGCTATGACATGTGATTTTTGGGCTGGCAACAATTGCGAGGAACGATATGGAATTATGTAAACATAAATAAGAGAATATCCCCTGCAAACCAAACCTCTGTAGTTTAGGGGAAAATACAACCCCAACAAAGCTTATTTTGAGGATGTATGTGTTTCCTTATTTACCAAAATCTCTCCCCTCCAAAAATAGAAGTTTTGTTTCTCCTGAAAAAATAAACTCTTCTTTGATAAATGGGAGGAAAAGAGCGCGATGTATGCAATGCACAAAGTTTTGTCTCTTTTGTAATGGCGGCTCGCGTTTGATTTGACTTTTCCTACATTTTATATTTTCTAGTGAAACCAGTAAAACCTTGATAGCCACAGCCAAAGCAACATCAAAAAAAATTTTCGCTGCTCCATTTGAAGAATAAAAATAAAAACAATTTAATTTAAAAAATATATAATCTTCTCAGTGTTGAGTGTTATTTGTGAAAACTATTTTCTCTAAACAATATCTACCACACAAATTCTTCGGCACGCCATAAAAATTTATTTCCACCATCAAAATGCACAGCCTCAGCGTTGTGCATTTAGAAAAAAAAAGTAATACAAAAATGATACAAAAACAACCACCAATTGATTTGGAAAATAAAGGTATGCTGATTATAAAATTGATAAATTATAAAGTTGTTGATTTTTCTGTTTTTTAGTGGAGATCAATTCCAGACATCATTGACTGAGTTTACAGCAGCTTCAGCCTTGAGCATTTAGAAAAAAAAAACCAAAACAAGATACAAAAACTACCAACAAAGTGCAGACTGCAGAGTATTTTTTTCTTTTTCATTTTTCTCAACTGGCCAGGCCACAGTCGCGTGCCCAAGGATCTTTTTTTTATGTATTTTGTTTTCAAAAAAAAAAAAACTATTTTGTGTTTTTCCAATAAAATATTAAATAATAGTTGTTTAAAAGAATTGTTTGTTTGTTTTGAAGATTTTTTTATTTTCAGATGAAATTAAAATATGGATTTTAGCAGTATAATAAACCCATGAAAGTGCTCCAAATAAGTACTTTAAAAGTACAAGTTTCAGTGTTTTTTCTGTAGGTAAAAAAGTACTGGAAAATGTACATCAGAACCACTTCCAGAAGTGCTTCGCTGATGCACTTTTGAAGTACATTTGTCTGTACTATTAATGGAGGGGAAATTTATTTCATCTTGCGTGCAAGAAAGAGATAGCTGCTTCACGTATTCTTATATACAGAAAGCATGGGCGTAGCTAAAGAATTCATATAGGGTGGGCCAGATGTTATCATGGACCTGAAGCCATAACCATGATTGTGCAATTTTTTTTACTAGGTCTATATAAGGCAAGTATTGGTTTCGTGTCGAAAAAATTTGAGGTGTTAATCAAAACCAACATTACGATGGTGGAGAATTAAGAAAAAGTGGATCTAGGAATTCTGTCCGTGCGTCTGTACGTCCATCTGTACACATTTCCACAGCCATAAACCAGTGGACTGATATTCTTCAAATTTGGTACAGATGATTTTTATAGAATTCTGAAAGTTGTTTTTTTTTGTTCTTTTTCTATTAGAAAGTGTACCCCCACACAAATTCTTCAAGTTATACCAAATAACTTGAAAACGGCTCTAACGATTTTGATTAAACTTTGCAGGCGTAAAACTGCATTTTTAGTTTTTCTCAAAAAAGTCTAATAACAAAAAAAATTACTTAACAAAACTTTGCCCTGAATGTCGGCTCTTCAGCAACATCAACAAAATTTCTTTGAAATTTAAATCTGTAAACTAATAGTCCAAGCGGCGACCGTCGAGTTACTTAGCTTATAAGGTTAGAGGTTAAAATTAGTGTCAAATGAAAGATAAATTGATACTGAAAATAAAAAAATAGGGTTGCCACTTCTAAAATGGGAACTTCCATGTGGCAACCCTATTTGAAAGGAAAAATTGTCACATAACTAATACATTCATATCTTTGTTGTTTGGCCAGATAAAAAAAAATTTGAAAAGCCAAACGAAAGCCAAAATAATAAAAAAAAAATAATAAAATAATATAAAGGACGTGACCCTACAAATGTGGCAACCCCATCCAAATGAAAACAACACTGACAAAAATCTTCTTTGAACAAAACAGTATAACTTTTTATGCACTAGAAAGCTAAACTAAACACTATATTTTAGATAATACTCCCTTCTATTTAAAAAATGTCGGGTGCCACCTCGCAAATGCAGACAAGTACTCGGCAACCCTACTCAAATGCTAAAAAACGCAAAAATCACTTGTTTTTTGGCCAAAGTGTATAATATTTGATCGAGTTAAAGGCTGTAAAATACATTATGTTTAGCTTAGACTCTCTTCTATCTAAAAAATGTCGGGTGCCACCCCGCAAATGTAGACAAGTACTCGGCAACCCTACTCAAATGCTAAAAAACCCAAAAATCACTTGTTTTTTGGGCAAAGTGTATAATATTTGATCGAGTTAAAGGCTATAAAATACATCCTGTATAGCTTAGACTCTCTTCTATCTAAAAAATGTCGGGTGCCAGCCCGCAAATGTAGACAAGTACTCGGCAACCCTACTCAAATGCTAAAAAACGCAGAAACCACTTGTTTTTTGGCCAAAGTGTATAATATTTGATCGAGTTAAAGGCTATAAAATACATCCTGTATAGCTTAGACTCTCTTCTATCTAAAAAATGTCGGGTGCCACCTCGCAAATGCAGACAAGTACTCGGCAACCCTACTCAAATGCTAAAAAACGCAAAAATCACTTGTTTTTTGGCCAAAGTGTATAATATTTGATCGAGTTAAAGGCTGTAAAATACATTATGTTTAGCTTAGACTCTCTTCTATCTAAAAAATGTCGGGTGCCATCCCGCAAATGTAGACAAGTACTCGGCAACCCTACTCAAATGCTAAAAAACCCAAAAATCACTTGTTTTTTGGCCAAAGTGTATAATATTTGATCGAGTTAAAGGCTGTAAAATACATCATGTTTAGCTTAGACTCTCTTCTATCTAAAAAATGTCGGGTGCCACCCCGCAAATGTATACAAGTACTCGGCAACCCTACTCAAATGCTAAAAAACCCAAAAATCACTTGTTTTTTGGCCAAAGTGTATAATATTGGATAGAGTTAAAGGCTATAAAATACATCCTGTATAGCTTAGACTCTCTTCTATCTAAAAAATGTCGGGTGCCACCCCGCAAATGTAGACAAGTACTCGGCAACCCTACTCAAATGCTAAAAAACGCAGAAACCACTTGTTTTTTGGCCAAAGTGTATAATATTTGATCGAGTTAAAGGCTGTAAAATACATCATGTTTAGCTAAGACTCTCTTCTATCTAAAAAATGTCGGGTGCCTCCCCGCAAATGCAGACAAGTACTCGGGTTGCCGAGTACTTGTCTGCATTTGTGGGGTGGCACCCGACATTTTTTAGATAGAAGAGAGTCTAAGCTAAACATAATGTATTTTACAGCCTTTAACTCGATCAAATATTATACACTTTGCCCAAAAAACAAGTGATTTTTGGGTTTTTTAGCATTTGAGTAGGGTTGCCGAGTACTTGTCTGCATTTGCGAGGTGGCACCCGACATTTTTTAGATAGAAGGGAGTCTTAGCTAAACATGATGTATTTTATAGTCTTTAACTCGATCAAATATTATACACTTTGCCCAAAAAACAAGTGATTTTTGGGTTTTTTAGCATTTGAGTAGGGTTGCCGAGTACTTGTCTACATTTGCGGGATGGCACCCGACATTTTTTAGATAGAAGAGAGTCTAAGCTAAACATAATGTATTTTACAGCCTTTAACTCGATCAAATATTATACACTTTGCCCAAAAAACAAGTGATTTTTGGGTTTTTTAGCATTTGAGTAGGGTTGCCGAGTACTTGTCTACATTTGCGGGGTGGCACCCGACATTTTTTAGATAGAAGAGAGTCTAAGCTATACAGGATGTATTTTATAGCCTTTAACTCTAGCCAATATTATACACTTTGGCCAAAAAACAAGTGATTTTTGGGTTTTTTAGCATTTGAGTAGGGTTGCCGAGTACTTGTCTACATTTGCGGGGTGGCACCCGACATTTTTTAGATAGAAGAGAGTCTTAGCTAAACATGATGTATTTTACAGCCTTTAACTCGGTCAAATATTATACACTTTGGCCAAAAAACAAGTGATTTTTGCGTTTTTTAGCATTTGAGTAGGGTTGCCGAGTACTTGTCTACATTTGCGGGGTGGCACCCGACATTTTTTAGATAGAAGAGAGTCTTAGCTAAACATGATGTATTTTACAGCCTTTAACTCGGTCAAATATTATACACTTTGGCCAAAAAACAAGTGATTTTTGGGTTTTTTAGCATTTGAGTAGGGTTGCCGAGTACTTGTCTACATTTGCGGGGTGGCACCCGACATTTTTTAGATAGAAGAGAGTCTTAGCTAAACATGATGTATTTTACAGCCTTTAACTCGGTCAAATATTATACACTTTGGCCAAAAAACAAGTGATTTTTGCGTTTTTTAGCATTTGAGTAGGGTTGCCGAGTACTTGTCTGCATTTGCGAGGTGGCACCCGACATTTTTTAGATAGAAGGGAGTATTATCTAAAATATGGCGTATAGTTTAGCTTTCTAGTGCATAAAAAGTTATACTGTTTTCTGCAAAGAAGATTTTTGTCAGTGTTGTATTCATTTGAATGGGGTTGCCACATTTGTAGGGTTACGTTCTTTATATTATTTTATTATTTTTTTTTAATATTTTGACTTTCGTTTGGCATTTAAAAAAAAACTTTTATCTGGCCAAATAACAAAGATATGAATGTATTAGTTATGTGACAATTTTTCCTTTCAAATAGGGTTGCCACATGGAAGTTCCCATTTTAGAAGTGGCAACCCTATTTTTTTATTTTCAGTATCAATTTATCTTTCATTTGACACCAATTTTAACCTCTAACCTTATGAGCTAAGTAACTCGACGGTCGCCTCTCCGACTATAACATAAGTGTTAGTTTACAGCAACTACGTGACACAGTCTAGCATTTTATTTACTTTGCGCCTTTAATTGGCAAATAATTCGCCACTCTCTGCTGTTTTTAATAACTTAAAATTTGCCAAAAGTTTATTTTTAATAATATATTCGATCGGTAAATGTGTTTTTCAAAATAATAGTGGTGTAACTAATATTTTTTTGAAAAATGTGTGTTTTTTGCTCAATGGTATCGTATTTTGTTAATATTTTTCAATATAAAAAGTTACTGGTTTTTCTTTTTATATTGTGTAGTGTAATATCATTGAATAATTATATATAGAAGTGACACCGGAAAAAACATCCGCTTTGTTTGAGGGGTGGCGCTACAATCGTTACAGGAGTGGCGCCACAATCGTTTTAGGATTGTGTATTCGATGGCCGAAAAATTCCTGAAAAGGACTTTTGGTTACTAAGTAACCACAACTACTATATTATTTATATTTGGTGTATTTGTATTAGTTTTGTTTTGTGTTAGAAGTGTGTTTGTTTATTTTTGTTTCTGTAATATTCAAATTGAATTTATTTTTAATTTTTGTAATATTTTTAATTGAACATTTATTTTTGAATGTTTGATTCTTATGTATATTTGAAAGTATTTTGTTTTTCTGTTTTTATTAAGGACAAGAAGATTTTTCTTCAACTATAGAGAGTTTATTTAATTTTGATTAGGGTGCTTTTTGTAATAACATCTAGGCCAAAGTTGTAGTTCACATTATTTAAATGCTGTCCACATGCACTGTGGCATATACTTACTATTTTCTTAAACCGCATAATGCAAGAGTAGGTAAGGATCAAGTTCATACAATATGGCCATACTACACATTATTTTAAAGTATTTTAATACATATTTCAAAGTATTTTAATACAATACGAAACTACCCCGATTATTTGCTTAAAATGATTTATGTATGCGAACAAGAACTTTGGATTTACAGATTTGTTCAAATTTGCAGCTGTAAATGAAAATTTAAAGTTTTTACAAAATGTTAAATTTTGAAAATTTTCGTACCATTTTTGGATACTTTTCTCTGTTTTTAATTTTTTTTATCTAAAATTTAAACGATAATAATTATTTAAATGTTGAAATAAACTCACAAGAATTTAAGTTTATTAAAAAAAAAAAAAAAAAAACTGTAAAAAGGACTATTTTGATCGCAAATGTATGAAAATGTGGTTTTGGATAGTTCCAATGATTTTCCTATTTTACCATTTGAAATAAAATATTTGGTTCTAATATTCTAAAACTAGAAGAATGTAGCATTTACGTGCTTTTTATTTTGTCATGATACTATATAGTCAAGCTATGCATTCTCACAAAAAAAAGTTGAGATAACAATCAGACATGGCATTACTATAGCACTGTTCCATTGGAGGATACTAATAGTAGATTTTTTGGTTAATCTGTCAGTCTGTCTGTCTATAGCTAAACGGATCTACCGATTAACATCAAACTTGGTATGAAGCATTTTTTGGAGACTCTCCAGAGGGGTTTTTAGAACTAATTTTTTTACCAATCTTCTCGAAAACGGTACCAGTAATTTTGTTTAAAAACATTATAAAATAGTTTTTGGGCAATCATGGAAATTTTTTAAAATTAAAAAAAAAATTTCAAATCTGATTTTCTGCCAAACTGCCAATTCAATTTCAAAGAATTTTTTATACAAAAGCTTTTATATAGTTTAAATATAAAAAAGTAAGAAAATTTGGAAAAATAATAGTTTTTGGATAAAAAAAAAATTTAACACTTTTTTTGAAAAATCAAATTTTGTATGCGATTTCTACGAAATTTATTTAGGTATAAGGTTCCAACGATTTTGAAATTTTTTTTTCTACAAATCTATCTTAGTATAAGAAATCAAATTGAATAGGTACTTGTTGGAGCTATCACGAATTCTGCTTTGTTCATTTAACTTTTTGGACTAGTGTATAAAAACAACTCAGGTTAAAAGCTGCACTCGTTATGAAACTCAACTATTAAATTTAGCCGAGCGTTAGCCTTGTACCTGAGTATTAAATTGTTTATTGGTAGGGTGAAATATATATAATTCAGTTAAATATTTAAGTCAGCCTTAAATTGGATTATTGGTAAGGCCCGTAGAAAATAAAATTTACTAATTATAAGTTTTGGTGAATAAAACTTCTTATTCAGAATTCTTTGGCGCAAATTTATTTGTCATGAAGTAAAGTTATCAGGTGTAGATTAGCCTAATAGTAAGTAAATGTATAAGCGTGGTCAAATGTTCGGTATTCGGCCGAATCATTATTCGCAGCATCTCTATAGTTGGTACCATTAAAAAAACTCAATTTCCCCTCCTTGGAATCAAAAATTACAAAAAGTTTGAGCCAAATCGACTTATTGGTTTGAGCTCTTACCTGATTTACAATATTACGTTGAGTTTTTCTTAACGCTTTTCTTTTTTCATTAAGGGCCATTTGCTGAAACGAACCTTAAATAATTTATTTTGAACAAAAACTTTTGCTTAAGTTTCGATTCAGCAAAAAACGGCGCTAGTTGTAACGCATTTCATATAGTGAGGCGGCTTAGCATTAAAAAACAGTTCAATCGTGCACTTTGTGATAAAAGCATGAAATTAACATCGTTGGTAGTACTCAATATAAGAGTTATTTTGAGATATTATATACCTCGAAATCATGTATCATATTAACAAAAAGGTTTCATTGCCTATACTATGATATGCAACAAATCGAGTGCAACACAGAAAAAGTCTTGTATCTACCCTTCCGGATGGAATACAAGGTGACCCAATATCTCAAAATAACTCTTATATTGAGTACTACCAACGATGTTAATTTCATGCTTTTATCACAAAGTGCACGATTTTGTTGCTAAGCCGCCTTACTAATAATATCATTGAATAATTATAAATAGAAGTGGACACCCAGGGAAACTTCCGCTGTAAAATTGTCGTCGCTAGTATCGTGCGTTGAATTAAAAAAGCAAATCCAACAATCCAAAAGAAAAGCCAACAATCCAAAAGCAAAGCCAACAATCCAAAAGCAAATCCAGCAACCCAAAATCAAATCCTAAACAGCTTATACATATAGATAAAAGTTTTCCTATTTCAAAAAGTGGAGATCATTGAATAATTACAAATAGAAGTGGACACCCAGGGAAACTTCCGCTGTAAAATTGTCGTCGCTAGTATCGTGCGTTGAATTAAAAAAGCAAATCCAACAATCCAAAAGCAAAGCCAACAATCCAAAAGCAAATCCAGCAACCCAAAATCAAATCCTAAACAGCTTATACATATAGATAAATATTTTCCTTTTTCAAAAAGTGGAGATAGCCTAGAGGATAAGGTGAATGTCTGTTAAGTTTACCTACCTAGGTTCGAATCTGACGGGAAATTGAGATTGTTTTTTTTTTTTTTTTTATTACTAGAATAAAAATTAATTAAATTTGTCAAAAAAATCTCCGCAAAAAAAAAAACAATTTCAAATTTTACCTGTATTCGAACCTAGGCCAGTAGGAGTAAAAGGCATCGTCCTTGTTCTCTAGACTAATATGACTTTTCAAAATAGGAAAACTTATATCAATATAAGCTCTTTGAAATGTATAATAATAATTATTAATTTTTTTATGAAGGTTTAAAAAAAATTATTAGTTAAGACTCAACTCGAAAATACATGATAGTTGAGGCGCAAACCTGTAGTTCATCTATCTTCCGGTACTCTTATAGTCGCATGAGTAATTTGCGGTGTCACTTCTATTTGTAATTATTCAATGCTATAACGTGCCTAGGATATACAACAATATTTATTTAATTTTGTTCAAATTCTCGTTTTTAATAAAAAATTTTTGTTTTTAGTTTCCAGTTACTATGGATACATTTATCACAACAAAAACATTACTGTTAAAAAAAGAGCCAAGTTCTCCTATGTTGAAATTATGCTGGCACAAAAAGTACTGAGATGTAAAAGTGTACCAAGTTCTAAAGTTTGGGTTCAAATTCGTATCAATAAAATTTTGATTGTTCTCTTGACAATTTTTCTTTTCATTACCGATTTTTAAAGTTATTTCAAAAATTGCCAAGGAAACAATCAAAATTTTATTGATACGAATTTGAACCCAAACTTTAGAACTTGGTACACTTTTACATCTTAGTACTTTTTGTGCCAGCATAATTTCAACATAGGAGAACTTGGCTCTTTTTTAACAGTAATGTTTTTGTTGTGATTTCACTACTTTTTGCAAGGTATGGCTGTAGAATTGAAGATCTCTATATATGATGAAAATTCAGCGGAAATGGGCGGTTGCCACGCCCCCTGGCTGAAATTCTCAAATTTTAAATTTTTTCCTTTTTATAAACTACGAGCTCTACCGTTCTACCAAATTTCAAGATTCTACAATAATCAGAAGTGCTCTATAATATTTAATGATAATTCAGCGGAAATGGGCGGTTACCACGCCCCCTGGCTGAAATTCTCAAATTTTAAAATTTTTTCTTTGTATAAACTACCAGTTCTACCATTCCACCAAATTTCAAGATTCTACGATAATCAGAAGTGCTCTATAATATTTTATGAAAATTCAGCGGAAATGGGCGGATGCCACGCCCCCTGGCTGAAATTCTCAAATTTTAAATTTTTTCCCTTGTACAAACTACCAGCTCTACCATTCTACCAAATTTCAAGATTCTACGATAATCAGAAGTGCTCTATAATATTTGATGATAATTCAGCGGAAATGGGCGGATGCCACGCCCCCTGAATTGAAAATCTCAAATTTTCGATTTTTCCCTTTGTGTACACCACAAGCCCTATCACCGTGTAAAATTTCAAGTTTCTACGTTAACGGGAAGTTCTCCATAATTTTGATGATCTGTCAGTGAGTGAGTGAGTGAGTGAGTGAGTGAGTGAGTGAGTGAGTGAGTGAGTGAGTGAGTGAGTGAGTGAGTGAGTGAGTGAGTGAGTGAGTGAGTGAGTGAGTGAGTGAGTGAGTGAGTGAGTGAGTGAGTGAGTGAGTGAGTGAGTGAGTGAGTGAGTGAGTGAGTGAGTGAGTGAGTGAGTGAGTGAGTGAGTGAGTGAGTGAGTGAGTGAGTGAGTGAGTGAGTGAGTGAGTGAGTGAGTGAGTGAGTGAGTGAGTGAGTGAGTGAGTGAGTGAGTGAGTGAGTGAGTGAGTGAGTGAGTGAGTGAGTGAGTGAGTGAGTGAGTGAGTGAGTGAGTGAGTGAGTGAGTGAGTGAGTCAGTCAGTTACGGTTTTTGCGATTTTTGAAGCCCTATATCTCAGAAACTACTCATCGTAAAAGGCTTAAATTTTGTGAGGAGTTTGGTTTTGACAAGCTCAATAAATGTAGCGAGTTTGAATATTCTAGCATCTTTGGTGTGGAAGTTAGAGGGGGGTCGAAAATGGCCTGAGTTGTTTCCTGTAAATAAGGGTGTAGTGCCAAAGTTGCTAGAGAACTTGGCTGGGCACTACCGTGCCCCTTGATAATGTCAAATAACTTTTCAATATTTTTGTTTGATATTTGTGTAATTTTGTATGTATATGAGTAAAGTTTCCATATTTTCTTTTTTCATTTATAGGATGTCGATGTGTCGATAAGATTTATTTTTGTTTGATATTTGTTTTATGTTTTATGTGTGAGTAAAATTTCCTTATTTTTTTTTTTCTATTATAGGATGTCGACGTGTCGATACGTTATATTTTTATTTGATATTTTTTTTCTAATGTTTGTATTAGTGAAATTTCCTTTTTTAAAAACAAATTTTTGGAAACATAATTTTCTAGGACAAGACCCATTCTCTCTGGGGATTTTTTTTGTACATCTGATTGCCGAAAAAAATAAAATTGTGTGGCGCTAGAAACTATATCGGTGTCACTTCTATATATAATTATTCAATGGTAATATGGTATTCCGTTTTTTAAAAGCTTGATATATCGAAATGCAATTGGATGGAGTTACATCACTTTTATTTTGAGCTACACAAAAGTTGAATTCAGTCGCAATTTATGACAGCGATTGGCTTTAAAAACTGACCTTACCAAGTTTTCAATTTAATTTGCTTTATTTTTTTGTTTAAGGTGCTCTTGAAACTTAAGCCAGAAGTGTAGGTACATATAAAAATAAAAATTTGTAAATAAAAGTTGTTGTATGCGGGTGACTATGTGACTCTAAGGCCGTATGTTAAATATTTAGCAGAGGATACATTTTTGACATTTGAATGTCTGGTGAATAAAAAATTATCTTTGGCTTAATTTAGCTGTGTGAATTTGGATACATTTTTAACGTACATAAATATTTTTTTTCTGCAAATCGAAAGAAATAATGATTTAAAAAAAAGTATAAATATTAACAATTTACAAACTTCCAACACTAGAATTTTATTTTTGTGTTGCCATTAACGGGTAACTAAAATTTTTTTTCATCATCAATAAAAGAAATATATTGAAAAATATAAATTTTTCCTAATATACACTCATAATGTTGTACTACTTTTTCAATTTTCTTTCATTATTTTCAGTTTGAAAAAAATACACAAAAAATTCTGCAAAAAATTTATTCTCTGAAAATAAAAATTTAACCGGCTCCTAGAGCAAGATAAATTTTTGACAACTGAAACTATCCTTTCACCTCAAAAGTGTCAAAAATATATTATCGGCTTAGTATTTCACACACGGTCTAAGGCCGTGTGTGAATTGCGTTAAATAGTTAACACCGTGTAAAACTTTTGACACTATTGAGGTTAATAAAAAAAATTTCAGCTGTAAGGATTATTGTTTAGAATTTTGTCTGCCTTTTTTCTGCCATGATACTCCTTTTTAATAAAAAAAAAAAAACAAAAATGCATCTGCAAAAAAAATTTAACTCAAATTTAACCCAATAAATTTTTAACAGCTGAAAATTTTGTTATTAACCTCAATAGTGTCAAAAATTTTACATGCTGTTAATTATTTAACGGAATTCACTCACGGCCTAAATTGAAAAAGCTAATTATTGAATCCGACCTTTTAGACTGCTCATATAAACGGGGTATTTATACATATCGCTGACTAAGAAACATATACATAAACACAAGGCTGGTTCAAAAAAATCAAATTTTTTTTTTGATTTTAGACTCCGATAGATTGCCAGACATCTTTAGAATATACTCACCAAATATAAAATCTTTGTATTAATGGAAAGGTCCTTCGCTTCGCAATTTTCCATTTTTTATATTATCCTTCTACTAAAAAAAATCATGATTTTATAAATCGGCTTTTTAGCAGGTTTCTTTACATATTCTTGTATGAAATTGAAAGCTCTACAAAAAAGGCCTTGGACACCATTTTCGTTATATAACCGTTTAAAAGATATTTTTGACGTCCAAAAATCTTAATTTTTTAATAAATTAAATTTAATTTAAAAATTAATTTTAATTTAAAATTAATTAAATTATTAAACATACATGCAGCCCTATAATTCTCAGCAAGCGATATTAAAAAAAAAATGTTAGTGGGAGCTAATACCAGACTAAAGGTTCCGTAGAACTGTCGGTTTTTCTAGGGTGGGTCATTGATTTTCTAGGGTGGGCCTGGCCCACCCAGGACCCCTCCTTCCTACGCGCATGACAGAAAGTATATAACTGAGTTTTTTCCCGAGCTCCTATCTTTTTTCAGTGGAAAAGAAGTACTTCTTTTACGTACATATTTCACCGGTTTTTTCTGTAGTTCTGCGTTTGCTGGGTCGATTCTCATTGGTTATTTTAATAGATTTTAACGAAAATGGGTGTGGTTTAATCTTTTTATGCAAAAAACAACCCCATTCCTTGTTTATTTATTTGACACAGGATAAGTTAAAAATCAAACAAAAACCCCACCTAATTAAAAGAATTCTAATATACCTATATATTTGCAATATGGGCAGGTCTTTTGTGTCATATTTATGCACCTACCCAACTATCAGAATTTTATGTTTTTTTTTTTTTTTTTTTTGGTTCGTTAGAAGATTGTCACCCCAATTGCTATTGTCAACTATAGTTGATGAATATTAAAATTTAATAATCGTCAATTAATACCTGACAATTGCAATAAGGATGACAGGTAGATACCTATAGGTATACCTATAGGTATATAAAAAAATATAAAAAGGAAGTAACACAACCACCTTTTTCGATGGAGGTCAGAGGCCAACTAAAAAATAAAACAAATTTAAGCAATAAAATGTTCCATATAAAGTGTTCTTTTTTGGTGGGAGCGTGGGAGGTGGAAGTGGGAGCAACACAATCACATGCATGAACCTATCTGTTGGACTACTCGACTACTTCTCCCTCTCCACCTTGTGTTATACTTTACATAACACTACAACCTTATTTAAATCATTGTATATATACACAGAGAAAAATAGACAACATAAAATAGAACAAAAACAATAAGATTTCTCTATGGTTTTCATCCAAGAAGGAAACCTTATTAAAACAATCGGGTTTTCCTTATTGTTTTAAAATCTGACAAAAAAAAAATTAAAAAAAAGATGACCAGGCTGGGAATCGAACTGGAGACTTCAAATCATTAGTCGCCCACCTTACCACCTGAACCAACCTGCCATGAAAATATTGATCGCGATTTTTGTTCTAGTGCTAAGTTGCAAAAAAAATCAACTTTTCAGTCAAATTTTAATAAGATTTTCTCTATAAAAATAATAAGAAATCTCCTTAAAAAAACCTTATTAATCGTTGATTTTAATAAGATTTCCTTATGAAATGTATGGACGGTAAAACAATATGGCAATCTGTCAGTTTTTAACGGGTCATATTTTTCTCTGTGTATATAGAAATATATATACTGTAATGTTTTATTCCGGGTTCACAATAAAACTTATTTCGTTTATTTTAACTTCCACTTATCTTTCCGTTCAAATAAGAACACACTTTATTTCAAATCAATTTACTTTTATTATTCGCTCAAACAAACACACTTTTCAATCACTTTATTTACTACTAACAATTTCCAACACTTTATTTCACTTTGTACTGTACTCTTTCACATTCAAGATTAAACTGTATCCGGTCGGTGTCCACGCTGCCCTTTTATACCTGAAATTCGGAATTCGAGAATGTCTTCGAAGGTTCTCGTCTTTGCTTCTCGAAGCTTCCTTTCCAAGAGGGGGCGCTTCATACTTCCAGTCCAGTGGGATATTTTGGGATATTCAGCAGTCGAGGGAATTTCTTTGGATGCGTTCAGAGGGTAGTTTCTTAATTACTAAAGGTCCGTTCACATTTCTACCTTTACTGTAGCAGGTAGTGTGTTCAGACTTTTATCTTAAAAGTAGTTCGGTAATTCATTGTTACATTGCCCCCCTCTTAGGATTGTTCGTCCCGAACAACTCCATTGCTTCTTTCACCATTATAACGATGTAAACGGTCACAATGAACTACCTTTAATTTGCCTCTTACCCCTCTCTGTATACGGTAAACCACGTCGTTGATTCTGGTTATTACTGTGTAAGGGCCTTCCCAGTTTTGTTGTAGCTTCGGTGATAGTCCCTTTTGTCGGTGGGGATTGTAAAACCACACAAGTTCTCCTTCTTGAAACCCTGTTGCTGTCGCTCGCGCGTCATATCTTGTTTTCATCCTGTCACTAGACGCTTTTATATTTGTCCTTGTCCGTTGGTGAATGTCAGCCAGTGTTTCTTTCAGGTTATCAACATACTCATCTATTTCCTGTGGCTCATTTGGAACACATCCGAATTTTATCTCACTTGGCAGCCGTATTGTAGAACCAAAAAGGACTTCCGATGGTGTATGTCCAGTGGAACTATGTGTTGCACTTCTATAAGCCATCAAGAATAATGGAATATGTCGATCCCAGTCTCGTTGATTATCGTTGACTACTTTTGACAGGTGTTCTTTAAGTGTCCTGTTAAATCGCTCAACCATCCCATCAGATTGTGGATGAAGCGTTGTTGTTCGCGTCTTCTTGATGCCAAGGAGTGAGCAAACCTCTTGAAAAATCTTAGATTCGAAGTTCCTTCCTTGGTCGGAATGAAGTTCCATGGGTACTCCGAACCTGCTCACTACGAGGATATACCGGTTTCCTTTGTTGGTTTCTGGAAAAGGACCTGCCACGTCTATTGCAATCTTCTCAAAAGGTGTGCCCACATTGTACTGATGCATCTTGCTTTGCATTTTTCTAGCTGGTCCTTTGCTAGCGGCACAAGTATCACATTTTCGGCACCACTTTTCAACGTCTTCTCTCATACGTAACCAGTAGAATTGCTGGCGTACCTTTTCCAGCGTCTTGTTGATGCCTAAATGGCCTTCAGAAGTTCCCTCGTGCATCTCTCGGAGAACATCATTAACCTTTGACTGAGATACGATTAGTTGCATTACATAAGATTTACCATCTGCGGATTCCCACTTACGCCTGAGTAACCCTTCTTGCACATGAAGTGAGTCCCATTGTGCCCAATATGCTTTGAGATTGGGGCTTCGGTCGGAGATGTCGGCCCATTCTGGTTTCTCTTCATGTTCCTTCCATGCAAGGATGGGTTCGATGTCCGAATCTTCCTGTTGGGCCATCCTGAGTTCTTCATTACTCCAGCCGCAAATGGGATCAGCTCTCGTTCTTCTTACAGCGACAACTTCCTTTTCCTCTAGCCGTGTGCAATGCTTGCAGTCTTGCTTGCACGGGCGCCGAGATAATGCGTCTGCATTTGAATGTAGCTTTCCTCTTCGATGTTGAATCTGACATTGATACGTCTGGAGTATCTCGATCCATCTTGCTACTTGACCCTCTGGATTTTTGAAGTTCAAAAGCCAATTTAGTGCACCATGATCTGTGCGAAGAAGGAACTTCTGTCCATAGATGTACTTATGGAAGTGCTTTGTTGCCAATACCAGAGCTAGAAGTTCCCTTCTGGTCACGCAATAGTTTCTTTCTTGTTTCGAGAGTACCTTGCTGAAATAGGCAACGACCTTTTCTTCTCCGTCATGAACTTGCGATAAAACAGCACCAACTCCAACATTACTTGCATCTGCGTCAATGATGAATTGTTTGCCTGGAGTCGGATAGGCCAACACAGGAGCTTCACATAACCGTAGCTTCAGTTCCTGAAAGCTTTTCTCACACTCACCTGACCATTTAAAGGGTTTACCCTTCTTCGTAAGCTGGTGCAAGCTTTTGGCGATTCTCGCAAAATCCTTCACGAACCGTCGATAGTACGTTGCCAGACCGAGGAAACTCCGAAGTTGATGCTTGTCCTGACGGGTTGGCCAATTCTTCACAGTGTCAACTTTTTCTGGATCAGTCATTACTCCTTGGGATGAGATGATATGCCCCAAATATTTAACCTCGGTCTTGAAAAGTGCACATTTCTTCGGATTTAACTTAAGATGTGCTTCTCGTAGCCTCTGGAATACAGCCTTTAGGTTTTCACAATGGTCATCAAATGTTTTCCCGTAAACGATGACATCATCCAAATAGACTAGGCAAGATTTCCAGGTTAATCCATTTAAAACGCACTCCATTAAGCGCTCAAAAGTAGCTGGGGCATTACATAGCCCAAACGGCATGACATTGAACTGCCACAGACCATTTCCTTTGGAGAAAGCCGTCTTTTCTCGATCTTCTGGATGGATTTCTACCTGCCAGTAGCCACTCTTCAAGTCCAAAGTCGAAAACCATTGTGCTCCTTCCATTGCATCTAGAGTATCGCTGATTCTTGGGAGTGGGTAGCTGTCTTTCTTCGTCACATCATTCAGTCTGCGGTAGTCGACACAAAATCGAGTGCTTGCATCCTTCTTTTTGACGAGAACTACCGGTGATACCCAAGGGCTTTTGGAATTTTCGATCAGCCCGTCTTTCTTCATTGTCGATATCATTTCTTCAACTTCACCTTGTTTGGCCAAGGGGAGACGTCTTGCTGGTTGACGAATCGGCCTAGCGTCTCCTGTATCGATTCGGTGCTGCACCAGTTGTGTTCGGCCGTACTGCCCGCTGGGTGAAGAGAAGATATCAGCATATTCATGAAGAAGCCTTCCAGCAACATTAAGCTGATGTTGACTCAAGTTGTCTGATTTGAGAATTTGAGTCTTTAGTTTCTCAGAGTTCATAGTCATCTGTATGTCCATCTCATTGATCTTAGTTATTGCGGACACAGATTCACATTGCCCAACAACTTCTCCTTTCTTAAGCTTGATGTTAGTATCCGTACAGGTACCATATTGTTCTTTGGTGCCACAAGAGTCTTCCCGATGAAGATGTTTTCGGAACTTTGCTCAACTTCTGGTTCGACCATGAGGTATCGATGGCTTCCAAAGTTCCCCTTTAACTTGGTCCACACAAAAACTTCTGAAGAAGGAGGCAAGCACATATCTTCTTTGATGACAGTTCTAATTGTTGTTGAATTTTCGTTGCCATAGACCATTGGGATCTCCACATTTCTGTATTTCAGGACTTGATTACCGATATCCAAAATGATTCCATGCTCCTTCATAAAGTCGATTCCAATGATGCACTCGTCACATATATCTGCCACCAAAAACACATGCGAAAACTCTAGTTCTGCCATACGGATCGTAAGACGAACTTCACCGTACACCCTTGCTGCTTCTCCTGTGGCGGTCTTCAGACGGCAGCTGTTGGTGTTATGTAGCCACGTCATCTTCACCAAGTCTCTTCGTACAATAGAGGCAGTGGCACCGGTGTCAATTGTAGCCACGTGTTGGTTGTTATTTATGGTTGCCTCTACTGTCAGACTTTTGTTGTCTCGTTTAGTCTGTGAGACTTGAATTGTGGTTCTGGGGCCATCGATACAAGAAACCAGCTTCTGCCCCTCGAAGTTGGTTCTTACTCGTTTCCCGAATGGGAATCAAGTTGAGGATGAGTGTTGGTTGTATCGCTTACCTGTTGTTGGGCAATATTCCTGTTTCCACAGTGTTGGCAAGCAGTTCTTCTTGGTGGCAATCTGCACTGCCGCTGGAGATGTCCGGTCTTGTTACAGTTCCAGCATCGAGCAGCTCCGTCTCGCTGGTTTCTTTGGATTGCGAGTTTTTGACAAGAGCATTCCTCCACTGCAACTTCGCTTACCCGATGAACGCCTTGAGAAGCCTGTTCTGCTGCTTCCATAGTTAGTGCGAACGCTAATGCTTCAGGAAGGGAATGTTTTCCGGCTGTCCGAATCGCTCGCTGGAGATTTGTATCAGATACAGCACGAATAAAGGCTTCTGTCGCAAACTGACTGATAATATCGTCTCCTGCTTTCGGATATGCCAGATGAGCCAACCTTTCAATATCAGCTTGGAGTTGTTGCAGAGTTTCTCCTCTTTTCTGGACTCTTGTATTCAGTTGGACGCGGAAGACTTCTTGCATATGGCCATCTCCAAAGCGTTTTTCAATTACCCGAACAAGAGCGTTAAAGTTACCATTCTTCTCTGTTGGTAAAGTTTGTAATAACTCAGCAGCAGGACCTCTAAGAGCAAGAGTCAGCGCTATGCATTTGTCTTCGTCATCCCAGCCATTGGTTGTGGCAGCTGCCTCAAACTGTTTCTTGTAGATTGACCAAGAACTTTGTCCATCAAAGGTTGGTGGATGCATCTCCTTCTTCTTTGGATACTCACCAGAACTTTCTCGAATCTTAATTTTCCGAACTTTGTCAAGTTCTTCGGTAAAACTTTGGATTTTAACTTCTATTCTTTCAAATTTTTCATCCACTTTCTCGAATTTTCCATCTACTTGCTCGAGTTTTTCTTCAACTTTCTCAATTTTTTCTTGAGATTGTTTTGCAACGTCTTTTATGGAAGCATCAAGAGCAACAAACTTGTTCTCGATCGTATCAAGCTTACCTTCGATGAGGGTTTTCTGTTCATCTAGAAGGTTCTTTTGCTCGGTACGTTGTGCCTCAATTTTTTCAAGAAGATTTTTCTGTTCATCCTTCTGTTCATTACGTTGTTCTTCCAATTTGGCAAGGAGAACAGCCACCATGGACGACATATCGGAAGTATTACTTACTTGTTCTTCTGTCATTTCAATTTCGAATTGAAATGTGTCCAAATTTTCGTTTATCTGGGTTAAATGATCCTGCAGACGAATAATGAGGTCATTTTTCGATCCAGCAGTAGGAAGACCTCGCTTAGTTAATTCCGCCTTCAGCTCAGTCAAACTTTACTGATTTAATGTCTTACCCATTTTAACTTTTTTTTTTTTTTTTTTTAAACGCGAGCACTTTTACTTATTTCAAAATGTTTTAAACTTTTTTTTTTTTTTTTATTGTTAAAACACACGCGCACTTTTTATTTTATTCGCGAAATTATCTGATTCGCACAAATAAATAAGTTTTATTCCACTTTTCTGACACCAATGTAATGTTTTATTCCGGGTTCACAATAAAACTTATTTCGTTTATTTTAACTTCCACTTATCTTTCCGTTCAAATAAGAACACACTTTATTTCAAATCAATTTACTTTTATTATTCGCTCAAACAAACACACTTTTCAATCACTTTATTTACTACTAACAATTTCCAACACTTTATTTCACTTTGTACTGTACTCTTTCACATTCAATATTAAACTGTATCCGGTCGGTGTCCACGCTGCCTTTTTATACCTGAAATTCGGAATTCGAGAATGTCTTCGAAGGTTCTCGTCTTTGCTTCTCGAAGCTTCCTTTCCAAGAGGGGGCGCTTCATACTTCCAGTCCAGTGGGATATTTTGGGATATTCAGCAGTCGAGGGAATTTCTTTGGATGCGTTCAGAGGGTAGTTTCTTAATTACTAAAGGTCCGTTCACATTTCTACCTTTACTGTAGCAGGTAGTGTGTTCAGACTTTTATCTTAAAAGTAGTTCGGTAATTCATCGTTACAATACAATGATTTTAATGACACATTTTTTTCGACTAGTTGATGTGAAGGTGGGGAGTGTGTGTGAGAAAGATGTCATCTATCGTTGGCTTAGGTTTGTCCCAATCTAACAACAGAAACAGAGTTATATAATGGAAATAAAAATGCGCTTTTTATTTTACTTATTTAGGTGGGGAAATAAGAATGCATTTTTTTTTTCATTTAAGCCAGAACTATAATTGGCGGATGGAGTCGGAAGCTACTGTCAATTGTTGTTGTTTTCCATAAGTTTTCATCCGTCGAGTGCGGTTGCGAGCGCTTTAAGATGCCACTGTATAACACTATTATTGTTATGAAAGGGATAACCTAACAAATTTTTGACAAATTTAAGTGTGAGTGAGGTCACATCAGCTGAATTAAAGTGTTCATTGTTGTCTTTGCCGGTAAGTTAGGCAATGTATGTGAACCCACCTAATATGGATGATTTTTGAAATTTGAATTTGTCATACACTCCCAATGTCAAAGAAAAAAGTAAGGTAACAGGGTTCGGAGAGCAAAAGAATTAAATTTGCACCAAATGTAAGATTCAAACGAGATTTTTTTTTATTTTTCGGATCATAATATAATATGTGTTCACGAATAAATTAAATTTTTTAAAGAACAATTAAATTAAATTTGTTCGTAAGATCGTAATCGGTAAAATAAAAAAAATATACATAAGTTGTTTTTCATTTGTTTGTATTTTTTTATTAAAAATGTATTCAATTATTAGAAAACATACAAGTACCAAAGTTATGAGCGACATAGTAATGGGAGTCAAAGTTGTGAAAAACTGAAGTTATGAAAAACCGAAGTTATAAAATCAGAGCAATGAATTATGAATACCAAAGCTTTTAAATGTGGTTCATGAATTGGCAAATATTGAGAGGAACCATATACGAGGTGATTCAGGAGAAATGTACCAAAAAGCTAGAGCGTGTATATTAAAATTGAATGGGACGGAGGGTGTTTATTTCATCCGAGGGGGCAATTTTCTAAAAAAAAATCTAAATATTATACTTTTTCTGAAAGTTTTACGGGTGCTTAATTCAAATTTGAAACTTTATTAGCTGCCGTTTCTGAAATATTACTGTTAAAAAATGCATTATATATCAAAAATGGAGGCTGGTAGATTGTTTTGACTCCAGATTCGAGTTTATCACTCCAGTTTATCACCCTTAAAACCACTAGGAAAGTATATTTTGGTTCTTGGTTATATAAAATGCACGACTGGTTCGCACGATCTTGTTCTAAGGGTTCAAGTTGCAAATATTTTTATATTGAAATTTGGGATATTTGATAGGTACATAAAAAGATGCATAAAGATTCATTTTTAGAAAAAATACATATCAAAATCGTTAGAGCTGTTTTAAAAAAAAACTAGTTTTTTATAAATAATTTTTTGGAAAAAAAGTTATAAAATATAATTAGTATGCCATTAATCTTATCAGTATCTTAACCCAAAATTGAGGGGCGCCTTCATTCTTCAAAATGTTAAGGACAAAAAATAAGAGCGCCTTTGAAAAAGTAAAATAGAAAAAAATTGGGGCGATTTTGTGAAAGTAAATATAATTAAAACATCGATTGGAAAGATTTCGTTATTTATATAGACTTTTGTAAAAGTTCGGGGCGCCTTCGCCGCCCCTGGGCTACGGCCCAGACTGCCCCTCCCTAAAACCGGCCCTGGTTCTCATGAAAACAGACCTATAAACAAACGGCAACCATCAAGTCCAACTAATATACGAATTGGTTCTTATAAAAATGTTGTTTATCAAGGTCAATAAAATCCGTCGACAAATCAACGGATGCGACGGTTTCTATGCCTTGGGCCTTGGCCCCTTTATGTAGGTGAGACGTCGGAGGCGTAACCGGGAAAGTTTTTTTCTAAAGTGCCAATGTTAACAACAGGTGAAAATTTGGGCCATTTCGTGTCTCAAACATAAAAGTAAAAACAAGTCTGAAGACTAAAGACATAACTAAAGAGTATATTAAGCGCAAAACTAGTAAATTTATTTAATTATAAAAAGAACTTAATGAATGGCCACACAAGACAGTATTCGATAATGGTATGTTTGCAAAAAAAATTCCAAACCTGTACATCAACGTTGAGATGCGCAGTTTTTTTTTCATACACTTACCTACCCATTATAGGTACCGCATACCTTTTCGGTGTGGCCAAGCCCTCAAAGTTTCAAAGAAGCATAATAAGTAAATAAAAGCATCAAGGAATTAGTTAATTAAAAATATAAGTCCATACATAGGGGGTGCGACATAAGGTCAAATTAACTAAATGTTGTAAATATAAAATATTTAATATACATTTTTCTAGAGTGGCATTTCAAGCCATTTGAGAACCACAGTACCATTTAATTAAAAAAAAAAACACCAAAAGTACACGACCGTGCCAATTCGGCAACGCTACGGTAGGATGTGAATGATTTTTTATTTTTATTTTTTTGACTGCTCCTTCCTTCTCTTACATCCGCGATCCATTTTTTGTAGAGTTGGGGAAACATTGACCGGCCACCACCATTGTTCTTTCTCAATAGGTGTGCATTGAGTTTGTATAATGTTATGTATCTGATTTTATTTCTCAGTTATTGTCAAATTATTTACATAATTATGAATTTGTTAAACAAGGAAAGACTATTCAAAAAAATGGAGTTTCCCCTTCAAAACAGAAACGATTGAAATAGAACATTTTCATCTTTGGTTCACTGAAAATAATAAATTTCGTAAAATTACGAAAATCGTTTCATACACTACATTTTCGTTGGCCCAACGAAACTTTCGTTGGCTCAACGAAAATATGTAATTTTTCGTAATATGAAAACCTTCATCAATTAATGAAAACGTTTCATACACTTTTTCTCCCTTTTTAGTGCCAAAAAATCCAATTCAATGAAAAGATTCATCAATTAACGAAAAATTTCATACTGATTTTAAAGAATAAAAATAAGAATTTTTTCCTTACTTTATTAAAGTTTTAATTAAGTAACGAAAAAATTCATTAACTTATGAAATTCAACATTAACTAACGAAAATCTTCATAAGCTTATGAAAATTCTTCATATACTAATGAAATATTACATTGGCTTATGAAAAAATACATCAGTTAACGAAAAAAATCGTTGCCTTACAAAAAAAAAACGTAGACTTGGGTGCATTTCTGTTTTAATGATTAAAAATTGAATCTTGCTTTATATAGTTCACATTAGGTTTTTGTTTAAAAATCTATGTAAGCTGAGCTGAATATAAAAAATATTTGCGTATTGACAAGGTGTCTCACGATAAGTCGGACTCATCACTTGACTTAAGTGAGCTCCACCGGGTCGAAACGCCAATTTTTGGTTTGGACTATATTAAATTAATAATTTAACAAGTCCAATAAAAAAATACAATTAATACAAATTAAATTAATCAAAAAATACATTTTACGTTAATCGATGAAAAAAGTGATGTAAAAATTCATTAACTCTCGATCAAAAATTTTTATGAAAAATTTCATTAAAATACTACAGTTTTCGTTCATTGATGAAGTTCTTCATTAACGTATGAAAGCCAATTCGTTGAGCCAATTAAATTTTTCATCGGCTGAAAATTAATTAAATTTTCGTTGGCTCAACGAATTTTTTCGTTGTATTTACGTAAGAATTTGGTTCAGTGTTTGTTTTGTTTTTTTTTAGTGGTTCCCTGACCTCCGTTTAAGGAGGTTGTGGCGTCACATTTTGTCACATATTATTCTATTCAATATTACAAACAAAACAGAAATGAAAAAAAAACAAACGTCAGCAAATTGTTCAATACAGTAGATGACGGATATAAGAAAGTCCAAAAAACCAGAGAATTCCTTTCTTATATCCGTGTTTTTTTATAGAAAAAAAGTGTATAGAAGAAAGAAAATTTCTTATATAAATAAAATATATATAAGAAAGAAATTTTCTTATGTAAATACAAATTGCATATAAGAAATAAAATTTCTATTATAAGTCATAGCATATTTATTTCGTTTTTATAGAAAATGTATTTCTTTTTTTAGATGACATTTTTTTTTCTTTCTTGCTCATCCTCAGTCTGTCAATTTTTTGGCAGCTCAATGAAGCTGGATTTAGAAATTTTGTGGAAGTTACACTTTGCATTATTTGCATGTTTATATACTGGAGACTTTCTTATAGACGTTTAAATTTCTATGTAGTGAATGAGATTTTATATCAGAATAGGTTTCTTATATCAGTGTTTTTCTTATAAACGTTTTTCTTATATGAGGTAAATTTAACAAACAATTTTATGAGAATGTGCATGGTGTTTTGAAATGTCTGTCTTATATGCGTGTTTTTCTTATATAAGACTTTCTTATATCCGTCATCTACTGTAATTTCTTTTGAGGAGAAAAGAGGGCGGGAGTGTAATTTACTGGCTGAATAAAATGGTGTAGCTGTGGCTGTAGCTTGTAGCGCAAGTTGAAGAATTCTCAACTTTTTGCTCAGCTGCCGCCAACTTTTATTGTTGTTTCCCTTAGTAAAATTTTGACAGTACTATAAGCTACAGCCACAGCTACACTATTGTATTCAGCCAGTTAGACCAAAGCTCAGTGAATGATCGCAACTTCAATGATATAAAAGACCATTGCACATCAGTTCTACACACCAAAATAACGTCTGTAAAAAAAGGAGTGGTTTGGTTATTATTTTAATATAAATAATAACAAAGTGGGTATTACAAAATACGCTATGAATAATTATATTAATTAATAGAAAAAAAAAATACGTAGGTGCAATATTAGTTGGACAAATAAGAAGTCAATTTCAATTATGTCCCATAAACTTACATATGTAAGTATACTTATGCTTTTTTTCTATTTCAACGTTTTTGCGATCTTCTCACAAACAAAACCATATACATATGTATATCTATACCTATCCAATCAAAATTTTACAAAATTAAATAACACCCATTTTCACTTTACTCATTTAGTTCTGACCAATGAGAAAAATGTTAATCTCTTGTTTGTATTTCCATAATTCCATATCGTTCCTGGCAATTGTTGCCAACCCAAAAATCACATGTCATAGCTTAACATAACTTTAGAATTCGTAACTCTAGTTTTTCGTAACTTCGGTTTCGCGTAAGTTTGACGGCCGTAACTCTGTCGCCCGTAACTCTGGTATTCGTAACACTTCGCCGGTTTCAGGAAAAAAATCAATTTATAGATCAAAATATAAATTTACCAAACGAAATCCCCATTAGTTTACTTGAAGATTTTAAGAGCTGGCTTTATATAAGGGCCAAAATACTATTTAGTGCCTATAAAGTTGTCTCTTTGGAAAGTGAATTTTGAAAAAAAAAAAATGGATATTTTTATCAATATATTTTCATATATTTTGGTTGACACAGAATGGTAATACTTGAATCCATTATAAAATAACATTTGCACCGATATGTTTGGAATGATATTTATATATTTTATGACAGTTTAAACACAAAGTGGTCAAAACCAAACAACTGCGTTACATTACTGCAAATTTCAGTTTTATCAGTAAAATCATATAATCAAGCTCTCTGATATTCCTACTTGAAACTATAGGAACAATGTAAGTCTCCTATGAAGTTAAATCACGAAAAATTAATTTCAATTAAATATTCTTAATAGTTTATTACCAAAAATCACCTTTAAAACTTTAAATACCACTGCGTTACCAAGATATGTAAACCACAATGTTGCCGTGATTTGTAAACAATTCGATCCAAATTTGGGTTTCAAACTTGTAGTGAATAATGTTAATTTTATAACTTAATATAGTTTTTCTACTTATTTGTACGTTTTCTTCAAGGAAAATGAAATTAAAAAAAAAAAGTGAATTTTTTTTAGGCACTAATTATTTAAAAAAATTTTGATGTTGGGGAAGAGCCGATATTTAGGGTAAAGTTTTATAAAATGAAAAAAATTTTTTTCTTGTTATTTGACTTTTTTGAGATTGCTTTGAGTATTACGTCTTCAAAGTTAAATCAAAATCGTTACAGCCGTTTTCGAGTAATTTGCTATAACGTGAAAAATTTGTATGAGAGGTGCACTTTCTAAGCGAGGCATAAATTTAAAAAAATGAAGGGGCAAGGGCGGCAAAAACTGAAAATCCTATACCATGAAAATTTGTAAATCCGCCTCTGCAATGATCTTATCTGGTTCACGAGAAAAATAAAACAGCTTTTATTGATGATGAAAAAAAATTTAAGTGAATGTAAATGCAAAAATAAAATTCACAGGTCAACGCTTGGTAGAAGTTTGTAAATTGTTAATATTTATAAATGTTTTATTCACCATTAATTCTTTTGTTTTGCAACTAAGAAAGTATTTAGCCAATTCAAAAATGTATCCCAATTCTCACAGCTAAATAAAGCCCAAGATAAATTCTTTATTCAACAGACATAGATACAAATGTCAAAAACTTATCCTCGGATAAAAATTTAACCAAATTCACACACGGCCTGAAACTAAGACTTGAAAAATGTGTCCCGTTTTCGAAAAATTGATATTTAAAAAATATATGTATATATTTTTCTTAGTGAATGTTCTCTTCTTCGTTGGCTACAGGTCGTATTTTGATTTTACTTTTATTACCAGAGTATTGGATATCAGTGATATTGCCTTTCGTCAGAATAGCATAACAATAACAACAACAAAATCAGTGATACTCTGCTTTCAAATTCTTTTCCAATAAATATAATAAAAACATTATTGAACCAATATTTTAATCCATTGGTTCAACCAAATTTAGTTACAAATAGGTAGATACAACACAGAATTTTCCAAAAATGATAATAAATGATAATAAATATCGTATATAAAATAAAATATTTAGGTGGTGGATCAAACCATTGCCCATCATTTTATGTAGGTACATCCATGCAAAGATTGAAAAACCGTATAGCCGGTCATAGATCAGATATAAATAACGGACATTCACAAATCAAAATCTGGTGAACAATTTTGATGTAAGATAAAAACTGCCTGTATACTACCATTGAAATTAAATTTTTTTTCAAATTGAAATTTGGCGCGAGCCCCCGCCTACTTACATGGAGTAATATGTAGTAGTAGTACCTACTTAGTATGTTTTAGACATAAGGTGTGTTTTTATTACGATCGGGCTAAACTGGACAAAAAAAATGCAGTCGGATCTAAGCAATGTGCATGGGGGGCTTCAGCCCCCCCCCCTGGCTACGTCCCTGATTTAAACAACAGCGAAAACAAACTATAATCAATCAGTATAAAATTTAAATATACCTATAAGCAATTTTTAGAACATTTTTTCTTAGAGTCCTGAGGAAGATTGTAAGCACAATCGAAAGGTCGACAGAAAAGAAAAAGTAAAATCAAAATACCAACGACCTGTAGCCAACGAAGAAGATAACATTAGGGGTATTCACGATCTGGTGCAACAGGCCTAGTAAAAATGTAAAATTTTATTTTTTTACAATAGATCGTGAACGCCCCTCTTCTTATCTATAGTAAATATTGAAGCATGAATAATGTTTTTTTTTCCTCCACCTTTGCTTCTTCTTTTTTCCATTTTTTATAATTAAATTCTTTGTTTTGTTCGGGTTAATTAATTTTCACTAATTATTTTACATCAAAAGAAACTAAATTACGGGACATGTGTAGCGACAACCATTATAAACAGAATAAAAAAGACAAACTGTTTATCATGGGCGACGCGACGCGTCGCTGCCATCTGTCAAAAATAATTTTACTCCATTGTATTTTTTTGCAATAGGGTTAGGGTATAGCAAAAGTGTAAGACCATTGTAAAATTTTAATCCATATATTTTGTTGTTGTAGTGTTGTAAGATTTTACACTTTTGCAATGATACTAGACCAGTTGCATCGGATCGTGAATACCCCTATTCATTAAATAAAGAAGGGTCACGTAATAAGGAAAAAATTATATTTTACTTAGGGCCAGTTTGTTGAAAGTGGGTTAAATCTCCAATTTGTTTATTACGGATTCCCCTTAATTGAGAATTAAGAATCTCTGATAATCAAAGAGCGTTTGTTCAAATTTTTTTCACCTTGATTAGCAAATCATAGTTTTTCCAAAAATCTTTCCAATTTCCAATCTATCTGTCAATTTGTTTGTCGAAACTTAATCAAGAATTAAGTTTTTTTTGTCATTTAGTTGACGTTTGTGATATTTCGTGAATTTGAATTATTTTAAAGCGCTAAAAGTAAGGAAGGTAAAAATAAATACTTATTTACAAACATTAACTTTATCTTTTTGGCTTACAGAAAAAAGAAAAAAACATTTAAGAAAATAAAAAAAAAAGACGCAATCAAGTCCAACAAAAAGAACGAGAAAAGAAATATTCTTTACAGATTTCCAACACAAAAGGAGCAAAGCCCGCTCCTCAATAAGCTTAGCGATATCATGTGCATTGTGTTGATGTGTTAATTTGAATTTAAAATAAATAATAGATTTCATTAAAATATATCAAAGTTTTGTGGTCAGTAATTTTCTTTTGTTTTGGCTTTTTGCTTTTAAGATATATTCAATGATGTGCTTTAAGAAGTGCCAGAAAATAACCGGTAAATAACTCTGTACGAATGTTGTCGTTTTTATATGGTGCTATCCTGGCTTCTCATTGGCGGAATCTTTTCATTAAAATCGACTACCTATATTATGAAGAACTGCCGTTGCCACAATAACATTTTGGGCAGTTTTTGCTCAAAACAACAACAACGCATATTTTTTTTTACTGTATTGAGGGATAAACAAAATATTTATTTAACCTTTCACCAATGTAAATAATCTATATCTTGCCAGTGCGAAAATCAAGTATGAATAAACTGAATTCCAGTATATCCTTGGTTAAATGGTCCTAATCGAGCAAAATTGGATGATTAAGAAAATCTCAAATTAACTGCTCTAATCATGGATTCCTTGATTACAATTTTTGTGAACAAACGAATTCTACGATTATCAACTGGAATAATCCTTGATTAAAGATAATCGATTGTCAACAAACCGGCCCTTAATCCAATAAATTAATTTTTCTATATTTAATTTTTAATTAATACAATCAAAGTTTTTTTTTTAAATCTGTTGAAATTATTGAGGTTGTCATTTTAAACAAATCTACACGGAGAAAACATAACGCCAGGGATAACTTTACTTCTAGTATATTTAATCAGAATAAAGTTGAATATACCAGAAATAAAGTTAAATATACCAGAAGCATAGTCATCCCTGCCTTATTTTTTCTCTGTGTAGAAGTTAGTAACCGTTCTACCCTGTGTGAATCTTGAACCTAGTTAAAATAAACAGAAACCACTTCGATTTAACTGTTTTTCGGAATGATTTTTCGTTGAAGGCCATCATTTTCAAATGTATTTATTTTTTTCAAAATTGAATCAACGTTGACCATACTACATTTTACATTGCGATTGCAGTTGAATCTTTTTATCAAAATCGCAGGGACCGGTTTGGAGAAAATTACCTATATTTTTACAAAATTCTTACGTGGAAGGTACCTTAATTTATGGTTCCACTGTACTAGAAGTACGAAAATAATTCAGAAATGTTTTTCTTCCACATTCGTGTTTTGAGTAGAACTCGCCTGGTGCCCTTCACTTAAAAAAAAAACTTTGAAGTTTCGATAACATCGATATTTCCAAGAGCGCTGTTTTCAGCATCATTATTTTTTTGCGGAAACATCAAACCATAAATATTTTTTTCTATAAAAAAGTACCGAGTAAAAATAGTATAATTATATTTAATACGCATTTTAAGAAATGTGATCTCTGAAAGCAAAAGTTAGCTTTAAAAAGAAAAAAAACTGTACAAATTTTCGTCCACACAGGTTTGCTACAAAGAAAAGCGTATATCTTCTTAAACCAAAATATCAAATTAAGTTATTGCGATTATGTAGTTATCATAGAGCGTTCGTGGATCGAGATGCATGAAATCATGTAATAGTTATTATGTCATGTAAAATTATATGATTTTTCAGGTTTTAAAAGTTTTCATTAAAAAAATGTGTAAGAAAACAAAATTTTTTTTTCATGGCCTCATTATATTTACAACTAAAAACGACTTCTTGCTAATATGCCCATGAATCATTTCCTAAAGCATAGTCATAACAATAAAGAAATAACCCTTCTTATGGTTTAAAAGCTCGTTGCCACCTTTTTGCCTTATAATTTTCTGTTTTTCATCTGAGGTTTTGGGGGGGGGGGGGGGGGGGTCATTAATTACATAAGGATCACGGAAATCACGGGAAAACCTTTTCACAAAGCCAAGTATTTTATTAGCTTTCTTTATAATATAATTAAAGTGGTCACTAAATGTTAGTTTTAAGTCTAATCATTGAATAATTATATATAGAAGTGACACCGATAGTTTCTAGCGCCACACAATTTTATTTTTTTTCGGCAATCAGATGTACTAAAAAATCCCCAGAGAGAATGGGTCTTGTCCCAGAAAATTATGTTTTCAAAAATTTGTTTTTAAAAAAGGAAATTTCACTAATACAAACATAAGGAAACAAATATCAAATAAAAACAAATTGTATCGACACGTCGACATCCTATAATAGAAAAAAAATAAGGAAATTTAATTACTCACACCCATGCGCGTAGGAAGGGGGGGTCCTGGGTGGGCCAGGCCCACCCTAGAAAATCAATGGCCCACCCTTGAAAAACCGACAGTTCTACGGAACTTTTAGTCTGGTTTTAGCTCCCACTAACATTTTTTTTTAATATCGCTTGCTGAGAATTATAGGGCTGTATGTATGTTTAATAATTTAATTAATTTTTTAATTAAAATTAATTTTTTAATTAAATTTAATTTTTTACAAAATTAAGATCTTTGGACGTCAAATATCTTTTAAACGGTTAGATAAACGAAAATGGTGTCAAAGGCCTTTTTTGTAGAGCGTTCAATTTCCTACAAGAATATGTAAAGAAACCTGCTAAAAAGCCGATTTATAAAAACATGATTTTTTTTTAGTAGAAGGATAATATAAAAAATGGAAAATTGCGAAGCGAAGGACCTTTCCGTTAATACAAAGATTTCATATTTGGTGAGTATATTCTAGAGATGTCTGGCAATCTATCGGAGTATAAAATAAAAAAAAAATCGATTTTTTTGAACCAGCCTTGTGTTTATGTATATTTTTCTTAGTCAGCGATATGTATAAATAACCCGTTTATATGAGCAGTCTAAAAAGTCGGATTCAATAATTAGTTTTTTCAATGTGTGAATTGTGTGAAATAGTTAACAGCATGTAAAATTTTTGACACTATTGAGGTTAATAAAAAATTTACAGCTGTTAAAAATTTATTGGGCTCTGGCACCTGGTTAAATTTGAGTTAAATTTTTTTGCAGATGCTTTTATTTTGTTTTTTTTTTTTTTCTTATTAAAAAGGAGTATCATGGCAGAAAAGGGCAGACAAAATTCTAAACAATAATAATCCATACAGCTGAAATTTTTTTTATTAACCTCAATAGTGTCAAAAATTTTACACGTTGTTAACTATTTAACGCAATTCACACACGGCCTTAGACCGTGTGTGAATCGGGTTAAATACTAAGCCGAGAATATATTTTTGACACTTTTGAGGTGAAAGGATAATTTCAGTTGTCAAAAATTTATCCTGCTCTAAGAGCCGGTTTAATTTTTATTTTCAGAGAAAAAATTTTTTGCAGAATTTTTTGAGTATTTTTTTCAATAACTAATCAAAAACTGAAAATAAAGAAAGAAAATTGTAGTACAAAATTATGAGTGTATATTAGGAAAAATTTATATTTTTCAATATATTTCATTTAATTGATGATGAAAAAAATTGTTAGTTACCCATTAATGGCAACACAAAAATAAAATTCACATGACAACGCGTGTTGGAAGTTTGTAAATTGTTAATATTTATACTTTTTTTTAAATCATTATTTCTTTCGATTTGCAGAAAAAAAATATTTATCTACGTTAAAAATGTATCCAAATTCACACAGCTAAATTGAGCTAAAGATAATGTTTTATTCACCAGACATTCAAGTGTCAAAAATGTATCCTCTGCTAAATATTTAAAATATGGCTTTAGAGTCATATAGTCACCCGCATACAACAACTTTTAATTACAAATTTTTATTTTTATATGTACCTACACTTCTGGCTTAAGTTTCAAGAGCACCTTAAACAAAAAAATAAAGCACCTTGGTAAGGTCAGTTTTTAAAGCCAATCGCTGTCATAAATTGTGACTGAATTTAACTTTTGTTTCGCTCAAAATAAAAGTGATGTAACTCCATCCAATTGCATTTCGATATAACAAACTTTTAAAAAACGGAGTACCATATTACACTAAACAATATAAAAAGAAAAACCAGTAACTATCAAAAATATATTGCGTATTTGGAGTTGATTCCTTTTTATATTGAAAGATATTAACAAAATACGATACCATTGAACAAAAAACACACATTTTTCAAAAAAAAAAAAATGAGTTACCGATTACATTACCGATCGAATATATTATTAAAAATACCGATCTAATATATTATTAAAAATAAACTTTTTGCTAATTTTAAGTTATTAAAAACAACAGAGCGTGGCGAATTATTTGCCAATTAAAGGAGCAAAGTAAATAAAATGCACGACTGTGTCACGTAGTTGCTGTAAACTAATACTTATGTTAGTTTACAGATTGTAAGGGCTTCCTTTATATGAATTTCAAAGAAATTTTGTCGATGTTGGGGAAGAGCCGACATTCAGGGCAAAGTTTTGTTAAATAATTTTTTTTGTTATTAGACCTTTTTGAGAAAAACTAGAAATGCAGTTTTACGCCTGCAAAGTTTAATCAAAATCGTTAGAGCAGTTTTCCAGTTATTTGGTATAACTTGAAGAATTTGTATGGGGGCACACTTTCTAATTAAGGTAGAAAAAGAACAAAAAAAAAACAACTTTCAAAAAAATTGCACACTCATGGTTATGGCTTCAGGTCGATGATAACATCTGGCCCACCCTAGATAAAATCTCTAGCTACGCCCATGCTCACACCCTTGTATATATAAACTATAGTACTATCATGAATTCAATCGACTGAAGCGCCGTCTGGTTCAAGAGAGCGGACCTATTCCTGGAATGATTTAGGCAGGAGTGGGGGACTAAGAACAATCAGATAATGAAGGAGTCACCAAAATATTGGAATATTATTTAATTATTGGAATATTATTTAAATTTTCAATTTGGGGGAATGTCACTATTTAGCTTTGCAGATAGAGAGAGATAGGAAGATGTATAAGCAGAAATGGAAGTTGTTTATTAAAAATAATAAAAAAGAAACAAAAACGTACAACCACGGTTACCCATAAGTTAAAATTATTTTTTTTGTAATTAAACAATTTAGATTTCTAAGAACTTATTTTGTTTTTGTTTTGAAATAAAATAAAAAATGAGGAATTAAATACACATTTCGAAAAAAAACAAGGAAAATATAAAAAAGTTATAAAATTCTCCCATCGGAGCATGATATCGAGAGAGATTTAATATTTTTTTAATTTAATTCAGATTTCAATTTTTCTTGAAAACGAAAATTACATAACCCTCAGAAACAAAGTAAACAAGTTCTTAAATGTGTAAAATATTCATTCGCATCTTCTCAAGTAATTGCGTTGTAAACTAAACACATAGGTACAAAATAATGAAACATCAAATTTAAAAAGTGATTTCGAAACATTTCGTCAATACTTGCTGTGAATGTGACATATATAGATGACTGTATTTAAATGTATGTATTTCGCAAAATGATAATAATCTACTTAAATATTTTAGTTAAATTTGACGAATGTGGCAATCACGTGTGAATTAAAATTTAAAATTGTTTTCTTCTTTCGAAATGTGTGTTTTTTTTTTGTATTCTTCTCTTTCAAATATTTTTTTTCTTGTTTCCTAGGTGATTGCTGTCGAATAGAATATTTTGTTTTGAAAACATAAATACATTTTTGTTTTGGAATTTTCGTTTGATATTTATTCTTACGCAATGTTGCAACATTTAACTTAACTCTAATTTATTTTATTAATATAATAATAGAGCAATTTATGCTATATCATTATAACCTTTGTTTCTAACAAAAGATTTTGTTTTCTTAATTACAGAGCACTCTACAATTGATTCTAGAAATGTTAATTTTTATAATAAAAAATTTGTAATTATGTTGTTTTGAACTTTTTTTTTATTTTAAGATTTTTGTTCAATGTTTGAGCTTTTTATTAATAAGTTGGTAGATATTGTGGTACATATAAAACTTGACAAAAATAATACAATTTTAGAAAACATTTAACATTTTGTTAGGTATATCGAAAACTAACAACCTTCCTTTGAATTTCATCTGTCTCCCCTTTATTATTTAGTTTTTAGGTTTATTTACTTTCTAGATGCAGTTTAAAACTTGTTTTTTATATGTATTATCAATTTAAATTATAAAGTAAAAACTATAATAAATAATAAGCAATATAAGATAAATTAAATGTTGCAACATTGCCTTAGAATATATCAAATAAAAGTCCAAAAACAAAAATCTATTCAAATTTGCAAAAATAAATTATTTGTTTCAAAAATACTCAAATCACTATCACCTAGGAAACAAGAAATAAACAAAGCGTTGTAAACAAAAAATATTTTTGTTTACATTTTTCCTTCCCTATTTCCAGGCTGTCGAAATTCAAACACATGATTTCGGTTTTTTGTCTTTATCCTATTAAATTGATAAAAGTATTTTTCTCCCTCTTACACACGTATTTTATTCCTTCATTCTACCTTTCTAAGCTGGAATAAAGCTATCGCAGCGCACCCTAGTTAAAGGAAGCGGACCTAATAAATTCACGTTCATGATAGTACTATAGTTTTTATATACAAGGCTCACACATAAAACATAAAACAAATATCAAACAAAAATAAATCGTATCGACATCCTATAAATGAAAAAAAAAAAAAAAAATAAGGCAATTTTACTCATACATACAAAATTACACTAATATCAAACAAAAATATTGAAAAGTTAGTTGACATTTTAAAAATGTATCCATAGTAACTCGAAACTAAAAACAAGAATTTTTTTATTAACGACGAGAATTTGAACAAAATAAATATTATTGTTGTATATCCTAGGGACGTTATAGCTTACAGGGCATGAAAGTTACCCTTATTTCAATAGTTTTAATAGCGTAGGTGACAAAGTGATTGCTCTTTACTTTTGCTCTCTGAGTTCGTATCCCCGCAGAGATTGCTATTTTTTTATATTATATTTTTTTGAAAAATATTTTTATGAAATGCGTAACAATAAGCGCCGTTTTTTGCTGAATCGAAACTTAAGCATTTAATTACAATATAAATCCTTATGTGACAATTTACGCCGAAGAAAAAGTAGAGCATAAAAGTTTATGTTCAAAATAAAATATTTAAGGTTCGTTTCAGCAAATGGCCTTTAAAGAAAAAAAGAAAAGCGTTAAGAAAAACTCAACGTAATATTTTAAAAGGTAAGAGCTCAAACCAATAAGTCGATTTGGTTCAAACTTTTTGTCTATTTTTATTTCAAGGAGGGGAAATTGAAATTTTTTAACTGTACCAACTAGAGATGCTGCGAATAATGATTCGGCCGAATACCGAAATTCGACCACGCTTATACATTTACTTAATATTATGCTAACCTACTCCTTATAACTTTACTTCATGACAAATTCATTTGATGAAGATAGAAGTTATCGTTTGCGCCAAAGAATTCTGAATAAAAAGTTTTATTCACCAAAAACTTATCTGACTTAAATATATAACTGTAGTATACATATTTTACCCTGCCAATAAACAATTTAATATTCAGGTACAAGGCTAACGCTCGGCTAAATTTATTAGTTGAGTTTCATTGCATAACATTTATCCGAGCGTCCTGAGTTGTTTTTGTACACTAGCCCAAAAAGTTAAAGGAACAAATCAAAACTCGTGATAGCTCCAAAACAAGTAGGTACCTATTCGATTTGATTTCTTCTACTGATTTAAAAAAAAAAATTTCAAAATCGTTGGAACCTTATAAATAAATTTTTAAAAAATCAAAAATAAAATTGGTGCAATTTAGTAGAAATTACTAATCAACATTCAAAACTAAAATGTCAAAAAATTTAATGTCCCGTTTTCGAAAATTTGATTTTGCAAAAAAAGTGTTCAGTTTTTTTTTAATCCAAAAACTATTATTTTTCCAAATTTTCTTTTTGTTTTATATTTAAAATATATAAATGCTTTTGTATACAAAATTCGTTGAAATTTAATTGGTAGTTTGGCACGGTTCTACGGTAGGTCAATAATAATAATTTTTTAAAATTTCCATGATTGCCCAAAAACTATTACATAATTTTTTTTAAACAAAATCACTGGTACCGTTTTGGAGAAAATTAAACATTTCCGAAATTGGTAAATGATAGGTATCGTTATTTTTGGTAAAAAAAATTAGTTCTAAAAACCACTCTGGAGAGTCTCCAAAAAATGCTTCATATCAAGTTTGATATTTATCGGTAGATCCGTTTAGCTGAAGACAGACAGAAAGACAAACGGAAATTTCGTGACCCAAATAGGCCTTTTTGTGGTTTTTTCAAATAAAATCAAATTCTTTTGAGTTTATTTTAGTCCAGTAATTTTAGGTTTTATCTGCGGAAAAATTCCTACTGGGCTGAATTTTAGTATACAGCTTAGTGCCGAATATTGTCTTTGAAAATTATATTGGATTAAATTATGTTTATATTGAGATGAGATGTTGTTCTGTTTATCTTATCTTTTGTTTAGTCTACGGTTATTCGATTATTGTTTAGGCATTGGTATCTGAATAGGTACCAACTGTGGTGCCATAGGAATGGGTACCTTTGTAACTCGCGCACTTTTTATTTTATTCGCGAAATACTTTCACTTTCAAGATTAAACTGAGTCCGGTCGGTGTCTACGCTGCCCTTTTATACCGGAATTTCGAGATTCGAGAATGTCTTCGAAGGTTCTCGTCTTTGCTTCTCGAAACTTCCTTTCCAGGAAAGGCGCTTCATACTTCCAGTCTAGTGGGATATTTTGGGATGTGTTCAGTGGGATATTTTGGGATGTGTTCAGAGGGTAGTTTCTTAATTACTAAAGGTCCGTTCACATTTCTACCTTTGCAGTAGTAGGTAGTGTGTTCAGACTTTTATCTTAAAAGTAGTTCAGTAATTCATCGTTACAGTATAGTGAGAAAAATGTTCAAAAAAACCACTTACGATGAAAAAAAAGGTGTTGAATGTTTTCAAATAACGGTTTTTTTATTTGCATTAACATTTTACCTTCCCTATTTAGTAAAACAACTTTTGTAAGCGTTCAATGACACCATTTTCGAGTTTGATGCGTTCAAACTTCAAAAAACTCATTTTTTTGTTTTTTATATCAATAATATCTGTTGTAAATTGGAAAATCTTATTTAACATAATATTTCGTTTATTTTTGTTGTTGGTCTTATCTTTAGTGTCTGTTGTACCATAAAATTATCATTATTATATCATTCGACATCATCTTAATGGCTTTAAATACAACTTTAGATTATTTCGAGAATTTCTATAATTAATTCCAGCTTTTTTTAGCGTTCTAGCCCACAGTGCGATGTCGGACTTGTTTGCTTGAAGGGTTTTCTCTGTTTTGTGTCAAAAAAAGTTAGAAAATGACAGATTAAAGATTAGATATTTTCCCAACCATACATAAAGCAATCTGCATGTTAGGGTTTTCAATATTGATTTAATTGAGTTTTGAAAAAAAGTAGAAAATGGTCATAGGTCCATGTCCATACAGTTACAAACACATGAAAAAAAAGCTAAATTTTTTTTTCTCCAGTGAAATTTGTATTGGATATACGACACAACAACAGAAAAATAGGAAACCAAATATTTTAATTGAAATCGAAACTCAATACATTCAATATTTGAGTTTAAAAAAGTAAACGAAAATATTATACCTACAAGGGTTTTAGTTTAGAGACAAGTCAATCAATATGTCTTAAACATAACTTGATTTCCTTTTGTTCAATTCATACTTTTAATTTCAAGAAAAATGTATATTTCTTTTAAAAACTGAACAAAATTAGCAGTGTAAATACGTGGTTCACGCAGAAATGGGACGATATGGATGATGTCCTTTTTTTTTTCATTAGAGATGGTTACCTTAGCTTTAAGCAAGAAAAGATGTATATTTCTTTTAAAGACTGAAAAAAATTAGCAGTGTAAATGATGTCCTTTTTTTTTCATTAGAGATGGTTACCTTAGCTTTAAGCAATGCAATGACTTCAAAATTTGAGTATTTGGCCTCTTCCTAGGAGGAACTATTATGGGGACGTAACTCATTTTGTGTGAAAAATATAACTTCATTGGATATAGGACATTTAAGCACAAATTTTGCATAATTATAATTATCATTTATCAATAACAATTCATCAAAAAAAATGGTCTATAGGACAAAATCAATCGAAAACTAAAGGGACAATTCTGATTGCAACAATCGAAAGACAGTGGTCGAATATATAAGATGGCATCTATAACTCATTTTCGGCAAAAATGGTCTATAGGACAAATAAGAACTCACGTGACGATGTGGTTTCTTATTGGGTGCAAATTGTTTCTTCATCAGCTCGATTGCTCGTTTCCAAGATGTTGCTTCGTCTTTCATGCCATTCTACTATCTGATGGCAAAACCTTTGAAGAGCAATGGCAACTCTAGCAGAGCGTCTTCGTCCGATATGTTTTTGAACTTCTTGAATATCTCTACTGCATGTAGAAAATTGTCCAATTTTTGGCCATTTGCTTCGCCATGGAACCTTTCCGAGCTTTCTGATAAGCTTGCGTTCCTCCATAACAATTTTTGAAGTTGACGTTGCGACTATCATGAATCCAATCGATTGAAGCGCCGTCTGGTTCAAGAGAGCGGACCTATTCCTGGAATGATTTAGGCAGGAGTGGGAGAATAAGAATAATAAGATAATGAAGGAGTCACCAAAATATTGGAATATTAGGTATTTAAATATTGGAATATTATTTGAATACTCAATTTGGGGGGAATGTCACCATTTAGCTTTGTAGATAGAGGGAGATAGAAAGATGCATAAGTAGGAATGGAAATTGTTTATTAAAAATTGAAATAATCATTTTTATCAAAAAACAAAACCGACTTCCATGCATCAAAACTGGGTTTTATGACTGCAGCCACCAGCTTTCCAATACAAAAAGAATTATCAAAATTGGTTTACTCAGTCCAAAGTTATAAGGTAACAAACATAAAAAAAAAAAAAACTAAGTCGGTAAAAAAAACTAAAAACGTACAACCATAATTGTCCATAAGTAAAAATTAACACAACAAAATTAACAAAACGTAAATTCTGTGGAATATTTGTTCGAATCTTCTCTCTTTAATAAGTCAGAAGCATTTTTGCTTCTTAGAAAATAATGAAACATTAAATTTCAAACATGGTCTCGAAACATTTCGATGATTGTATTTAAGTGTATGTATTTCGGGTTTATAATAATCTGCTTAGATATTTTAGTTAAATTTGACTAATGTGGCAATCACGTTTGAAATAAAATTTAAAATTGTATTCTTCTTTGGAAATGTTTTTTTTTTATTCTTCTTTTCTAAATATTTTTTTCTTGTTTCCTGTAGAATAGAATATTTTGTTTTGAAAACTTGAATACATTTTTGTTTTGGAATTTTTGTTTGATATTTTCTTACGCAATGTTGCAACATTTAACTTAACTCTAATTTATTTTATTAATGAAATAATAAAGCGAGTAATGCTATATTATTATATTATGTACTTTAAACAAAAGCTTTTGCTTTCTTAATACAGAGGGCGCTCTACAACTGATTATTCTAGAAAAGTGGATTTTTTTAATTTAAAATATGTAGGTATGTACATGTAGATACATTCTACACATAGGTACAATGTAGTTTTAAATTTTAAAAATCATAAAACTTTAGAAAACATATATCTAACATTTTGTTATGTCAAAATCTTTGAATTTCATCCGCCTCGATGACGCTCCCCTTTATTATTTAGTTTTTAACTTTATTTACCTACTTTATAAATTTTTTTTTTTAGATTAAGGTTTTTATATTTTTCAATTTGTTTTATATACAAACTTATAACTATATTAATCATGTCGGCTCAACAATAGGGGCCCGACGTACTTCTAATGACTCTATATAATGCTATTTTACAATATCATATTTTTGTTTACTTAATCTATTACATGAGTTTTCTAAATATTTTAATATATTTTACATTGTTTGTTTTTTAAGAATTTAATATAAAATCTACTCCTACTTTATAACTCAAAATGATGCAGTTTAAAACTTGTTTTTATATCACGTATCAATTTTAATTATAAAGCCTAGTACGCATATGGGGAAAAATTTTATTTCTCATATAAATTTTTTCTCGGGACAAATTTTGTCTTGAATATTTTTCCAAGCCGTACGCATCGCGCTTTGTTATGAAGATGTGAAAAATCGACATTGATATCGTGTCCGCGTTAAGAGTTATAGGGGTCAAAAGGTCACAAAAACTGGTTTTTCACGATTTTCAGCAAAACGGTAAGTCTTATCAAAAAATTTTCAATGCAAGAATTGTAGACCAGATTATTATATATAAAAAGTGTCATGACACTTTTTTTCCTAAGACCCACCGTTTTTTAGGTATAACGATTCAAAAAGTTGAAGTTTAGTTGTAATCGTCATAATCCTATTCCTGAAAAAAAAAACTCCTAACTGAAAAGTTCCTGAAATTTCATTATTTTTTAGCTTGAATTTCGTTCCTCAACTGTTAAGAATATGTGGAAACCAAAAAAAAATGGAAATTTTCTCCATTTTTCCGATTGGGGCCCTTCTCCCGAAACCATTTCCCTGGGAATTTTTGTTTAGAATATGTCTGAAAATATACAGGGTGTGCAATAGAGAATGAACAACCCTAAAACGGCTTATAGCTACACTTATGATTGGTCTATAAACAGATAGAAAAAAGTTCTATCGCAACCAGTTCATAAAATATGGACTTTTTTTCGTTCAGTGTATTTTAAATTTTATCATCTTATGTTTTCGTTCACTACAACCACGAATGAATGAATTTTATTTATTTCTTTTTTTTATAATTTTCTACAATAATTGTATGAGAACATAAACGCTTTAAAAACTGCAAAGCTATTGCACATTTTCGTAAAAAAAATTTTGAAATCTGTTTTTTGATGCAAAATGTAAAAAAAGTATTTTATGAAAAATTTTAAACACCTGTGCTGTGGTATAAAATAAATCTATAGAAACCTAGGTGGCCAACTTTCTTAAAAATATTCTGGTATAAGGAGAATATTTTTAAGAAAGATGGCCACCTAGGTTTCTATAGATTTATTTTATACCACAGGTGTTTAAAATTTTTCATAAAATACTTTTTTTACATTTTGCATCAAAAAACAGATTTCAAAATTTTTTTTTACGAAAATGTGCAATAGCTATGAAATTTTTAAAGTGTTTATGTACTCATCCAATTATTGTAGAAAATTATAAAAAAAAGAAATAAATAAAATTCATTCATTCGTGGTTGTAGTGAACGAAAACATAAGATGATAAAATTTAAAATACACTGAACGAAAAAAAGTCCATATTTTATGAACTGGTTGCGATAGAACTTTTTTCTATCTGTTTTTAGAACAATCATAAGTGTAGCTATAAGCCGTTTTAGGGTTGTTCATTCTCTATTGCACACCCTGTATATTTTCAGACATATTCTAAACAAAAATTCCCAGGGAAATGGTTTCGGGAGAAGGGCCCCAATCGAAAAAATGGCGAAAATTTCCATTTTTTTTGGTTTCCCCATATTCTTAACAGTTGAGGAACGAAATTCAAGCTAAAAAAATAATGAAATTTCAGGAACTTTTCAGTTAGGAGTTTTTTTTTCAGGAATAGGATTATGACGATTACAACTAAACTTCAACTTTTTGAATCGTTATACCTAAAAAACGGTGGGTCTTAGGAAAAAAAGTGTCATGACACTTTTTATATATAATAATCTGGTCTACAATTCTTGCATTGAAAATTTTTTGATAAGACTTACCGTTTTGCTGAAAATCGTGAAAAACCAGTTTTTGTGACCTTTTGACCCCTATAACTATTAACGCGGACACGATATCAATGTCGATTTTTCACATCTTCATAACAAAGCCGTCATTAAGCTGTATACCAAAATTCAGCCCAGTAGGAATTTTTCCGCAGATTGGGCTTAAAAATGACTAAAATGACTGGGCTATTTGAACATTTCATTAATAAATATCGTTTAAATTTTATATAAAAAATTTTTTTTTAAATTAAAAATAAAGAAAAGTATCCAAAAATGGTACGAAAAGATTTTTTTTTTCAAAATTTAGCATTACCTATATAAAAACTTTAAATTTTCATTTAGAGCTGCAAATTTGAACAAAGCCGTATATCCACGTATACCTATCCAAAGTTCTTGTTGGCATACATAAATCAGTTTTAGCAAATAAAGATGTAGTTTCGTATTGTTTAAATACTTTGAAATATGTATTAAAATACTTTAAAATAATGTGTAATATGGCCATATTGTATGAACTTGATCCTTACCTACTCTTGCATTATGCAAGTATATGCCACAGTGCATGTGGATGTGGACAACATTCAAATATGGTGAACTACAACTTTGGCCTAGCTGTTATTACAAAAAGCACCCTAATCAAAATTAAATAAAGACTGAAGAAAATCTTCTTGTCGTTAATAAAAACAAAAAACAAAATCCTTTGAAATATACTAGTGGAGTAACTAAAGCTCAAAAATTGGCAATATTAGGGATCCCGGCCGAACAGCTTAGATTTTGATGATCTTTTTTTTGAAACGTCGGTAATTAAAAATACTTAAAAGTCTATAGATTAAAAATTGCCGGTGTTGCCGTTTTGATTTTTTAACTTTAATTGAAGATTTTTGTGAACAACAAAATTTTTTTTTCAAAAATGTTTCTTAAATTTCATAAATTAATTGATGCCAAAAGATTGTCTAGGAAATTCAAGGAAAAAAAATATATGGGAGTGAGGGACAATCTTTAATCGTTCAAGCGATAGATGCAATTTTCTTATTAATTGACTTCAAACACAAAAAAAAAATATTTGAACACAACGGCAACACCTACAATATTTAAATGTACATTTTTAAAAAGCTAGAAGCTTAGTCATATTTGTAAAATTAAAATTAAGTTAATTGAATTAAGAGCTTTTGAAAGAATGGTAACTCAACTCAGATTTTGAAAAAAAAAATTATTGAAAAAATTTTAACATGTGGTTTTTAAAACTTTTTCGTAATATAAAATGCATTTTTTTTTTTCAATTTTTTTTGGCCACATTTATTATGATTTGAAATTATAAAAGGAAGTGTCAATATGTATTACGGTTTATGAAAAAAATTAAAAAGTATTTCATTTTCGAAGAACTTTTTTGAATAGAAGTTTTGGAAAAAAATTTAACTTATTTTTTTTTTAAAGTTCAACTTTTAAATATAAAATTATTTTTTATTAATTTAATAACCCTTACTGTTGACAGCTAAATAGCAAAAATTTTAAGTTCATATTTACCAAAGTCTTTGAGAAAATCAATTATTTCAATGCAAAAATTCAGTTTTTATCAAAAAAAACCCATTGAAATTGAAGTAATTTTTAATTTTTTTTTAAACTGTAATATATATTACCTTTTCCTCTTCGGAATTCAACTGATAATATTTATGGCCAAAATTTTTTTAAAAATAAATTCATATTTTATTAGAAAAAGTTTGGAAAAAAGTCATTTAAATTTTTTGTTTAAACATTTTTTTTTAAATTCCGAGTTTGAGGACCATTTTTTCAAAAACTCTTCATTAAATTTAGTGGATTTAAATTTAAGAGATAAGAATTTGCTTCTGGCTTTTTAAAAATGTATTTTAAAATATTGTAGGTGTTGCCGTTGTTTTCAAAATATTTTTTTTGTGTTTGAAGTCAGATTTTGAGAAAATTGCATTTATCGCTTAAACGATGGAAGATTGCCCCTTACTCCTTTTTACTTTTTTTCCTTAAATTACCTAGAGAATGTTTTGCTATCATTTGTTTTATGAAATTTAAGCAAAAAAAATGGTTTTGTTAAAAAAAAATTTAATTTTAATTTTAAAAAACAATACGGCAACATCGGCAATTTTTAATCTATAGACTTTAAAGTATTTTTAATTACCTACGTTTGAAAAAAAAATCGTCAAAATCAGAGCTGTTCGGCCGGGTTCCCTAATAATTTGCTTTAGTTACTCTACTATACATAAGCATCAAAAATTCAAAAATAAATATTCAATTCAAAATATTACAAAAATTAAAAATAAATTCAATTTGAATATCACAGAAACAAAAATAAACAAACACACTTCTAACACAAAACAAAACTAATACAAATACACCAAATATAAATATTATTGTAGTTGTGGTTACTTAGTAACCAAAAGTCCTTTACAGGAATTTTTCGGCCATCGAATACACAATCCTAAAACGATTGTGGCGCCACTCCTGTAACGATTGTGGCGCCACCCCTCAAACAAAGCGGATGTTTTTTCCGGTGTCACTTCTATATATAATTATTCAATGGTCTAATACGATTCCGAGATCAGAAAAACTAGATTCACGATGTAAACGCGTCGACTTTAAATGATAGTCATAATTAATTAATGCCTGATTTACAATATTGCGAGACGACGAGACAAGAGCGTTGCGTTTTTTCTGAACGTTTTCGATTTAAAAAAAAATCGTTTTAAATCGTATGGAAATTCACAATACTTCGATTTTTTATTCTATAAAGTAAAAAAAAAATTTAAAAAAAATGAACAATATTTTTTGAGAATCGAACTCCGGACGGTGAGATTACGAGGCACTCACCTTATCACCTAGGCTAACTCGAATTTAGAAATTTTGAAAACTTTTATCCATATAAGCTGTCTAAAATATTTTAATATTAAAATTTCATTTTCGAAAAATCGTCGTCTCGTGCGTCCTTTTTCCAAATTTTCGGAATTTCAACGCAACGAGAATCGGAATATTGTGTATTGTTTCATATATTTTCATTATTTGGAAATTTTTAAAATCGTTATGCCCCATTCACAATATTGCGAGACGACGAGACGTTTTTTCTGAACGTTTTCGATTAAAAAAAAATCGTTTTAAAATCGTATGTAAATTCACAATACTGCGATTTTTTAAAATTTAAATTTAAATAAAGTAAACCCGAGTAAAAATGGAATTCCGCCGCACCACCGCTGCACCACGTCCGCAGCACTTTCTGACCGGCGCACCTACGCTGCAGCACGTCCGCTCTATGATCATAAATTTCTAAACCGCCGCACCACCGCTGCAGCACGTCCGCACCGATTCTTTTTGCAAAAATGAAAAATATGAAAAAAATTCGCTGTACCAACGCCGCCGCACCACGCCTGCAGCACGTCCGCACTATTTCATTTTGTACTCTGGTACTTATACAAATGTTTAAGTCGTCTTCAATGTTATTTTGGCTTGCCAGTTGCCAGTTCGTGCAAACATGACTTGGTGGTCGAGTGGTTAAAGCGTTGGACTTCTAATTGAAAGTGCTCGGGTTCGAATTTCTTTCTCGTCGGTAGCTTTTTTTTATTTTATGTAATTTTATGAAATTATGTATCATGGTGCGGCGAATTTTTCATACAAAATGAAATAGTGCGGACGTGCTGCAGTCGTGGTGCGGCGGTGGGTGCGGCGAAAATTCCTGCAAACGGCTGTGGTGCAGCGGCGCTCATGATTTTTTTCTTTAAAAATTCAATTTCTATTTTTACTCGGGCTAAAAAATTAGTACTTTTTATACAAAAAATGCAGCCTCGAAGCATAATACCAACAATATGACTGACATTGACCATCATGAGATTCACCATAATATACTTATTAAATAACCGTCAACTTCCATATTTTATGTTTAACCGTTACAGATTATTCTCATCAGTTTGAAAAATGTTCATTTTGTCAAAATACTTTTTCCGACTATTGTATGAAACAATACACAATATTCCGATTCTCGTTGCGTTGAAATTCCGTAATTTTGAAAAAAGACGCACGAGACGACGATTTTTCGAAAATGAAATTTTGATATTAAAATATTTTAAAAAGCTTGTATGGATAAAAGTGTTCATAATTCCTAAATTCGAGTTAGCCTAGGTTATAAGGTGAGTGCCTCGTAATCTCACCGTCAGGAGTTCGATTCTCAAAAAACATGTTTTTTTTTATTTACTTTTGTTTACTTTATAGAATAAAAAATCGCAGTGTTGTGATTTGTGAATTTCCATACGATTTTAAAACGATTTTTTTTATCGAAAAAGTTCAGAAAAAACGCAACGCTCTCGTCTCGCAATATTGTAAATCAGGCATCAATGTGATAAGATGTGTACTAAAAAGTACTAGGTAAATAAAAAAAAACTTTCATTTTTAATAAAAATAGCTTATATGAACAAATGTTTTCATAATCAACAAATTTGAATTATGTAGCTTTAATTTTTAATTGTGTTTTTTATTTGTTTATTATTTTTCACATAAATATTGGGTTGTGATAAATAATAAATTTATCATGTGAAAAGATTTAAACATTTGTTTTATTTCTTTCACAAATCAAGAATCGAATTTATTATGAAAACGTGATAAAACTTATCACTTCGCATTTTCACAGATCGGGAATTGACCCCCAGCTGACAATAATATGACACTTTTCACTCACTTGCTCTACTCCAAAAGTAGGAGCAGAAAAACTTGAACTTTTCTGTGCTGAAATACTTCATGAAACAGGTTGTAGAACAAGTTGGGGCTAGTTTTTTTTTTTTCATTAAACACGAAAACTTGTATAGGTCGTTTCAAATAAAAAGTCCCATGGAAAATTGAGCAAAAATAAAAAAAACTCATTCATTCACTCACTGGAAGGAAGCATTTATGAGGCAGCTGAACTTTTTCTAAAATTACGATAAAAAAATAAAGGAACAGTTCTTGATATCGCTTTTTTAATTAATTGATCCTTCTGTAAGACCCGCTGGGTTAGCCTCCAACGGCGTATACAAGGAAAGGGGAGAAGGTCACGGGGTCATGACCCCCCCCCCCCCCCCAAGAACCCAAAACTTAAACAAGAAATTGTTATGTGATGCTAAATTCTTTTAAGTAATTTTTGGTATTCAAACAAAATGTTTTGCCATATTTTGCAGATATGTTCATATTTTTAGCAAACGGTAAGCTAGATTCGGATTATTTTGATTCATTCGATAGTAAGGCTTTGATAGGCCCCAAATTGAGCGGTATGTTGTTGAGCTTTGTATTGATTTAAAATCCGAACTATTATTATATTCAAAGCTTTTAAAAAGAAATTGAATTGATTAGGTACAAAAACATCATCTCCTAAGGGCAAAATGTTGCTTACCTGCAAATAAATGTACACATACACACTGTGTATTCTCCTTAATTTGGTTTCAAAACATAAATTAAGAGCAACTATTTCCTAAAGAATCAAACGGAACGATGCTCAAAAACTCACCGATGTTCATGCACTATTCAAACTTCAATCGCATTTTCTGACAAGCTATCATTTAGCCATTTTATAATTGATTTCGACAAAAACTTCAAAGTTATTGGAGTTTTCCCAAAAATGAACTTTTACTTACACAGATTTTTGCATGAACAGTTTGGATTTTATTTGATAACCTATGTATATGATGAAGTGAATGCAATATATATTAAATAACCTTTCTGTGGACTTGCTGTGTGGAGGTCAATTTTGTTGATTACATTCGTCATCGGCAAAATTTTTAAGAAGAATATCATTTCCCAAATCTTCTTGCAATGTTCCAGTTCAATACATTTGACTGATCAAATTTGGTGAATTTTGTTTGCTTACAGAATATAATAGTAATTTCTAATTTGTAATAGATTAGCTAACTCTCTTACATTTTTTTAAATTGATCAATGGTAAACCGATTTTATAGATACGAATATTGGCAACCTTGTCTATAGGTAAATTAAATATTAAAGCAAGCTTAGGTCACTTAATCTAATATCTAAACAAAACTAAATCAGTTTTATATTGTAAACCGCTGATAAATACCTGAAAACTGACGAATTCGAAAATATCTACCCTTAAAACTAGCAGAATTTTGTTTAATATTTTTAGTTACGCCATAAATATTTTTTTTCTTTACTATTTTGATAGATAATCAGAAATCATCCTTAACATGTGTCGGTGTTGGGTTATATGCAAACAGCATTGAATTCTAATTTCTCGTAAGAAAACTGTATCCCCTTCACTCTATTAAAGTACTTAATAAAATTCGCATACAATTTTAAAACAAAATTTATATAAAATTGTATTTTCATTTTTCATTTGCAAATGCAATTATTTTACAAAACTTTGTGATTCCTTTGCCTGAGTTTAGGAAGACTTTTAATTCAAAAGTTACCACTGGAATTAAAAATAATAAAGATTTTAATTTTAACTTTTAAAATAATTCTGGACTGGCGGAAAACAATGAAGAGTTGTTGTACCTACTTGTAGAGCACAGTGTATTTTTAAAAAAGGATGGTCTTAATTGGTCAATACTTAAGGTTTAACGCCAAACTAAAGCAACGAATCACCTACCGTTATTGTTTAGTTATTCTTGGAACTCTTCGGAACTTTTCGATTCGAAATGAAAAACGAAAAAATTTTAGTGTTTGTAATTCAAAAAGCACATTTACAAATGTATGTATACTAGACTGGGCCAAAAAAATAAAATATTTTTTTTTTTGAAAGTTACTTCGAAAATCTTGTTCAGGATGATGAAAAAAAAATTTGGTGAAAATTTGAGCCGTTAAAAATAATTTTAAGAGGTCTATCATCGGTGTTTTTTATTTTTATACATGATATGAAGTGTTACAACAGAACTGCTAGACGATCAAAGTAAAAAAAAATTTCTGTTCATTTTTTCTTATATAAAATTAAATTTCCTACAAAAAAGATCTGATTGAAAATTTTCGTCAGACGAGCCGTATGCGAGTAATTAAGCTTTTTAAATCGAAGTGTTTTTTCAATTTGACTGTTTCACTTTGGAATTTTGTGATGAGCAAATAAGTGAATAGAAAAATAAAACCACGACAGATTCTTATAGGAAATTTAATTCTCTACAAAAAAGGTCTTGTAGTAATTTTCCCCTAAATTGAGTTCTGAATAAGTTATTCACGATTTAAATCGAGAAAAAAATTAAAAAATCAATTTATCAATATGGATTTTAGCAGTATAATAAACCCATGAAAGTGCTCCAAATAAGTACTTTAAAAGTACAAGTTTCAGTGTTTTTTCTGGAGTTAAAAAGGACTGGAAAATGTACATCAGAACCACTTCCAGAAGTGCTTCGCTGATGCACTTTTGAAGTACATTTGTCCAGGGGCGGACTGGGAGTCAAAGAGCCTTCCGGGACTTTTAGGAAAAGGGCCACAAAATACTTACATAATTATTTACTTACTCGAAGATTAGAAATCAGAAATTGTTTTTTTATATACAGTGGTCGAAAAATAATTAGAAACAAGCTCTTTTTTTCAAAATGTATGTATGTTCTTAATATAAATAAAAAATATTAGAAATATTTTTTAACAAAGACATTTGAAGAGCTTGATGTTTTATTAACGATCTCGTCTTTATTGCACCTTCTTTTTCTAAAATATAAGGGGTTGGTCTGTCAGGAATAATTGTTAAGGACGTTTTATCTATTTTTTCGGAACATGTGGCATTTTACGAGGACTGCAACCACATTAACCGACTTATAGAAATTAGTCGCTGATAGTCCTTTTTATTAATTGTACCTACTTTTAATTAATTGACCAAGTTTGGAAAATGTAAATGCTAAAAATCATTTATTTTTTCAAATAAAAGCATTTGTTTTTAAAAGTTTTCGTGAATTTATCCAGTGCTTTTGTTTGTCATGTTAAAGCTTTTAAAATTTCAAAACTTTTAATTACATGTTAAATTAAAATTTAAGATTTCACAATTTCAAAATCTTTTAAAATAAAATGATAATGTTATGTCGTTTTCTATTGACTTTTGAGATTTTTGTGTAAAATTCTCAGATTTTCCACTGCAAATAGAATATGAAATCTAGTTTTGTAATTGTGTGCGAAATCTGTGAGTATAAAAAAAATAAAACAACAACAAATGTTAAGACAAATGTCAAACAGAGGAGTGTGTGTGAAAGTGCGTGTGTTTGTATGCGTGAATCTTTATAAAAATCCAGAATCAGATTCTTGAATCTCAGATTCATTTTTTTGTCATTTTTTTTTATCTCAGGACGCAAATAGATCATGAAATCTGAAATTTGTCCACTATTTCCCCTCTTCACCCCCCCTTTCAGCTGTCAAATTCACAAATCTCATTCTGAGATTCGTCAATAGAAAACGACATTAAAAAACAACACTTCACGATTTTCACAAAAAAAAAAAAATAATATTTTTAACAGTTACTAACAGTACCTTTTACTGACCGGTTCAGTAATTTAGGTACTTCGATAAATTAATTAAATTTTATATCATTTTTTAAATTGATATTAAAATTCTTATAAAATTAAATTAAAAATATTTTTGTGAGTTATCAGGTACATAAAAAGCTTTGATATTCTAAGCAACTTTATCTATGCATTCTATTACGATTTTATAATGTTTTTGTCCCGGGTTATGCTCCCAGAAATATGGTCACCGTAATTATACCACAACTCGTGTTTGCTAAAAATTTGTTAAATATGTATTTTGTATACACAGGGTGTCCCAAAAGTAATGGATCAAATTCTTACGGTTTCCGATTTAATGCAGTTTTTGCGAAATTTCGAAAAGTCCCGACTTTGCAACTGTATTTTGCTCCCTCCGCTCATAATAGATTTTTGTTTTTTACAATTCTTTCAAAAAATAATCGAATGTATTTGAAATTTCAATTGTTTGTCAAGGGTTGGTGATGAATGACCAAAACCCATAATCCCAAAGAGAAAATCCCCAAAGCCAAAATCCCCAAGACAGACCTGGGTATAGACAAAATCTCCAGGAAAAAATCTCAAAAAAAAAAATCTCCGAGCGAAAATCCCAAAATTTCAGATGCGTAAGTTGTGTATCAAGCAATCAAATCGCGCGCGCGACAAGGCGACAAGGTAACATGGCGACAAGGCGACATGTCGACATGGCGACATGGCTACATGGCGACAAGGCGACATGGCGACAAGGCGGCATGGCGACAAGGCTACATGGCGACATGGTGACAAGGCGACATGGCGACAAGGCGACATGGCGACAAGGCGAAATGGCGACAAGGCGACATGGCGACAAGGCGACATGGCGACAAGGCGACAAGGCGACATGGCGACAAGGCGACATGGCGACAAGGCGACATGGAGACAAGGCGACAGGGCGACAGGGCGACAGGGCGACATGGCGACATGGCAACATGGCGACAAGGCGACAGATGCGTAAGTTGTGTATCAAGCAATCAAGACAAGGCTACATGGCGACAAGGCGACATGGCGACAAGGCGAAATGGCGACAAGGCGACATGGCGAAAAGGTGACATGGCGACAAGGCGACAAGGCGACATGGTGACATGGCGACATGGCGACAAGGCGACATGGCGACAAGGCGACATGGCCACATGGCGACAAGGCGACATGGCGACATGTCGTGTTAAGTTCTGATTTTACTTTGACTTACAGGGTTTTTCTATCATTCTATTACGTTTTTGTTTTTGCTAATTGGAGATTTTTGGGGATTTGGAGAAAATGGGAGAAAAAATGATTTATTGGAGATTTTGTCCATTGGATGCCTTTCCCCATGGAGATTTTGTCCATGGGGTCAAAAATTTTCTGTAGATTTTATCCGATTGAGATTTTTTTTTGGAGATAGTGTAGGTTTCCCGTTTGTCAAAAGAGCTTTTTTTTTCAGAAAATGACAGGAACTATGTGATCGAAGAGCTACCTTACGGAAAGGATATAAAATATTGTTTCAGTGTATTTGTTTTTAAAACTTTGTGAAAATCGAAAGCTTGGTCTTGTTCAAGCTTTTTGAACCCAATACTTTTTTAAAATGAAAGAGAGATATACAAACAAGCTACTAGGGGGAAGAAGAAAAAACATCGTGTTTACTTTTTTGAACTTTTTTGACTTTGTGTTTTGATGTAGTTCAGGCTTAACACAACAAATAAAGTACCTTGGCACCACTGTTTTTATCGAGTAAAATCTGGATAATTATCTGGATTTTTCAAAAATCTATACAGATAAAGTTTTTGTTGTTTTTTGTTTTTTGCCTCGAAAGATTCATATAGGGCCCCCAAACAGAATTCGGTAGGCCCCTAAAGATCCATAGGAGGCCTTCATTGACTTAAACGCCATAAACATGATTCTGTGGGCCTCGAAATATCCATATGGGACCCTTTGAAAATCCATAGGGGGCCCACAAACAGAATTCGGTAGGCCCATTAAGATCCATAGGTGGCCTTCATTGACTTAAAGGTCACAAAGATAATTCTGTGGGCCTCGAAAGATCCATATGGTGCCCCCTGAAAATCCATAGGGGACCCACAAACAGAATTCGGTAGGCCCCTAAAGATCCATAGGAGGCCTTCATTGGCTTAAACGCCATAAACATGATTTTGTGGGCCTCGAAATATCCATATGGGGCCCTTTGAAAATCCATAGGGGGCCCACAAACAGAATTCGGTAGGCCCATTAAGATCCATAGGAGGCCTACGTTGACTTAAATGCCGCAAACATAATTCTGTGGGCCTCGAAACATACATAGGGGGCTCACAAACATAATTCTATAGGTCTCGAAAGATCCATAAGGGGCACAATAGATTTATACTGACTAAAAAGGCCAGAAACCGATTTGAAGCATGACGTGAGTGAATTTAAAAATGGAATTTCAAGTGCTTTTAAGAAATGTTTTCTTGCCCGAGGGCCTACCGGGAAAAATCCAGAATGCCCGGTGGGCCAGTCCGCCCCTGCATTTGTCTGTACTTTAATGGAGGGGAAATTTATTTCATCTTGCGTGCAAGAAAGAGATAGCTGCTTCACGTATTCTTATATACAGAAAGTATATAACTGAGTTTTTTCCCGAGCTCCTATTTTTTTCAGTGGATAAGAAGTACTTCTTTTACGTACATATTTCACCGGTTTTTTCTGTAGTTCTGCGTTTGCTGGGATGTGATCAACATGTTGCTAGCTGCAAAATGTTGAGAGAGCGAGGGAATTCCTTAAAAAAATAGAATCTCTTTCGTTTTCTTTCTTCTGTTTTTTTTTATTTTGTTTTGCTTCTTACGGCAACGCGTGCCGATGACGATCACTGAGGTGCGTTCTTTTTCTAACAATAGTTAACTATTGTTAACTATCGTTAACTTTTGTCGTTCCTAAATTACAAAATAGTTACGATTTGTAACTATTTGACAGATGAACATCGTTCCTAAACTCGTTTTGAAGTGTCAAATAGTTACAAATCGTAACTATTTCCAACTCACCTCCATGATATGAGTTGAACACTCATGAGATTGTTGATGTGTCAAAGTGGATGTTTTGTTTACAAAACCAACTTAAGGGTTTTTTTCTTTTGGAAATAAGCGGAATAAAATGAAAATAAAAACAGAGTTTTGCAATTTTATGATGCAAGAGAATTTATTTTGACTAAAAAAACATTATTATTGTTATAATTATGCAAATAAAAATATTTTCAAAACAATATATTTTGGTGTTTGACAGTTTAACAATATCTAACAATAAATCGTTCCTAAATGATTTGTAAAAAACCCAGCAATCTCTAACAATGACACATCAACAATATTTTTTGACATAACAACGATAGTTGACTATTGTTAGAAAAAGAACGCACTTCTGTAGTGGAATTTTTTTGCTTACTTTTTGCCAGTTCGTCTACCCAGATCTTCCCTCTTGTTAAAGGATTTTTTGCATTCCCGTTTTTTCCTTTTTTTAGATTATTTTTTTTTTTAATATGAAGACTTTAAGTATTCTATAATCTTTGCTTCCACTCAATTCTGTTTTTTTTATTTTGTGTTTGTGAAATTTCAAATCTTAAATATTGATATTATTTTTTTTTTTTTTTTTCAAACGAAAAAATGATAAAAATTATAAATCTGAAGACGACGGAAGAAGAAAATGTTAAAAAAAAAAAATCATTCCACTGCATTAAGGTACCTACCCATTTTAATCTTTTTATTAATTTTAATTTTATTTACATTTTTGAATTACAACAAAAAAAGAATGATTGAGTATTTTTGTTGTTGACATTTTAGTGTTCATGTACTAGTGATTCTGATTTTAAATCGAGAAGAGAATTGCTCTTCTGAGAAGCGTTCTGTCTGTCAGTTTTGTGCGAATAAAACACTTTCAGAAGGCTTTTGAATGATTCCGGACGCTTCCGGAGAGCCAATCGAAAACGCCATTATTTTCTGTGGGGATCAGGTCAAACAGACCTATAAATTCATTCAAAAGTCAAATTTTGTAAGTTTAAAATTGAATTTAAAAAAAGCCAAAGCAAAATGTATAAAAAGAAAGTTGCATTTTCAAGCACAGTGCACAGTTTAATTAACGGATTAATAAAAATTATATAAAAACAATATAGGTACTTATAGAAATTATTGAAGTAATAGGTTAACTTTCATTTTTTTTCCTATTACTTGCACATAATTTACTCATAATTTAATGTCGTTTTCTGTCACTCCAATGAGAGTACCCTTTTAGTACTTATTTTTGCACTTTTGAAGGTTTTGTGTTCTTTGACGCCACAAAAGTGTAAAAAAAAATTACTCCGGAGTAATTTTAGTACTACGGAGTACCCCGGATTAACTCCACAGTTTTAGTCAGATTTACACCGATTTGCACACGGACTTGCACACACACTTATGAATTTGAAGTTTGACATTTTAAAATTTTGTTTGAAAATTGAAAAATGCGAAAAGTTTTTCTTTCAAACTCATTTGTTATTAACAAAAACAACCATTATGAATATATTTTCTACTGTATTAGATTCCGCCAGATATATTTCTTCCATTTTTTCGTTAATTCTTCACTTTTTTCCAAAATGAAATTGAAAACCGAATAAAAAAATTTTCAGCCAGTGTTCTTCATCAATAAAAAAAATCCTGTGTCATATAACAAAAAGATCCCATTTTTTTTCTGTGTTGATGGGATATTTTTATTTTACAATTATAAAATCAAACTAAGGGTGTGGGTCAATTAGACTGAAAAAACCGATCAGAAGCATAATGAAAAATATACCAAAAGTAAAACTAAGTCCGCTTCTACACGAAGACGCAAAGCGCGAGACGCACATAAAAGCAAGGGAGAAATAAAGTTCGAAAAAAGGGAAGGAAGATTTTCTACCGTTAGTCTCCGGTAAAAAATTTTGTGACTCTTTTTGACGTTTCCATTTGATCTTGTTTTTTTTTTTGCTGTTTTGCTTTATTTTATTTCGTCGATTGCGGAATCTGCTTCGACGGTTGTGTATTATTTGCGTGTATAGTAACGTTTTTAATTTAGTCAAAAGTTTTCGTTGCCACAAGATGCACATAAGAGCAAAGGAGAAATCGATCTTTCTCTCCCTCTCTTGTTCTTATGTGCATCTCGTGCGTCTACGTCTTCCTGTAGAAGTCGTCATACGAAAACAAGAACAAAATAAAACCAAAGAAAATAACTGTCAAATTTGCGTCTTCAAAAAAATAATACGTGTAAGCGCGTGATGCACAGAAACGAAAATCAAAAGGAAATTTGGAGATGATTTCTGCGCCTTGCGTCTTCGTGTAGAAGCAGACTTATCAATAAGCTTATTAATAATAAGCGTTCTGCGCCTTGCGTCTTCGTGTAGAAGCAGACTTATCAAAGAACGCTTATTAATAATAAGCGTTCGTTGATAAGTCTGCTTCTACACGAAGACGCAAGGCGCAGAAATCATCTCCAAATTTCCTTTTGATTTTCGTTTCTGTGCATCACGCTCTTCTACACGTATTATTTTTTTGAAGACGCAAATTTGACAGTTATTTTCTTTGGTTTTATTTTGTTCTTGTTTTCGTATGACGACTTCTAAGTTATTATGCTTCATAATATGTTATTAATATTAATTTTTTTTTTCTATTCATAAAATGTTTTCCCTAGGCCTGTTATCACTATTTTTTCAAGGAAATTATCCATTTTTGCCTTGTCACACACAAAATTACAAAAAAAAAAATTACTCTCATTATGTTCTTTCACTCCAGAAAAAGGAGTAAAAATTTAGAGTACTCCTTAATAGAGTGAAAGAAAACGACATAAGTGATCGAGATTTATGTGGTTTTCTTTCACTCCAATGAGAGTACCCTTTTAGCACAGTACACATAAAAAGGTAATATATTCCGAACTGACATTGGTCGCCAGATTGTCAAAACATGACACTTTGGCGACCAATGTCAGCTACCGAATTCTTAATTGTTTAAAATACCGACGAAAAAGGCACAAAAACCGATAAACCACGCACACCACTAATTTTTAAAAAAATATTTATCATTTTTCGCGATGAAAGACGAAGAAAATTTGTTATTTTTCAATTTATAATATTTTTAAATGACATTTTATAAATTAAAACAAAAACAAATTTCCTGTTTACTGCGATTGAAATATAAAAATTGAAGGCCGACCTGACAGATTGGTGCCCATTTTTGACAAACAAATTTTGACAACGTTCGGAATATATTACCTTATTATGTGTACTGTGCCCTTTTAGTACTTATTTTTGCACTTTTGAAGGTTTTGTGTTCTTTGACGCCACAAAAGTGTAAACAAAAAATTACTCCGGAGTAATTTTAGTACTACGGAGTACCCCGGATTTACTCTACATTTTTAGTCAGATTTACACCGATTTGCACACACACTTATGAATTTGAAGTTTGACATTTTTAAATTTTTATTGAAAAGAGAAAAATGCGAAAAGTGTTTCTTTAAAATTCTTTTGTTATTAACAAAAACAACCATTATGAATATATTTCCTATTATATAATATTCCGCCATATATATTTTCCATTATTTTCGTTAATTCTTCACTTTTTCCCAAAATGAAATTGAAAACCGAATAAAGGCTTGGCCACACCGGAAGGTATGCGGTATAGCGGTAATGATATTTGTACTAAAAAAATTCCACACCTGAACGTTGATGTGTCAGTTTGGAATTTTTTTCATACAAGTACCCTCACCGCTACCCGTACCGCTATCGCATACCCTCCAGTGTGGCCAAGCCTTAAGGCTTGGCCACACCGGAGGTGTGGAATTTTTTTAGTACAAATATCGTTACCGCTATACCGCATACCCTCCGGTGTGGCCAAGCCTTTAAAAGAGTTTTTCAGCCAGTGTTCTTCATCAATAAAAAAAAATCCTATGCCAGATAAAAAAAAATATTCCATTTTTTTCTGCGATGATGGGATATTTTTACTTTACAATTATCAAACGAAGGGTGTGTCGTGTGTGTCAATTAGGCTGAAAAAAACAGATCAGAAGTATTATAATGAAAAATATACCAAAAGTAAAACTAAGTCCGCTTCTACACGAAGACGCAAAGCGCGAGACGCACATAAGAGCAAGGGAGAACTAAAGTTCGAAAAAAAAGGAAGATTTTCTACCGTAAGTCTCCGGTAAAAAATTTTGTGACTTTTTTTGACGTTTCTCTTTGATCTGGTTCTTTTTTTTGCTGTTCACCTTTATTTTATTTAGTCGGTCGCGGAGTCTGCTTCGTCGGTTGTGTATTATTTGCGTGTAAAGTAACTTTTTTAATTTATTCCAAAGTTTTCGTTGCACATATAGACCCCACTGGAGTTGTTTTTTTGTATATTTTGGTGCTTTTTTTGGAGTTAAAATACATATGAAAACAAGAACAAAATATAACCAAAGAAAATAGCTGTCAAATTTTCGTCTTCAAAAAAATACTATGTGTAGAAACGCGCGATGCGACGCACCGAAACGAAAATCAAAAGGAAATTCGAAGATAATTTCTGCGCCTTGCGTCTTCGTGTAGAAGCAGAGTTTATCAACGAACGGTTATTATGCTTCATATGTTATTAATATTAATTTTTTTAGGGAAAAAATAAAAAAAAAAATTTCCCTAGGCCTGTTATCACTATTTTTTCAAGGAAATTATCTATTTTTGCCTTGTCACACACACAATTACAAACAAAAAAATTACTCTCATAAGGTCTGTTTGGGTACTGCCTTAAACAGAAATATTTCTACTTTTTTCAACATTTTTAGCCCAATTCCTGTTTGGGTACTCTGGAATGGTGTGGTTTTTTACATTATTTTTGTCAAAAAAAGAAATATTTCTGTTTTAGGCAGTACCCAAACAGACCTATTATGTTCTTTCACTCCAGAAAATGGAGTAAAAATTTAGAGTACCTACTCCTTAATTGTGACTTGGGAAATAGCTTTCCACGCCATCTACCACTTGTAGCGACAACCTAAAAATGATATAGATTTTTTTTCGATTTGCAGTTCAATGTAGTTTCCATAAGAAAAAAACAAAAAAGACCTCGAAAGACATTTATGTATTTTACGAATTAATTTTATATGAACGAGTATCAATTTTATGATTGTAAAATGATAATAATAATATGTGTTTATATCTAAATCCAGGGGGTACATTCTATAAAAAACGAAACGCAAACGATCGTTCGTTTTTGAAAAACGAAAGAAAATTTGCGACAGATACAGAACAAATTCTTTCGTTTTTCAAGTTGTGTGAATCAAACCTTTCGCACACACGAAAACGTTTGTTCGTTTTCGCCATACAGAATCTCACCCCAGGTTTAAAATATATCAAAATGAATAATAATTCCTATTTAATTTGTCTCCAAAAAGGGAAGTAAATCTCAGGAAAACAACAACAAATACTACAAAAAATATAGAAACTATTTTGGTTTAATTTTCTTTCAAAATTGTTGAAAATAAAAAAAAAATGCTTACCTACCATTATTTGTGAAAAAGCAAAACAAATAAAAGAATAATTTAATAATTTCTATATTTTTTTATAGTAGTTTTTGTTGTTTTCAGGCGATTCGCTTGCACTTTTTAACTACAAATTACACAGGTGTTATTATACTTTTTGATATATTTTTGAAATATAGCTGATGATACCCGGGTAATCGGTTACCCGGGTAGTACCTGGGTACTCGAGTAAATCGGGTAATGCCCGGGTACCTGAAACTACCCGGGTACCCAACTACCCGATTACCCGGGTATAATTTGTCACTGAATTTATCGGAATTGCTTCCTACTTTTACCAAATATTTTTTCACGACTAGTAAAATGCTTTTAAAAAAGTGATAAAGATAGTAATATAATTGTTTTTATTTGTATATTCGGTTAGCCGGTTACCTGGGCACCCGGCTAATTTCGCTTACCCGGGTACCCGGTTACCCGGGTAGTAGCCATTTTACACGGGTACCCGGGTACTCGGGTAATTTACTACCCGGCTACCCGGTTAGCCGGGTAGTAAATTACCCGAGTACCCGGGTAGCATAATACCCGGGTCGAATCATCAGCCCTAATTTTTAACCTGATTTAGATATAAACACATATTATTATCATTTTACAATCATAAAATTGATACTCGTTCATATAAAATTAATTCGTAAAATAAATGTTTTTCGAGGTCTTTTTTATTTTTTTCTTATGGAAATTACATTGAGCGGCAAATCGGAAAATAATCTATATAACTTTCGGGTTTTCGTCGCTATCCACCAGGTGCCGTGATGCCAAGTGTCAATAGAGTGAAAGAAAACGACATTAGAATTCTTTTGTAGATATGTATGTATAGCTGTTAATTATCTTGTAATATATGATTGTCTTTTATAGGATTGCATTCATGCCATTCGTGATTGTGCTTTTGTAGCGTCTGACTATCCTGTAATTTTATCATTTGAAAATCATTGCAATCGTGCCCAGCAATACAAATTGGCCAAATACTGTGATGAAATATTCGGTGAATATCTGCTAAAGGAACCTTTGCCTGACCATCCGGTAACAAAAACTTTTTAAAAATTAAATCTTTACATAAAGTATGCAAGTTTCAATGATTTGTTTATGTAGTTGGAACCTGGAAGACCACTTCCACCGCCATCAGCTCTCCTTAAAAAGATACTCATCAAAAACAAAAGAATGAAGCCTGAGGTTGAAAAAATTGAACTTGAGCTGTGGCTCAAAGGTGAATTGACAATAAGCGATGAGCCAAGCGAAGATGCTAGCGCTGCGAAACCCCCACCGGTAGAACCTCCACCGGAAGCTCCCCCAGCTGAGGGTGCTCCTCCAGGTGCCGACGGTGCACCAGCAGGTGAAGGGGCCGAAGCAGCTGCTAATTACAGTGGCTCAACAACAAACGTGCATCCGTGGCTATCTTCGATGATTAATTACGCTCAACCCATCAAGTTTCAAGGGTTTGACAAAGCAATTGGTATGTAAAAAGTAATCGTATAAATCTAAATATTTTAAAAATGTTACGTCTATTGCAGAAAAAAATATTGCTCATAACATGTCATCCTTTGCTGAGACAGCTGGAATGAATTACCTGAAGCAACAAGCCATTGATTTTGTCAATTATAACAAACGGCAGATGTCCCGAATCTATCCAAAAGGTACAAGGGCTGATTCCTCGAACTACATGCCCCAAGTCTTTTGGAATGCGGGTTGTCAAATGGTTTCGCTTAATTTTCAAACATCAGATCTGCCTATGCAGCTTAACCAGGGTAAATTTGAATACAACGGAGGTTGTGGTTATTTACTCAAACCGGATTTCATGCGACGTAGTGACAAAGACTTTGATCCATTTGCCGATGCTCCAGTAGACGGTGTGATAGCGGCGTCATGTTCAGTGCAAGTGATTGCAGGCCAATTTTTGTCAGATAAGAAAGTTGGGACCTATGTGGAGGTCGATATGTTCGGTTTACCTTCTGATACCGTTAAAAAAGAATTTCGAACTCGTTTAGTGCCAAATAACGGTCTCAATCCAGTTTATAATGAAGATCCATTCCTTTTCCGAAAAGTGGTCTTGCCCGATCTTGCTGTACTCCGATTCGGTGTTTATGAAGAAAGTGGAAAACTTATTGGTCAGCGTATTCTGCCAGTGGAGGGTTTGCAAGTGGGTTATCGACACATCTCGCTAAGAACCGAAGCGAATTTCCCAATGTCATTGCCTATGTTGTTCTGTAACATCGAAATGAAAATTTATGTACCTGATGGTTTTGGTGATTTCATGGCCCTGTTGTGTGACCCAGGCGGCTTTGCTGGAGCGGCTAAAAAACAAAATGAGCAAATGAAATCACTTGGGATCGAAGAGACCAGTGCTGGAGCTGCTCGAAATGCTGGGAAAGGCAAAAAAGAGGAGGAGAAGAAGGAACCGCCTTTGGTATTTGAACCTGTAACATTAGAATCTTTACGAAGCGAAAAAGGTTTTCAAAAAGTAGCCAAAAAACAAATAAAGGAGTTGGATACTTTGAAAAAGAAACACACTAAAGATCGCATGGCCATGCAGAAAACTCAAAATGCTGCTATTGATAAATTAATAAAAGGCAAGAGGTAAACATTAATCAATTTTTTTTATTCAGTTTCAAACTTGGTTTCTTTTTGCAGTAAGGATGAAATCCGAAATGATTCCGCTATAAAGAATGCCATTACTGAACAAACTAACCAATGGACTGAAATGATTGCCAAACATAAGAAAGAAGAATGGGACATGTTACGAATACATGTACAAGACTCTCAGGAAGCTATGAAAGCATTGATGCTAACGGTGCAAGCTACACAGGTCAAACAACTCGAAGAAAGACATTTAAAGTAAGTAAACTATGTACAGAATTTGAATAATGGGTCATATGCAAGAAGATAAGATCGAACTCTTTACTCACTTATTTGAAAACTTTCTTAAGGTAAGGTTATGTAAGGTTAGATTAGGTAAAAGTGGCTGTTGGGCAAAGACCCGAAGCACTTAGACCCTAAAGGGCCCATTATGATACCACAAAAGACTAGCAAGTTAAAAACTCACTAGTCGAACCACTCAGAGCTTCTTATGAATAGGGATAGCCCATAATGTCCATTTTCACTACATCACTAGTGTCCTCATAGAAGACTTCTCATAGATGGTGTTTTCTTCTTCAGAGCAGTGGTGCGTTCTTTTATTCGACGATGTTAACTATTGTTAACAATATTTAACTTTCATCGTTCCTAAGTGAGAAAAAAGTTACAAAATGTAACAGGCCGCCTCCACAGGAGATAATTTTTGTCATGTTGACGTGTCTTAACAAGAAATGTCTTGTGGAGGCTCGCCATTTCTTGTTATGATTCAATGTTAGACAACCGTGTCTTCGATTTTGTCTGAACACGATTGTCTAACATCGAATTTGACAGATGTGTTTTTTTTTTTCTTTTGGAACTGCAGTTTTTTCATTATTTTTTGTCCTCTCATGAAGAAGGTTGCCTCCGTAGTAGCGGACGACAAAATATATTTGTTTGTTTTGCGAATTTTTGCATGTTTTATGTTGAAATGAATTAAATTTAATGAAATGGTATATGCTTTTCGAATTTATTTATTTACATATTTTGAATTTATTTAACAGGTATTATAATTGATTTTTATAAAAATAAATTTTTTGGAAGGCAAATAAAAAACAGACCAAGCAATGGTTACATGTATAAATTGAAAAAAATTAAAAAAAAAAAGTATTCATACAAAATTTACCATATAAAATAAATTTTGTCCGCAAAAAATCATACATCATCCTCTGGCGAACGAAGCATATGAAATAAATTGTCCGAACAAAACTTGCCCAGCCAAGAAAAAAAAAAATTGTTACACCCCGACTCCACAGGAGATATTTTTCTCTAACTCAATGTGTAACATCCACAACATAACAATTTTTATTTTCTTGGCTGGGCAAATTATGTTCGGACATTTTATTTCATATGCCTCGTTCGCCAGAGAATGATGTATGATTTTTTGCGGACAAAATTTATTTTTATATGGTCAATTTTGTATGAATACTTCTTTTTTTTAATTTTTTTCAATTTATACATACATACAATGGTCGGAAAAAGTATTTTGACAAAATGAACATTTTTCTAACTGATGAGATTAATCTGTACCGGTTAAACATAAAATAAGGAAGTTGACGGTTATTTATTAAGTATATAATGGTGAATATCATGATGGTCAATGTCAGTCATATAGTTGGTATTATGCTTCGTGGCTGCATTTTTTGTATAAAAAGTACTAAATTTTGAGGGAAAAAAGTATTTTGACAAACGTTCTTTTTCAACGTTGGTAAGGTAAGGTAATGCATTATACGTGTTTCAAGCACGTATACAACTGACAGACTTGTTAAGGCCCCGGTTTGTAAAAAATTGGGCAAAACGGCGGAACTTAACATTGAAATTGGTGCATCTTCTGTTGCAAGTCATAATTTCTGTGTGTCTGTTAAAAAATCTGTAGAGAATTGAATTTATCGCGGGAAACTAAAAATTACCAAATATACAAACACAAAAATATAATTATACTATTAAAAATTTACCACAATGTTGTATATATACCTATTGCTTGGTTTGTTTTTTATTTGCCTTCTAAAAAATAAATAATCTATTTTTATAAAAATCAATTATAATACCTGTAAATAAATTCAAAATAAATAAATAAATTCAAAAAGTATATACCATTTCATGAAATCTAATTCAATTCAACAACATAAACATGCAAAAATTCGCAAAACAAACAAATGTATTTTGTCGTCCGCTACTATGGAGACAACCTTCTTCATGAGAGGACAAAAAATAATGAAAAAACTGCAGTTCCAAAAGAAAAAAAAAAACACATCTGTCAAATTCGATGTTAGACAATCGTGTTCAGACAAAATCGAAGACACGGTTGTCTAACATTGAATCATAACAAGAAATGGCGAGCCTCCACAAGACATTTCTTGTTAAGACACGTCAACATGACAAAAATTATCTCCTGTGGAGGCGGCCTGTTATGTTGTAGATGTTAGACATTGAGTTAGAGAAAAATATCTCCTGTGGAGGCGGGGTGTTACATCGTGACGTCACAACATCGTTAATAAATCCAATGTTGAAGTGTCAAATAGTTACATTTTGTTACTTTTTCCAACTCAGCTTCTGGACTTGAGTTTCAATGTTAATCTGTCAAACACAAATAAATGGAGAAGAGAGGGGATGATGTGAGAAGAGAATTTTTTGTTTGTTTCCATATTTGAAATTATTTAATGCATATTTTTCTTTCAATTTGCTAAGAACTCAATTTGAAAGAATTATTTCAGTGCCAAATTAATTATTTCTTGTTTATTTATTCATAAAATTGATCTTAAAAAAATTTGTTTTGACAGATCAACAAAATGTAACATTAGTCGTTCTAAATAAAAGTTGAAATTTTCTAACAAAATCTAACGAAAACAACAACAACGATTTTTTTGACACAACAACCAAAGTTAACATTGTTTAATAAAAGAACAGACCACAGGTGCACAGAAGATATTATTTCTGTTCCAGACTTTTTGTGCACTAAATTAGGCAGTCTGTCAAATTAATGAGAGTTGGGAGAGAATTCTCTTAGTAGAAAAGAAAACAACAAATTGAACAAATTGAACACCATTATACAACACAATTTCATATTTTATGCTTAATTCGATAAACATTAACACTTTTTTAATGCAAAAAACACGTAAACGCGACTCAATTTAAAAATCACTACAATTTGATTTGTTTCCTTCTTTATTTATTCGTTTGACATACATACGTCAACTTTTCATTTGACAGAACTCATATTTCTGCCGGAAGAAATTCTTTGAGCTAAATTTGTCAGGGTGGGGAAATTTTTTACTCTCTCGTGAGCGCTCTCTTCTACACAATTTTTGAAGTTGGGAACAGACTCTGACCAAAAATAACCAAATATTACTAAATTCGGCAGTTGCAAACTGAGTGTGGAACGGACCTATTGAACAGTTTCCTCTTCTTCTCCATCCATGCAACTCCGCAGAAATCGTTAGAAAACACGCCCATTCGTTTTGCGTTGGTTCCTATTAAATAGTGTGATGTATGAAAATTTATGGTGGAGCTAATGTGCAGTCGATTTACATTCAAAAAAAACTCTTTGAACGCTTCAAGTCCATACAAGTCCATATTTGTTTAGACGCCAGGCAAGTACTTTTCTTTCTCTGTGTCCATCTTAAGCATAGGTTTACATGTAGCGATAGGTATTATATACCTATATAGTTCCTTTCTGGTTGTAGAGAAATGACTTGTTCCTTGTTTGGTGAGTTCGTCCACCCTACAGTTGCCCGGAATTTCTCTATGTCCCGGCAACCATATGATGTGAATTTTGAACTGTTCTGACATCTCCCTTAGAGATGTTTGGTGGTCTACGACCGTGATTAAATTTGTAGTGACGTATTGGGTATAACGTTTTCTCCGAGCCAAGATTGAACTTCTTTAATCGCCAAAGTTTAAGCTTGAAACACGCTATACTTGTCTGGTAGGCGGAAGAAAAGACTGAGATTCAGTTTTTGCGAGAACAAACCACTTCCTACACCCTTCATTGTTTTTTTAATTTGAACCATCAGTATAGAAGTTTGAAGAGTCATTGTCCAGAATGCTACGGTCCTCCCATACAGTTCTGTTGAGAATAGAGGTCTGAAAATTATATGATTACTGATCCGCTGTAAGGTTGCTTTTAGACAAGTGGATGAGTTTGTTATTTTTACATTCAAGCACAGTAAATTTCTTCGCGGTGCGATGAGTTCATATTAGGTCTATGTTCTGCCGAGAACTATTCACACTTTGATTGGCAAATGGCAACTCTGGTTTGCCGTGTAAAGTTCAGTTTTTGCTTTTTTAACTTATAATTGCAGTTTAAAATTAAAAACAAATATTTCACCTCAATTATTTTAATAACCACATCACTTAATCAAGTATAATTTTGGTGAGTTGTATGAGTATTTCTCTCTGAATTTTACAATAAAACAAAAAATCTGCAATTTTGCAATCTTGCAACAAAGATTGAAGATGAAAAGACCCCCACCATCGAAACCCTTAAATGGTGATAAACAATTAGGAAAAAGACCACATCAAGACCTTTTTCCGGATTCTCCAGAGAAAGCGAGGGCGAATTTTTTCCCTCGGTGCCGTCGCCAAACTCGAAACCGCAATCAGAAAAATTCTATTAGCTTCCGTCATAAACAAAAAATACCAAGACTGGAAACTCGGCGGTCAACTGACGTTTGCCTACAAGCTGCGAGGTGTGGTCAATGTCGTGAACCTATCGTTGTGTTCGTGTCCGATGTGTGGTGAATGTCGTGAATCTATAAATGTGTGCGTGTTAACGTCATTTACCAACGTGGTGGCTTTTACATATATTCACAGACAGCACTGTACGCAAAAGGGTTTTGGGGGGAAAGACGTACGAAAGTTTCCAGTCTTCAGTCTTGGTATTTTTTGTTTATGGCTTCCGTTCTTGAAATATAACCGTTATAAAAAAAACCTTTTTTTGCATTTTATAACGGTAATTTTTCAAGAATGGAGGCCAATAAAATTTTTTCGATTTCGGAATCGAGTTCAGCAACCCAAAAACCTTTAAAAAAGTATATTTTGGTTCTTGTGTCAAAAAAAGTTTAATTTGGTTGGCCAGTGCTGTTTCTGAGTCAAATACCACTCCTTAAATTTTAAACATCTCGGCCAGTAAAAGAGATATCGGAAAAATCAGAACGTTTTTTTGGAAGAATAAAATCAGTTCTTATAGACACCGTTACAAATTTTTTCATAAGGAATTACCCCACATAAAAACATAACCTTGAAAACAGCCAAAATGACGTTTTTCGTTATTTTCTAACGGAGACCAGTCAAGTTCTACTCAAAACACTCAGGGCCATTTGCTGAAACGAAACATAAATAATTTAAGTTGAACATAAAAGCTGAAACACAATCACGCTTTAGGGCGTCGCTTCGTTGCGTTACGTTGAGAAATCCTCAAAGCGCGCTTCTGTCACTTTGACTTTGAACAGCTGATTGCAACATAAAATCTGCTGTCAAATAAAAAAAAACACAGTCACTCACAAAATTATTGGGCCAAGCCGTTATCTTGATTTAATTGTGGAAAAATGCAAAAGGATATTAATATGTTTAAAAAATGCATAGAAATTTGTTTATTCTTTAACCCTCTACCGCATACTAACCCATATATGGTTTATCGATTTCATATCGATTTATTCTTGTTATATTGCACCAAATGCCAAAAAGAAAAAATTTTAATAAAACTATGTCTATTTTTTTATAATTAACCGGTTTTTATTATCAGCAAAAGAGTCGTGATTCTGAAATAAACTCATTGTTTCAAGAGCATGTCTAAAGTGCAAATCAGTGAATAAAAGTGTGAACTTTTCAAGTGTTTTTTTTATAAGAAATAAGTAAGTTGCATCCAATTAAAAATAAGTTTCGTATGAATTTATTATACTTTTATATGTTTAAGAAGTTTGTTTTTTGTTTTTTTTTAATAATTTTTGTCTTTTTTTTGCGTTTTTTTTCCAAAACACCATATATGGGTTATCATGCGTTGGCGACTTACATTACTGATTTTTGTCCGAATTTTTTTTTTTTTGTAAAATGAATTGGAAGACTTTCTATGGAAAAAATGAGTGTGTTAATGCTAAAACTGGTGATGGCTTTCGAAGTGATGACGATCTAGCTTCAGATTCTGGCCCTTTTTAACATCAAACAAGCCATCTCCGAGCACTTTTGCAAATCTGTAACACCTAAAATGTCAGCTTTGGCATGTGATCAAAGCAGAGATGGAACAAAACAAAGCTGAGGGATTTATATACAAGTCACGGAAGTGCAACCCCATCTAATCCCGAAACTCCAATTCACTCACAACACCCAAGGGCAAAAGCCGTTGAATTCAGTACTAACTGAAAACATCGACCATATCCCTGAATGGCAAACAAAAACACCAATATATCAAATTTCGATACTGGAAACGTATTGTGTACATGTAGAAAATGGAAGGTGTTCTTCTGCAACAATGATAAAAGAAAGAGTTTGAATAAATTCCATGAATAAGGAAAGTCCAATGTAATAAAAACATATTTTACAAAACATACCTTGAATGCATACTAAACCATATATGGGTTATTAATTGTTTGCTGGAAATTGACTTGCTGCATACTAACCCATATATGGTTTATGTTTATAAAAATTTATATATATGTAAAAAAATAAAAAATTTTATGTAATACCTTTTTTCAACCCCTAATAAAGCTAAAAAGTTGTTAAAAAAATTTTTATATCATTTCGTTCATAATTCATGCAGTAGAGGGTTAATCCTATAGTTATAAAAACAAAACCAATCAAAATATATTGTTTTTAACAATAAAACTCAGTCTAAAACATCATTAATTTTTTTTTGTTTTTAATACGTAAATTGTTTTGATTTAAAATATCTCGATGTCGTTTTTTTGTGCAAAAACTATACAGAGAAATTAAAAAACACACATAATATTGCAATAATTTTTTTTTTATTCACATTTGGCGCAATAATTATGTGGGTGACTGTAACTATGTCTGATAAATGTCAGAAAGCGAGCAAAAGTTCAATCTGGTTGAACTTTTGCTCGCTTTCTTATGTTTCCTTACGTTTGTCAAAAAAAGCGTACGTAGAAAAAGCGTCATTGTGTGAGGTTACACAGATTTCGTATGGTTGAACTTTTGGCAGTTGTCAAAATCGACGGCAAAGCGTGATTGTGTTTCTGCTTTTAAGCTCTTATTCTCTAATTTTTATTCTGCGTAAACTGTCACATAAGAATTTATCTAGAACATAAATGCTTAAGTTTCGATTCAGCAAACGGCTCTCAGTGTAGGACGATTCTTACCTTCTGACTTTGTTAAAAATGACAATCTAGATAACTTCAACAGATTTTTTTGGATTAAAAAAAACGGGACATTCGATTTATTTCAAATCTTGGTTTTTATGGTGGTTTCGGTTGGTAAATTTATTTAATCTATAAATTGATTTTTTTCGTTGCGAAACAAATACGCTTTCAGATTGATTTTTATTTGCTATAGTATTGATGTGTATTTGTGTCTGTGAACTAGGCAGCGATCGCAGTTGTTAAAAATATTGATTCCACCGTTGATTTTTACTTGGTCTATAGGGCAAATATTGGTTTCGTGTAGAAAAACAAAATTCGAGGTCTTAATCAAAACCAACATTACGATGATGGAGAGAATCAAAAAAGTGGTTTTCGCCATGCCGTCCGTCGGTCTGTGCGTGTGTGCGTCTGTGCGTCCATCGGGCTAGGGCCTAAACGGATGGATGGAAACTTGGTACAGATGATTTTTACGTAATTCCCTAGGTCCGTTTTTTCTGTTTTTTTTAATATCGCATATCATCCATATAACGTTTTCGAGGTATTACAATTTTCTCGAAAACGGCTCTAACGATTTTGATTAAATTTGGTATACGTAATGGTCTTATTGATTCTAAAAAACTGACAATTTCGCACTTCATACATTTCTTTGTGGTTTTCTTTTAATACAGACACAGGGTGACCCGGAATGAGATAAGGGCATTTTGGGGGATGATTCTTGTGTATATTCTAAGAAAAAAAATTGTTCTACTGAAGTTTCTATCATAAGTATTAACGGAGAAATTATCATAAACATGAGTAAGGACATACCAAAGTAAGCGTTTTCTTAAATCATCGCTAAAAGGTATCAAATTTGCAGATAGTGAGTTACTGAGATAAGGGCATTTTGGAGAATGATTTTTTTCCAAGAAAAAAATTGTTCTATAGTAGGTAACTCTCTATCTACAAATTTGATAGCCTTTAGCGATGATTTAAGAAAACGCGGACACCTTGTATTTTGTGCATTTGACCATTTTTTTTTGGACAGTATGTTTTGTGACTCCTGTGACCCCATCCAAACAGCGCCTGCGCGGACAAACATTAGGTGTGTTTTTTTAAGCGGCCCATACACACCACACTTGTGTCCACACAAAATCAAAACTTTTTGATTTTTTTTGTGTCGGTGTCATGATCGGTGTGCCTTCTGTGGTGCGGTGTACACCAGGGGCGTACACTCCCTTGGGGCAAGCGGGGCGGCGCCCCAGGACCCTCCACCGACCCCAGGGCTCCCACTGGAGACAATGCAGAGAATTAAACTGTTAGCATAAATTGAGTTACGAAGTAAATCAAAATGTATTCGAATCACTTCGGATACAAGGGAGACAAATTATGTCATTTCGTGTAATGTATAATGCATTGGTAGCCACACAATATATATTGATTTAATAAAAAGGTTACCCCAGGGGCCCCAAAAAATAAACTGCTTTTTTAAAAGAAAAATTATAATTTTATCTTAGAGCCCCAAAAAATATTACTTGAAAAATCTTTGCAACCACAAATAATACATTAAGGGCCCCAAAAAAGCAAAAAACAACTTCAGGTTAGGGGCCCCAAAAGCCTTTAATTCAGGGCGTCAAAAAAAAAATTAAATTAAAAAAAATTGTTTTTTAAATTAAATTACATTTGTTGATGGATTACTAAATATTACTTTAGGAGCCCCAAAAAATATGACTTCGGGGCTCCAAAAATATTATATGAAGGCTCCCAAAAAATAATTTTTCATTAACCCCGTTAGTTGAGAGGCAATCAAATATTAAATTGGGGGCCCCAAAATCTATTACAAAGGAGCCCAAAAATATTCATCAAATTTTCTGATGGCATGACAATTACACGGTGTTACAAAAATGAGGTTTCAAAATATTCGCGGGCGGAGACCTATCAGGTTTTGTAGAGCTAGTCGCACTGATTACGAAACGGTATTTGAAAATCCCCTAACACCCCCAAAATCTGAAGTTACGGGCAAAAAACGGTTTTTTGGACCTTCACCCATTGAAAAAATTCTAGCTTCGACAATTTTTTACCCATTTTCGATTTTTTTACAGTTTCTGATAGAAGATAAATATACCTTTTCAACAATGTATAAAACATGTAACTCGGTTAAACCACTTAGAATTTATAAGCTGCCAAATCTCAAAAATTCCATTTTTTTCGTCATTTGCCCAACTTCGGCATCAATTTAAAGTATATGTTTTCAAAACAACATGCTATTTAAAAAATATATTCATAAACTATATCTATTTCCCAATCAATCGAGGTATTTTTTATGAAAATCACTCCAAAATTGGCTTAGAAAAAAAATTTTCGATTTCAACCCAGATACCGAAATTTGAACTTTTAGGTATAGAACAAAAATGTTGTTTCGGCACGTAGTAGGATAACCTGGGCGCCAGGATTTGATAGCGGGTTTCTGTAGAGGAGCTCAATGCAAACATTTTTTTCTTTGGAAGGGGGGTCTATCTCCCCCCGTTTAGGTGGGAGGGGCAGTTTTCTAAACAAAATTATCAAAATAAAAAAAAAATTATTAAAAAACAACGGCAACATTTACAGTAATAAATGATACCATTTCCGAAAGGAAAAATTGTAAATTTGATTCTAATTTTTAAATCAATATAACATAACTAATAGTTTTTGAAATAATCGATTTCAAAGTTAAAAATAGGCGAAACAAATTTTTTAAAAACTCATTTAATACTATTTTTGTCCAGACTGTGAATTTTAATAAAAAAAATGTTCACACACAAAACTGCCTCAATTGATTCCTTATCGAACAGTGAAAACTATATGTTTCTATGTCTTCTAGTTTTCGAGAAAATTGAAAAATTATTTTATCAGATTTTTCTTTTTTCAAAATATTTTTAGTTTTTATTTGTTTTTATTTTTCAATTTTCTCGAAAACTAGAAGACATAGAAACATATAGTTTAAATTGATGACGAATTTGGGCAAATGACAAAAAAAAATTGAATTTTTGAACTTTGACATCTTATAAATTCTAAGTGGTTTAACCGAGTTACATGTTTTATACATTGTTAAAAAGGTATATTTATCTTCTAAATCTTGGTTTTTATGGTGGTTTCGGTTGGTAAATTTATTTAATCTATAAATTGATTTTTTTCGTTGCGAAACAAATACGCTTTCAGATTGATTTTTATTTGCTATAGTATTGATGTGTATTTGTGTCTGTGAACTAGGCAGCGATCGCAGTTGTTAAAAATATTGATTCCACCGTTGATTTTTACTTGGTCTATAGGGCAAATATTGGTTTCGTGTAGAAAAACAAAATTCGAGGTCTCAATCAAAACCAACATTACGATGATGGAGAGAATCAAAAAAGTGGTTTTCGCCATGCCGTCCGTCGGTCTGTGCGTGTGCGTGTGTGCGCCTGTGCGTCCATCGGGCTAGGGCCTAAACGGATGGATGGAAACTTGGTACAGATGATTTTTACGTAATTCCCTAGGTCCGTTTTTTCTGTTTTTTTTAATATCGCATATCATCCATATAACGTTTTCGAGGTATTACAATTTTCTCGAAAACGGCTCTAACGATTTTGATTAAATTTGGTATACGTAATGGTCTTATTGATTCTAAAAAACTGACAATTTCGCACTTCATACATTTCTTTGTGGTTTTCTTTTAATACAGACACAGGGTGACCCGGAATGAGATAAGGGCATTTTGGGGGATGATTCTTGTGTATATTCTAAGAAAAAAAATTGTTCTACTGAAGTTTCTATCATAAGTATTAACGGAGAAATTATCATAAACATGAGTAAGGACATACCAAAGTAAGCGTTTTCTTAAATCATCGCTAAAAGGTATCAAATTTGCAGATAGTGAGTTACTGAGATAAGGGCATTTTGGAGAATGATTTTTTTCCAAGAAAAAAATTGTTCTATAGTAGGTAACTCTCTATCTACAAATTTGATAGCCTTTAGCGATGATTTAAGAAAACGCGGACACCTTGTATTTTGTGCATTTGACCATTTTTTTTTGGACAGTATGTTTTGTGACTCCTGTGACCCCATCCAAACAGCGCCTGCGCGGACAAACATTAGGTGTGTTTTTTTAAGCGGCCCATACACACCACACTTGTGTCCACACAAAATCAAAACTTTTTGATTTTTTTTGTGTCGGTGTCATGATCGGTGTGCCTTCTGTGGTGCGGTGTACACCAGGGGCGTACACTCCCTTGGGGCAAGCGGGGCGGCGCCCCAGGACCCTCCACCGACCCCAGGGCTCCCACTGGAGACAATGCAGAGAATTAAACTGTTAGCATAAATTGAGTTACGAAGTAAATCAAAATGTATTCGAATCACTTCGGATACAAGGGAGACAAATTATGTCATTTCGTGTAATGTATAATGCATTGGTAGCCACACAATATATATTGATTTAATAAAAAGGTTACCCCAGGGGCCCCAAAAAATAAACTGCTTTTTTAAAAGAAAAATTATAATTTTATCTTAGAGCCCCAAAAAATATTACTTGAAAAATCTTTGCAACCACAAATAATACATTAAGGGCCCCAAAAAAGCAAAAAACAACTTCAGGTTAGGGGCCCCAAAAGCCTTTAATTCAGGGCGTCAAAAAAAAAATTAAATTAAAAAAAATTGTTTTTTAAATTAAATTACATTTGTTGATGGATTACTAAATATTACTTTAGGAGCCCCAAAAAATATGACTTCGGGGCTCCAAAAATATTATATGAAGGCTCCCAAAAAATAATTTTTCATTAACCCCGTTAGTTGAGAGGCAATCAAATATTAAATTGGGGGCCCCAAAATCTATTACAAAGGAGCCCAAAAATATTCATCAAATTTTCTGATGGCATGACAATTACACGGTGTTACAAAAATGAGGTTTCAAAATATACGCGGGCGGAGACCTATCAGGTTTTGTAGAGCTAGTCGCACTGATTACGAAACGGTATTTGAAAATCCCCTAACACCCCCAAAATCTGAAGTTACGGGCAAAAAACGGTTTTTTGGACCTTCACCCATTGAAAAAATTCTAGCTTCGACAATTTTTTACCCATTTTCGATTTTTTTACAGTTTCTGATAGAAGATAAATATACCTTTTCAACAATGTATAAAACATGTAACTCGGTTAAACCACTTAGAATTTATAAGCTGCCAAATCTCAAAAATTCCATTTTTTTCGTCATTTGCCCAACTTCGGCATCAATTTAAAGTATATGTTTTCAAAACAACATGCTATTTAAAAAATATATTCATAAACTATATCTATTTCCCAATCAATCGAGGTATTTTTTATGAAAATCACTCCAAAATTGGCTTAGAAAAAAAATTTTCGATTTCAACCCAGATACCGAAATTTGAACTTTTAGGTATAGAACAAAAATGTTGTTTCGGCACGTAGTAGGATAACCTGGGCGCCAGGATTTGATAGCGGGTTTCTGTAGAGGAGCTCAATGCAAACATTTTTTTCTTTGGAAGGGGGGTCTATCTCCCCCCGTTTAGGTGGGAGGGGCAGTTTTCTAAACAAAATTATCAAAATAAAAAAAAAATTATTAAAAAACAACGGCAACATTTACAGTAATAAATGATACCATTTCCGAAAGGAAAAATTGTAAATTTGATTCTAATTTTTAAATCAATATAACATAACTAATAGTTTTTGAAATAATCGATTTCAAAGTTAAAAATAGGCGAAACAAATTTTTTAAAAACTCATTTAATACTATTTTTGTCCAGACTGTGAATTTTAATAAAAAAAATGTTCACACACAAAACTGCCTCAATTGATTCCTTATCGAACAGTGAAAACTATATGTTTCTATGTCTTCTAGTTTTCGAGAAAATTGAAAAATTATTTTATCAGATTTTTCTTTTTTCAAAATATTTTTAGTTTTTATTTGTTTTTATTTTTCAATTTTCTCGAAAACTAGAAGACATAGAAACATATAGTTGACAAAAAAAAATTGAATTTTTGAACTTTGACATCTTATAAATTCTAAGTGGTTTAACCGAGTTACATGTTTTATACATTGTTAAAAAGGTATATTTATCTTCTATCAGAAACTGTAAAAAAAATCAAAAATGGGTAAAAAATTGTCGAAGATAGAATTTTTTCAATGGGTGAAGGTCCAAAAAACCTTTTTTTGCCCTTAACTCCAGATTTTGGGGGTGTTAGGGGATTTTCAAATACCGTTTCGTATTCAGTGCGTTTAGCTCTACAAAACCTGATAGGTCTCCGCCCGCGTATATTTTGAGTGTTACACCGTGTTATTATTGAAGATCCTCAAAAGCTATTACTTCAGTGGTTCAAAACAATCAAATGGAAAATTAAATATCAATTCAGGGGCCCCAACAAAAATACATCAGGGCCCAAAACAAAAACATTACGTTATTAATGGCATTCCGAATATTACTTCAGAACAGGCCCCAATACCTATTAATTCTTGGCTCCAAAAAAATTATATTATATTTAAGGGGTCTCTAAGCACTTAATTTTGAGGCCCTAAAAACAATTTGTTAGGGGCCCCAAAAGAAATAAACTATGTTTGATGATGGAAAATCAAATGTCTACATATTACTTCAGGACTAGGGCTGTAAAAGTAACGACAAAATGAGTACCCGCATGTATACGTTACTTTTGATACTAGTACCCGCATCAATAATATCGTTACTCGTTACTTTCGTATGCTTCGTATTTTTCGTATATTTCGTATGTTACGTATGATTCGCATGTTTCGTATGTTTCGTTACTTTCGTTACTTTCGCATGCTTCGTACGTTTCGTACTTTTCGTATATTTCATGTATTTGATACGTTTCGTATGTTTGGTATTTTAAGTATCTTTCGTACGTTGGTATAAGAGTGAAAAAAAATTTTGTTTGAAAAAAAAAAACAAAAACAATTTGTATAATCTAAGCTACATTTTAAAGCCATAAGCATTAATTTAAGTTGCGGCGTTCTCATGTTATAAGAGTTTGAAGGTAGCTATACTGATTTTTTTCGATTTTTTTTTTTTAATCAAACGTGGATAATTTTTTTTAATTTTTTCGATTTTTTCGACAAAACTTTGGTAATTTTTTGTTTATATCGGTTCAGTAATCTTGTCACAATTCTTTATAGACCTTTATTTCAAAAGAACACCGCGCAAATCCCGGAATATTAACACTTCAATACAACCATGTCGAACAATTTTTAATTTTTTTTTCTATTGACAGTGATTTTCAAACCTCGTTTTCTCGGCTTTTTTTTCAATTGAAAATTTTGCTCTGAAAATTAACAAATTTTTTCAAAAACCAAAACACTTTTTTACATTCTTAAGCTACATTTCAAGACCATTAACAAAAAGGTCATAAACACATTGGTTGCGGCATGGGTATATGTATTTCGGCCACATAGAGAAAATACTAAAACTGGTCTTTTGATATTGCTGTATAAATTATTATCGATAACTCAACTATACCTTGGAACTACTGTTTTTATCGAGACAAAAGTAAACTCCAGATAATTATCTGGAGTAAGCATTCCGACTACGGTAACGATATCGATACGAGATGCTAAATGCGCCAAACTGAGTGTATCACTTCGTTTCGTATCTCATATATCGGATGATTTAGTATTGAAATTGGAATGGGGTCGTTACTCGTATGTTTCGTATCTCGTATGTTTCGTTACTTCAGTACCCAGTAACGAAACATGCGAGTAACGATACTGTTTAGAAAGTAACGTTTCGTTACTCGTTACTAAAGCAAATACCCGCATTTAAGTAACGAATACATACGATTTGCTACAGCTCTATTCAGAACAGAGGCCCCAAGAACAAGAACTATCAATTCAAAGCTAAAAAAAAATTTATTTTAGGGGCCTCTAAATATTTAATTTTAGGGGCCCCAAAATTAATTTTTCAGGGGCCCCAAAATAAAAAAAAATTATGTCTGATGATGGAAAATCAAATATGTATTTATTACTTCAGAACAGAGGCCCCAAAAACTATCAATTCTAAGCTTCAAAAATTTTTATTTTAGGGGCCTTTAAATATTTAATTTCGGGGGCCCCAAAATTAATTTTTCAGGGACCCCACAGTAAAAAAAATTATGTTTGATGATGGAAAATCAAATATTTACATGTAGGTACAATTTACCTGGTACATATTATTACTTCAGAACAGAGGCCCAAAGAACTATCAATTCTAAGCCAAAAAAAATTTTATTTTATGGGTCTCAAAATATTAAATTTTGGGGGCCCCTAGTACAAGTATTTACTACTTTTATGATAGGAATTTTAAGTAAGTATAGCAAAGTGCATTACGAACATATTAAAACATTCAAATAAACCTAAAAATAAATAAGCCATACAGCCATAAGGGGCCCCCAAATTTCAAAGGGGCCCCAAAATTTAGTCTTTCCCCGGGGCCCCGGCGGCGACTCAACGTACGCCACTGACCCTCTTAAACCCCCTTCTTACCCCTTTTTTACCCATTGAATGGGTAATTTTCGATAACAACTTAGGTGCCAAGAATTGATAACGTTTTTTTATAGAGGGGTTCAGTACGATATTTTTTTTTTTCAAATCAATTTCAATTATTAATGACTTTTATTTATCAAATTTTCTTGTTCATACATAATTTGTATAACAATTCATTTTATAACATGGCTTTACGTCGTCTGCCAGAGAGACAACTTAAGTTTTTTTTTTTTCAATTCAAATAATAAAATACATATAATAACTTATGTAATAAAGCGTATTCTAAAATAATTCATCAATAAATTCTTTTTCTATAACGGAAGGCCCGAGTGATGTATTTATAAAGGTCGTTATATCCTTCGCCATTTAGTATGTTGTGCATTTCGTTGTTTGTAAAATAGTTTTTGACGTATACGTCCCTTCTGATTTCAATCAAGATAGGGCATCTACCTAAGAAGTGCAGCACGTCCTCTTTCTCTCTCATGTTGCATAGGCCACAAAGGTTTGGGAGATTGGTTCTATTAGGTACGAAATTGAGTGGTAGTATCTCTGCTCTTCTTTTGAAAACTATTGTTATCAAAGCTGTTGGATATGTGGGAATGAAGTAATTATTGTTGCACAGGTTGTGGTTGAGCTCTGAGTAGATGAGTCTGTGACTTGACTCTCTGGATTTAACTTCGAATTCATTTCTCTTCTTTGTTTCGACTGCGTTTATGAGTTCATACAGTTTCGCTTTCCAGGAGCCCAAATCGTTTACTTGAAGAACAAGTGATTGGTTGCAGTAAGTCGCTAAGCGTTTCCTTTCAGCCATCCATGAATTTTGTTTCCTTATTACCATCATACTTAATATCTTAGGTAATCTGTTATCATCAAGCGTAAACGTTTTTAGAACGTAGGTAGTCCACTTGCAGGGGAGAAAGTCCAGCTTCTAGTAAAAGTATGTGGTTTGGCGTTGTGTTTGGTAGCTTAAAGGTCCTTTTCAAGAAGTATCGCAAAAGTTGTTCGACCTCATCATACTCTTTATAGCGCCATATTTGGGCTGAGTAAAACATAATTGCTTGTGAGGTTGCTTGAAACACTCTATATTTCACAGCCGGATCCACATTCGAATGTATTATAACACTCCTCCAGGTTGCGTTTAGGGCATTTTTCGATTTAGCTAGCTTTAAAGCAGTATGTTTTCTCATATTTAAATTTCTGGTAATAATCATTCCTAGGTAATTATATTCGTTCATAACCTCAATATCCTGACCTGCTAACTGCCATTTTTCGTTTCTGCAATTTCTGCCCCCTGCTTGTCGAAAGATCATAACTTTTGACTTGGTAAGAATAATCTGTAGCCTCCATCGCTCACAATAGTCAGCCAGCCTGTTTATCATTAATTGCAGTTAATGTGGTGTCTCTGCAAGTGCTACAATATCATCCGCGAACATAAGATGGGTTACTCTCACAGTGTCGATTAAGTTTATTCCTCCAGTTCGAAAGATGTCTTCGATGTCATCGATATAGAGAGCGAACAGTAAGAGGCTGAGATTGCAACCCTGTCTTAGGCCGATTTCTACTTCAAAGTCTTGAGATAGTTCGCTTCCATTGAAAATAGCTGAGGTCGTGTGAGCATACAGGCTTTCGATAACTGCCCCAAATTTCAAAGACATTCCTTTGTTATACAGTTTAAGCATTAAAGCTCTTCAATCTATAGTATCAAAGGCTGCCCTAAAATCAATGAAAAATGTGTACAATTTTTGTTTTTTATTCATACAAGTTTCCGCGATATTGGTAAGGGTATAGATTTGATCTACCGTTTAATAATCTTTTCGAAATCCTGCCTTATTTTCACTTAAAAGGTTGTTGCTTTGAACCCAGCTATATAAACGATTATAAAGTACTTTAGTAAGAATTTTCATTGATACATTAAGAAGCGAAATTCCTCTGTAATTTGCGGGATCGGTCACATCTCCCTTCTTATGAATGGGCTTTAGGATTGCCTTGTTGAAGAAATCCGGAACTGATCCTGAATCTAAGTTACAGTTGAATGAAGCTGCAAGTTGTTCAATGAACTCAGGGGTGCTAAACTTGAAGAATTCCATTGGAATACCATCCGAACCAGGAGCTTTGTTGTTTTTCGATGCTTGTAATGCCAATTTGATTTTGGAAGCTGTTAATTGAGAGTCAAGCACTTCATTTTGATAAAATGGGGTGGCAAACTGGAATGCGGTAGCCTGATTGTTTGTGGTCATTTCTTGGAAATGTTTTTTTCAGATCTCGAAGCTCTATGGGAATTGTTGAATTTTGGGTGTCCTTCCTGTTTATTTCTCTTACTAACTTCCAGAATTCTGATGCATTTCTGCAACCAGAGACATTATTAGCAATATTTGCTGCATGTGCTTTTCGACGAACTTGAGAACGAGAATTCATTTGTTTGGATGATTTGTATTTCAATTGGGAAGTGGTCGGAGAACATTTGTGATTTCACTTTGAAGTCATCTATCAAGTGGCACCAATCTTCTCCAGCTAGCGCATAATCTATGGTTGAACTTCCTTGGTGGCTTATGAAAGTAAAATCACCGTCATTGCTCGCCTGGAGACAGGCGAGCAACCGTTGCAAATGGCAAGACCAAAGGAATTGCATTAATCAATAATTTTTCCTCCCTCTGCGTTGACAATTAAATCTCTTGATTTGCTTTCCCCCACATTTTTATTTCGCTTGCTTTAGAACCAGTTCTAGCATTAAAATCCCCAATAAGTAAAATATTTCTGAAGTCGTTTTTAAATAAGCTGTCAACAAGTTTGTTGAACTGATATTCCCACTGGCTGCAGTTGATATAAATTGGAAACAAGTTTAATTTACAATGAGAAATTTTGAGTTCAATAAAAATTAGTTCATCAATGTTCTTTAGAGTGCATTCGATATTTTTTAATGTTCGTTTAAATCCCAATAGAACCCCTCCACTCGCCTTTCCTTTAGAATTTTGTTTTAGTGCTGGTATCCATTTTACTTTAAATTAGTTAAAATACGCTTCATACAATATACGGTGTTCATATGTTACATGTGTTTCGACTAATACAATAATACGAGTATCATACATTTTTAAAAAATTCATAAAATCAAAATTTATTTTATTTTGTAATCCTGCAATATTATAACTAACAATTTTTAAGCTTATATTTTTAAAAACTGACAGACGGCAATTTCCTAATTTGTTTTAATATTTTGGATCACCCTATCCGAGCCACCTCCATTGGGCTTTTAAGCCAAACGTCAGTGTCGAAGAAAAAAAAAAAAAACTTGACATTTCAATTCTGAGGAAAAGAGTGGCGTATGTTTTCCTCAGTATGCGTTTGTTTTCCTCAGAATTGATTTGATTTGATTGGTTGGTTTTTTCTTGTTCTTCTTTAATAAACAGTTATGATAGAAAGGAAAAAGACAAAGACAAATTGCTTAAAAGCCCAATCAACACCACCCTCAGCAAGCTGCAAACTGCATCCAACTTCGCTACTCTTCCTTCATTTGGCATTACTCGGCTGTGACGTTGATTACCTCGTTGGTTTACAGGCAAATTAAATCTTTCGGATATTAACTTTAAACCATCTTGTTCATCTGAAATAAAACCAGTTCCCTTCAAGCAAACAAGTCCGACCTCGGTCCGAATCGGCTCCGCCTCAGGCGAAGTTTAGTCCGACTTCGGCTCAGAAACTGGTCCGAAGGCGGCTCAAATTAGTATGGAAATTATAATCACCGCGGAGCCGATTTTATATGTATTGGTTTTTTCACCACGATTTCTCCTTCGACTTTGTGTTCATACACAAAAAGTTGCAAGTGTGTGAGTGCAACCCCGCTTTTCTCCATCGGAGGTCGGAGTGTCTTTTCTGAACTCCGTTTTCTTGCTTGAAGGGTTTCATCACAACATCGCACCACAACCCCATCAATTAATAGCCTATCGTCACGAAGCGCGACTCCTATCAACTCAGCCAGATAATCTCTAAGTTCGACTATATCCGCTTTCGTGGCTAGGTCCTAAGCTTTTGGTCAAAGAATTTTTCGAAGTCTGTGATAGATATTTGATCGACGGAGCCAGGCATAATTTTTCCTTTTTTCTCTGTTGAATTAGTGGATGTTGACGTTTCTTCAGCCTTTCGTTTGTCTCTTTGGTCCCTACGAATAAACTGTTTGGGCTTTGTGGTTTGCAGATTACGGTTGATTTTTATCTTACGGTTGTGATTTTTGTTAATTTTAGTTGATTTTTGTTTTCAATTTTAGTGCTTATTCTAGTTGAAATATCGTAAAATCTTATAACTCACTTTGTAAATGTGACGTTCTTCAATAAAGTGTGTTCAATTTTGAATTTTTGCGTTTGTTTTTGTTTAGAAATAATAGTTTTAAAATGAGCTATAATATTTTTTTTCTTCCGCCTATTCGGTGGAAAGGGCAATTAAAAAAAAATATTAAAAAGAAAGGCAACACTTATACATTTATAAATCATATATTCTTCAAAAGCCAGTATTGTATACCTAGTTTTAATTCTTAAATCAAGTTATTTTAATCAATTAGTTTTGAAATAATTGATTTCAAAGTCAAAATATGGTAAAAAAATGTTTTAAAAAACAACATTAAATGCTCATTTTTTTTTTAGAAAATTGGCCCTTCCGACTAAAATTAATTAGATAGATCCCTCCTGTCATAAAAAAAAATATTGTATTGAACCCCTCTATAAAAGAACTCGTTAACCGTTGAGTTATCGGAATCTACCCATTCAAAGGGTAAAAAAGGGGTAAGAAGGGGGTTTAAGAATGGGTATACTTGTTAAAAGGGGGTTGCACGCTAAGAGAGTTTTTATGAGCAACACGTGATTTACAACATACTAAAAGTTTATTAAATTCGACTGAAATCACATTTTTGTACTACCTAGGGGTCAGGGGTCATTTTCCGGGATACGCCATATGAAATTTTGGCGTAAAACTGTGATTTCATATTCTACTCCATCAAAGGAACCAAACTACATCAAAAAATTTTGTACTTTAATTAACTTTGATATATAGTTAAATTTTGTCTAGAATGATCAGGCTATACAAAATCAAGGTTCTTATATGTATATGCAAAAATTATATATTCAATGGCAAAAGAAAAAAATTAAAGAAGTGATTTTTTTTTCTGAAACTTTAAGTTGAAATAAAAAATTACTGCATAGAGCTACAAAATTAATTTTTGCGCAACAAATTAGCATTTAACTAGCTACAAAAAAATTTTTTTTTTGTTTCCACCACAAAATGTTCGCTTCAAATTTCCTTTATGAAACTTTTTTATTATGTACATATTTGTATTTTGAAGTATTTTAAAAAAATTATCAAATTTTCATATTTTTATTTTGCAGAGATGTCAAGGATTTAAATGCAAAACAGGCAAAAGTTTCTGTAGAGACAGCAAAAGAGGTGCAAATGGATAAAACTTTGAAAACGAAGAATGAAAAAGATCGTCGTCTACGAGAGAAAAAACAGAACAACATTAAACGATTTATGGAAGAAAAAAAAGTAAGTTATAAAGAATTCACAGACATCGTTTTCGCAAATTTGTTACAAGCTGCGTTTTAGTTGGAGCTGTAGAAAACGGGAAACCGACGAAGTTACGAATACCAGAGTTACGGGCGACAGAGTTACGAGCGTCAAAGTTACGCGATACCGAAGTTACGAAAAACTAGAGTTACGAATTCTAAAGTTATGTTAAGCTATGACATGTGATTTTTGGGTTGGCAACAATTGCGAGGAACGATATGGAATTAAGGAAATACAAACAAGAGATTAACATTTTTCTCATTGGTCAGAAGTAAATGAGTAAAGCGAAAATGGGTGTTATTTAATCTTGTAAAATTTTGATTGGATAGGTATAGATATTAGACTGGGCCAAAAAAATAAAACATTTTTTTTTTGAAAGTTACTTCGAAAATCTTGTTCAGGATGATGAAAAAAAAATTTGGTGAAAATTTGAGCCGTTAAAAATAATTTTAAGAGGGTTATCATCGGTGTTTTTTATTTTTATACATAATATGATGTGTTACAACAGAACTGCTAGACGATCAAAGTAAAAAAAAATTCTGTTCATTTTTTCTTATATAAAATTAAATTTCATACAAAAAAGATCTGATTGAAAATTTTCGTCAGAGCCGTATTCGAGTAATTAAGCTTTTTAAATCGAAGTGTTTTTTCAATTTGACTGTTTCACTTTGGAATTTTGTGATGAGCAAATAAGTGAATAGAAAAATAAAACCACGACAGATTCTTATAGGAAATTTAATTCTCTACAAAAAAGGTCTATTAGTAATTTTCCCTAAATTGAGTTCTGAAGAAGTTATTCACGATTTAAAAATTGATTTTTTAATTTTTTTCTCGATTTAAATCGTGAATAACTTCTTCAGAACTCAATTTAGGGAAAATTACTACAAGACCTTTTTTGTAGAGAATTAAATTTCCTATAAGAATCTGTCGTGGTTTTATTTTTCTATTCACTTATTTGCTCATCACAAAATTCCAAAGTTAAACAGTCAAATTGAAAAAACACTTCTATTTAAAAAGCTTAATTACTCGAATACGGCTTGTCTGACGAAAATTTTCAATCAGATCTTTTTTGTAGGAAATTTAATTTTATATAAGAAAAAATGAACAGAAATTTTTTTTACTTTGATCGTCTAGCAGTTCTGTTGTAACACATCATATCATGTATAAAAATAAAAAACACAGATGATAGACCTCTTAAAATTTTTTTTAACTGCTCAAATTTTCACCAAATTTTTTTTTCATCATGCTGAACAAGATTTTCGAAGTAACTTTAAAAAAAAAAAATATTTTATTTTTTTGGCCCAGTCTAATAGATATACATATATGGTTTTGTTTTTGTGGGAAGATTGCAAAAACGTTGAAATAGAAAAAAAACATAAGAATACTTATGTAAGTTTGGGGGACATAATTGAAATTAACTTCTTATTTGTCCAACTAATATTGCACCCATTGACTTAATATATATGGACTGCTAGAAGCATATTCAGGTTGGTTCCACTTGTTTCTTCGCGATACTAGCGCCCTAAAAAAAAGCGGAGAATAAGTGCAACATTTTTGACGAAGTGCGAAAGGAACAAATATAGAAAAACAGAGAAAGCACTACCCTTTAACGACAGATGTCATTCACTAAAAGTTTCCTTTTTTCGCCGTCTAAGGTTATACCGCTAGTAGAGCTAGAAAGATATGGAATCATTTTTTTTCAATTTTTGTATGGAAAAGTCAAACGACTAGCAGTCCATATATAGTAGGTCAATGATTGCACCTACGTATTTTTTTTCTATTAATTAATATAATTATTCAAAGCGTATATAATACCCACTTTGTTATTATTTATATTAAAATAATAACCAAACCACCCCTTTTTTTACAGACGTGGTGAACTGATGTGCAGTGGTCTTTTATATCATTGAAGTTGCGATCATTCACTGAGCTTTGGTCTAACTGGCTGAATAAAATGGTGTAGCTGTGGCTGTAGCTTGTTGTACTGTCAAAATTTTATTAAGGTAGGGTTCCCAGGCGTCCGGGTTTTCCCGGACATGTACTCTTTTTTGGCTGTGTGGGGGACGTCCGGGATAGTTTCTATCAATTGTCCGGGATTGTACTCTTTTCTAGCCTTTAAGTATCTCACTACTTGTATGCTACTCTTAATTCATTTAGCCCTAATTTTTCAATCGTCAGTTAGATCATCATAAGAATAAATGTCAATATAAAAAAAAACTTTTATTCCTAGGAATAAGTTCTGAGGTTTATCTGACTATTGAAAAATTGGCCCTTATTATTCAAAAAACGAATCGAGTTCATTAAAAGCGAGGCGTTTTTATTTTGGTTTATTATCTGCTCAATTCTGTTTTGTATTCTGTTCCAATATAATCAAAACTAAAAAATATAGAATACGGCAAAATTTTAAACGATTAAGGAAAATCTAAAGCCACTTATCTAAGTAAGTTGCTAAGTCAAAAAGACCATTTCTTTACTTAGTAACTTACTAAAAATTTTATTGGCATTTAACTAAATCGTTGAAAATTTTGCGCAATTGGTTTTCTTTCAATGGAATTTTAAAATTTTTTTTAACTGGAATTGCATTGAACTTTTGAAGTATTATAGCTCAAATGTTTATTATAATACTATACCGAGAAGTCCAAACTTTGTCTCAGAGTTTTTTTTTTTTTTTGTGAAAAAATAAGAAAAAAATTATACAAGGAACAAGGGTTAAAAATGTGATTTTTAAGTTAAAAGGATTGTTCGGTTATTTTTTTTTATAAAATTATGCATTTTTTTGTCCTAGTTTTGTACTCTTTTTTTTGTCCTTATTTGTCCGGGAAAGTCCGGGATTTTGCATCTCGATTACTAGTTTCGTCAAAATATATCTGGCAACCCTATATTAAGGGAAACAACAACAAAAGTTGGCGGCAGCTGAGCAAAAAGTTGAGAATTCTTCAACTTGCGCTACAAGCTACAGCCACAGCTACACCATTTTATTCAGCCAGTAAATTACACTCCCGCCCTCTTTTCTCCTCAGAAGAAATTATTGAATGGGGCACAATTTGCTGACGTTTGTTTTTTTCATTTCTGTTTTGTTTGTAATATTGAATAGAATAATATGTGACAAAATGTGACGCCACAACCTCCTTTAACGGAGGTCAGGGAACCACTTAAAAAAAACAAAACAAAGATGAAAATGTTCTATTTCAATCGTTTCTGTTTGGTAGGGGAAACTCAATTTTTTTTAACTCGTTGTATAGTCTTTCCTTGTTTAACAAATTCATAATTATGTAAATTTTGACAATAACTCACAAATAAAATCAGATACATTACATTATACAAATTCAATGCACACCTATTGAGAAAGAACAATGGTGGTGGTGGTGGCCGGTCAATGTTTCCCCAACTCTTAAAAAAATGGATCGCGGATGTAAGAGAAGAAAGGAGCAGTCAAAAAAAATAAAAATAAAAAATCATTCACATCCGACCGTAGCGTTGCCGAATTGGCACGGTCGTGTACTTTTGGTGTTTTTTTTTTAATTAAATGGTACTGTGGTTCTCAAATGGCTTGAAATGCCACTCTAGAAAAATGTATATTAAATATTTTATATTTACAACATTTAGTTAATTTGACCTTATGTCGCACCCCCTATGTATGGACTTATATTTTTAATTAACTAATTCCTTGATGCTTTTATTTACTTATTATGCTTCTTTGAAACTTTGAGGGCTTGGCCACACCGAAAAGGTATGCGCTACCTAAGGGTTAGTGTATGAAAAAAACTGCGCATCTCAACTTTGATGTACAGGTTTGGAATTTTTTTTGCAAACATACCATTATCGAATACTGTCTTGTGTGGCCATTCATTAAGTTCTTTTTATAATTAAATAAATTTACTAGTTTTGCGCTTTATAATACTCTTTAGTTATGTCTTTAGTCTTCAGACTTGTTTTTACTTTTATGTTTGAGACACGAAATGGCCCAAATTGGCACCTGTTGTTTACATTGGCACTTTAGAAAAAAACTTTCCCGGTAACGCCTCCGACGTCTCACCTACATAAAGGGGCCAAGGCATAGAAACCGTCGCATCCGTTGATTTGTCGACGGATTTAATTGACCTTGATAAACAACATTTTTATAAGAACCAATTCGTATATTAGTTGGACTTGATGGTTGCCGTTTGTTTATAGGTCTGTTTTCATGAGAACCGAAGGCGCCCCGAACTTTTACAAAAGTCTATATAAATAACGAAATCTTTCCAATCGATGTTTTAATTATATTTACTTTCACAAAGGCGCCCCAATTTTTTTCTATTTTACTTTTTCAAAGGTGCTCTTATTTTTTGTCCTAAACATTTTGAAGAATGAAGGCGCCCCCCAATTTTGGGTTAAGATACTGATTAGATTAATGGCATACTAATTATATTTTATAACTTTTTTTCCAAAAAAACATTTATAAAAAACTAGTTTTTTTAAAAAACAGCTCTAACGAAAATGTATCTTTATGCATCTTTTTATGTACCTATCAAATATCCCAAATTTCAATATAAAAATATTTGCAACTTGAACCCTTACAACAAGATCGTGCGAACCAGTCGTGCATTTTATATAACCAAGAACCATATTTTTTTTCCTAGTGGTTTAAAGGGTGATAAACTCGAATCTGGAGTGGTAAACTCGAATCTGGAGTCAAAACAATCTACCAGCCTCCGTTTTTGATATATAATGCATTTTTTAACAGTAATATTTCAGAAACGGCAGCTAATAAAGTTTCAAATCTGAATTAAGCACCCGTAAAACTTTCAGAAAAAGTATAATATTTAGATTTTTTTTTAGAAAATTGCCCCCTCGGATGAAATAAACACCCTCCGTCCCATACAATTTTAATATACACGCTCTAGCTTTTTGGTACATTTCTCCTGAATCACCTCGTATATGGTTCCTCTCAATATTTGCCAATTCATGAACCACATTTTAAAGCTTTGGTATTTATAATTCATTGCTCTGATTTTATAACTTCGGTTTTTCATAACTTCAGTTTTTCACAACTTTGACTCCCATTACTATATCGCTCATAACTTTGGTACTTGTATGTTTTCTAATAATTGAATACCTACATTTTTAATAAAAAAATACAAACAAATGAAAAACAACTTATGTATATTTTTTTTATTTTACCGATTACGATCTTACGAACAAATTTAATTTAATTGTTCTTTAAAAAATTTAATTTGTTCGTGAACACATATTATATTATGATCCGAAAAATAAAAAAAAAATCTCGTTTGAATCTTACATTTGGTGCAAATTTAATTCTTTTGCTCTCCGAACCCTGTTACCTTACTTTTTTCTTTGCCATTGGGAATGTATGACAAATTCAAATTTCAAAAATCATCCATATTAGGTGGGTTCACATACATTGCCTAACTTACCGGCAAAGACAACAATGAACACTTTAATTCAGCTGATGTGACCTCACTCACACTTAAATTTGTCAAAAATTTGTTAGGTTATCTCTTTCATAACAATAATAGTGTTATACAGTGGCATCTTAAAGCCAGAACTATAATTGGCGGATGGAGTCGGATGGTACTGTCAATTGTTGTTGTTTTCCATAAGTTTTCATCCGTCGCGACGAGTGCGGTTGCGAGCGCACTCGTCGGATGAAAACTTATGGAAAACAACAACAATTGACAGTAGCTTCCGACTCCATCCGCCAATTATAGTTCTGGCTTAAATGAAAAAAAAAAAATGCATTCTTATTTCCCCACCTAAATAAGTAAAATAAAAAGCGCATTTTTATTTCCATTATATAACTCTGTTTCTGTTGTTAGATTGGGACAAACCTAAGCCAACGATAGATGACATCTTTCTCACACACACTCCCCACCTCCACATCAACTAGTCGAAAAAAATGTGTCATTAAAATCATTGTATAGGTATATATTTCTATAGTACTATCATGAAGTCGAATTTAGTATTAGTTCATGTCGCCACTTTGTTGAGGTGGCGCTCAGTGTGTTTTTTTCATACAAATTCTGCTTTTTCAAGTCACCACTAGAGTTCCTAAGATCGCTTCACTTCATGATAGTACTATGGAAATATATATACAATGATTAAAATAAGGTTGTAGTGTTATGTAAAGTATAACACAAGGTGGAGAGGGAGAAGTAGTCGAGTAGTCCAACAGATAGGTTCATACTGTGATTGTGTTGCTCCCACTTCCACCTCCCACGCTCCCACCAAAAAAGAACACTTTATATGGAACATTTTATTGCTTAAATTTGTTTTATTTTTTAGTTGGCCTCTGACCTCCATCGAAAAAGGTGTTTGTGTTACTTCCTTTTTATATTTTTTTTTCCTATAGGTATCTACCTGTCATCCTTATTGCAATTGTCAGGTATTAATTGACGATAAATACTGAAATTCGTTGTCTTTTTAAACTCAATTATTAAATTTTAATATTCATCAACTATAGTTGACAATAGCAATTGGGGTGACAATCTTCTAACGAACCAAAAAAAAAAAAAAAACATAAAATTCTGATAGTTGGGTAGGTGCATAAATATGACACAAAAGACCTGCCCATATTGCAAATATATAGGTATATTAGAATTCTTTTAATTAGGTGGGGTAAGGGTCTTAAGGCAGTATAATTATTTTATTTTAATGAAAAACAATGAAATAGTACTTGCGCAAACAGTTCAAAATAAAAAAAAGGACTTTTTAAATCATATTCTTTGATTTTTAAAGGTTTCAAGAGAATCATTTTTTTTTCTAGATAACATTTGAATTCTTTTCCTTCGTATTTGCCATTTTATGTTCTCGATTAATCTTTTGGATGAACATTATTATTTGTTATTCAATTTCCATGAAGAAATTGCGATTTTATTGCCTGAAAGCCCTTAAAACAAGAATCCATGGGCGGCGAGTATTCCAGACACAGTAACAAAAATTTTCAGGTAAGTTTTCAGGTTTTATCAATGAAAAAAGTTGATCAATTCAGGGTTAATCCAATACAGTATCGCTTTAATGTACCCTTACTTAAGTCTGAATGTTTAAAAAATAGTTGACGAATGGTTAATGTTTCATAAATTAATTTATCAACAAGTCCAGCCATGTAAAATAAAAAATAAAGAGGTTTTTTAGAAAAAAGTAGTTTTGGTTTTTTGTTAATTTCTCGAAAATCACAAGATATTTTTCAATCTGGTTTTCTGTTTTTGTTTTAAAATAAATAAGAGCATCGAATTTTAAAAACTAAATTAGTACTTAATTACATGAAATTTTGAAAAAAATTACTTTGAAATTTTTTTTTTCCAATTTTTTTTTCAAAATTTTTATTTTAAAAATTAATTTTTCAAAAACTGTGCCATAAAATTGGCTTCACAAAAAAGTATAGCACGTTATTGTAAGCACAACCGTTGATTTTTAATAATTTTTTTCCAAAATAAGTCAATTTTTTTTTAAATTGCCCCTCCCCGCTAAACGAAGGGGAATAGACCCCCCCCCTCCCATACGATTTTTTTCTTGCTTGACCTAACCTACACGCTCTAGCTTTTTGGCACATTACTCCTGAATCACCCTGTATACATTTTTAATAAAAAAATACAAACAAATGAAAAACAACTTATGTATATTTCTTTTTATTTTACCGATTACGATCTTACGAACAAATTTAATTTAATTGTTCTTTAAAAAATTTAATTTGTTCGTGAACACATATTATATTATGATCCGAAAAATAAAAAAAAAATCTCGTTTGAATCTTACATTTGGTGCAAATTTAATTCTTTTGCTCTCCGAACCCTGTTACCTTACTTTTTTCTTTGCCATTGGGAGTGTATTTCAAAAATCAACCATATTAGGCGGGTTCACACACATTGCCTAACTTACCGGCAAAGACAACAATGAACACTTTAATTCAGCTGATGTGACCTCACTCACACTTAAATTTGTCAAAAATTTGTTAGGTTATCTCTTTCATAACAATAATAGTGTTATAATATGTTAAATTTGACCAATTTTTTGGATTAAATATTCCACTGTAGTTAGGCTGTTTTGGTCTATATAAAGCAAATGCGAATAAAAACAAGTTCTATCCCATTATTTTCCCAACGTTTCGTAAGTATTTCTTACTTCATCAGGGGTAATTTATTCAATTTAATAATTCAAAACATAATACATAATTTGCTTCCCTTCCGCTCCTATTGCATATGTCCCGGAGACGGCAAAACTCAAATATGACAATTAACACTTATATCACAGCTGGGTATCAGGTACTTTAATTAAATTGCTACAGCATAGCTTTGTTTAATGCTATCGGTGTCTTCTTTTGTGTTCATCGTTCTCTTTATTTGTTGTTGGATTCAATTAAATTTTTATTAAAAGATGAACGTGAAACAAAAAAACGCGGACGCGTGACAACCTGACGCTGTCAATACATTAAAACGAATGAATGAAATTCGTTTTAATGTATTGACAGCGTCAGGTTGTCACGCGTCCGCGTTTTTTTGTTTCACGTTCATCTTTTAATAAAAATTTAATTGAATCCAACAACAAATAAAGAGAACGATGAACACAAAAGAAGACACCGATAGCATTAAACAAAGCTATGCTGTAGCAATTTAATTAAAGTACCTGATACCCAGCTGTGATATAAGTGTTAATTGTCATATTTGAGTTTTGCCGTCTCCGGGACATATGCAATAGGAGCGGAAGGGAAGCAAATTATGTATTATGTTTTGAATTATTAAATTGAATAAATTACCCCTGATGAAGTAAGAAATACTTACGAAACGTTGGGAAAATAATGGGATAGAACTTGTTTTTATTCGCATTTGCTTTATATAGACCAAAACAGCCTAACTACAGTGGAATAATAATAGTGTTATACAGTGGCATCTTAAATGAAAAAAAAAATGCATTCTTATTTCCCCACCTAAATAAGTAAAATAAAAAGCGCATTTTTATTTCCATTATATAACTCTGTTTCTGTTGTTAAATTAGGACAAACCTAAGCCAACGATAGATGACATCTTTCCCACACACACTCCCCACCTCCACATCAATTAGTCGAAAAAAATGTGTCATTAAAATACGGTTGTAGTGTTATGTAAAGTATAACACAAGATGGAGAAGGAGAAGTAGTCGAGTAGTCCAACAGATAAGTTCATGCTGTGATTGTGTTGCTCCCACTTCCACCTCCCACCAAAAAAGAACACTTCATATGGAACATTTTGTTGCTTAAATTTGTTTTATTTTTCAGTTTACTTCCTTTTTATATTTTTTTTTCCTATAGGTATCTACCTGTCATCCTTATTGCAATTGTCAGGTATTACCTAATTGATGATAAATACTGAAATTCGTTGTCTTTTTAAACTCAATTATGAAATTTTAATATACATCAACTATAGTTGACAATAGCAATTGGGGTGACAATCTTCTAACGAACCAACAAAAAACAAAAACATAAAATTCTAATAGTTGGGTAGGTACATAAATATGACACAAAAGACCTGCCCATATGGCAAATATATTGGTATATTAGAATTCTTTTTATTAGGTGGGGTTTTTGTTTGATTTTTAATTTATCCTGTGTCAAATAAATAAACAAGGAATGGGGTTGTTTTTTGCATAAAAAGATTAAACCACACCCATTTTCGTTAAAATCTATTATAATAACCAATGAGAATCGATATTCTCTTATTTATGTTTCCATATCGTTCCTCGCAATTGTTGCCAACCCAAAAATCACATGTCATAGCTTAACATAACTTTAGAATACGTTACTCTAGTTTTTCGTAACTTCGGTTTCGCGTAACTTTGACGGCCGTAACTCTGTCGCACGTAACTCTGTCGCGCGTAACTCTGTTATTCGTAACTCCGTTACCATTTCGTTATATCATGTTGTTTGTCCAAGCAATATCCCTATGAAGTAGGGCTGTAAAAGTAACGACAAAATGAGTACCCGCATGTATATGTTACTTTTGATACTAGTACCCGCATCAATAATATCGTTACTCTCGTATGTTTCGCATTTTTCGCATATTTCGTACATATGTTTCGTGTGTTTCGCATGTTTCGTTACTTTCGCATGCTTCGTGTGTTTCGTACATTTCGTATATTTCATGTATTTGATACGTTTCGTATGTTTGGTATTTTAAGTAGGTATGTTTCGTACATTGGTATAAGGGTGTAAACATTTTTTTTTTTTTTAACCAAAAACAATTTCTATAATCTAAGCTACATTTTAAGGTCATAAACATTAAAATTAGTTGAAGCATTCTCATGTAATAAGAGTTTAAAGGTAGCTATATTGAATTTTTTTCGTTTTTTTTTTTTTATGAAACGTGGAAACTTTTTTGATTTTTTTCCAAATTTTTAAACAAAACTTTGCTAATTTTTTGTTTATATTCTTTCAGTAATCTTATCACAATTCTTTAGAGACCTTTATTTCAAAAGTGCAACGCGCAGATCTCGAAATATTAACACTTCAATACAACCATGTCGAACAATTTTTCATTTATTTTTTCTATTGAGAGTGATTTTCAAACCTCGTTTTCTCCGCTTTTTTTTGTGTTGAAAATTTTGCACCGAAAATAAACTAATTTTTTGAAAAACCAAAAAACTTTTGTACGTTCTTAAGCTAAATATCAATACCATTAACACCAAGGCCATAAACAGATTGGTTGCGTCGTGGATATACATATTTCGGCCAAATAGAGAAAATACAAAAACGTCTCTTTTGATATTTCTGTATAAATTATCGATAACACAATGATTATTGAACCTTGGCACTACTGTTTTAATCGAGACAAAAGTAAACTCCAGATAATTATCTGCAGTTAGCATTCTGACTATGGTTACGATACCGACACGAGATGCGAAATGCGACAAATTGAGTGTATCACTTCATTTCGTATCTCTTACATCGGATTTAGTATTGAAACTGGAATTACGTCGTTACTCGTATGTTTCGTATCTCGTACGTTTCGTATGTTTCGTTACTTGAGTACCCAGTAACAAAACATACGAGTAACGATACTGTTTAGAAAGTAACGTTTCGTTACTCGTTACTGAAGTGAATACCCGCATTTTAGTAACGAATACATACGATTTGCTACAGCTCTACTATGAAGCAACTTTCAAAAATTTAGATTGTTACCTTTTTATTGCTTTAGATCAAAAGATATAACATGTTAAAAATTCGTTAACCCTGGATTGTGAATATAAAATTAATACAAATATAGTCTTAGTTATTATCTATCTACGGTTAAAATTTCATTAATCTATCTATTGTTGTTTCTTAAATGTTGTTGTTTCTTAAATGCAGTTATTCTTAAATTAGTCTCATCTACAGCTACATCTAGTCTCATCTACAGCTTCGCGTTTAGATTTTAGCCCAAATTGCATATTTCCGTTTTACCCCTGTTTACCCTATTAAATGACGAAATTTTTAAAAATCATTCGTTTGGATTCAGGTTTAGGTTATTATCTTTCAAATAAGCTATAGAAGATTTCTGTATCTCTAATAGTTTATTTTTAATTTTTAATTGAAATTTTTGCTGCACTGCGAAGGTGCGAGAGTGGAACGGGAGAAAATGGCGTCACTTTGTCGTGTTGGCTGCCATGGTTCATCGATTTATAAGACGTTATCACGTCAAAAAGTATTACGTAAACACAAAAAAAAACATAATGTAACGAGAAAATAAGAGCGCAAGAACAACTTTTTTTTTCAATAAATAGAAGAGGACAGAAAGAAAGATTGCATCAGCGCCAACTTACGCAGTGGCATTCTTTTGAACTAGGTTTGTATGTGTGCGTGATCAATGGAATTTTCAAAGTAAAAAAGCTATAATAGACACTTTTTCAACAATTTATATTAAAAATACTGTGAGCAAAAAAATATAGTTTTTTTTAAACTGTTTTGAAATATAATGAAAACATAAAAGTTAACCCTCTACTGCATGAATTATGATCGAAGTGATATAAAAATTTTTTTTTACAATTTTTTAGCTTTATTAGGGGTTGAAAAAAGGTATTACATAGAAATTTTTATTTTTTTATATATATATATATAAATTTTTGAAAACATAAACCATATGTGCCCTTAATTATGAAAGTGGACTAAGTCACTCCCAAAAATGGCATCAAATCTAGCCTAAAAATAATTATTATTTAAGGGGTAAAGTTTATTTGAAAGCGAATCGCGTAAATAAACTTCTTTATTGCTTCTTTAGTGATTTCATAAAAGAAATATAATGAAATCGTTATAAGAAAATTATTATGTTAGTTTTTCTTCAAACAATGCAAAAAGTGATCACTTTCATAATAATGGGCACTTATATGGGTTAGTATGCAGCAAGGTGATTTCCAGCAAAAAATTAGTAACCCATACATATATGGTTTTATGCATTCAAGGTATGTTTTGTAAAGTATGTTTTTATTACAATGGACTTTTCTTATTCATGGAATTTATTCAAACTCTTTCTTTTATCATTGTAGTAGAAGAACACATTCCATTTGCTACACATTGTACGTCTTCAGTCCGCAAATTTGACATATTGACTTTTTTTTGCCATTCAGGTTGTTGTGAGTGAATTGAAGTTTCGGGATAAGAAGGGCATGGACTTTCGTGACTTGTATAACCCTTTGCCCTTTGTTTTGTTCCATCTCTGCTTTGATCACCTGCCAAAGTTGAAGGTCGTCTTCTTTTTCGTGACATTGTAGGTTATTAAGATTTGCATATAAGTGCTCGGAGATGGCTTGTTTGATGTTAAAAAAAAACCAGAATCTGAAGCTAGATCATCATCACTTCGAAAGCCATCACGAGTTATAGCATTTACACTAGACTGGGCCAAAAAAATAAAATATTTTTTTTTTTGAAAGTTACTTCGAAAATCTTGTTCAGGATGATGAAAAAAAAATTTGGTGAAAATTTGAGCCGTTAAAAAAAATTTTAAGAGGGTATCATCGGTGTTTTTTATTTTTATACATGATATGATGTTTTACAACAGAACTGCTAGACGATCAAAGTAAAAAAAATTTCTGTTCATTTTTTCTTATATAAAATTAAATTTCCTACAAAAAAGATCTGATTGAAAATTTTCGTCAGCAAATTAATTGCTTTAACCGTTTAGAAGATAATCGTATTCAAATCGCAAATGCATACTTGTCATAAGAAAACTATTGAAATCAGTGGGCATTGGTTTTGATACGAATATCTTCTTAACGGTTAAAGCAATTAATTTGCTGCCAAGGAACTTTTTATAGAACGTTTAATTCCCTACAAGAAAACATCTTGCTAATTTGAAAATATTGAATTTTCAGTGAATTAGAAAATTTTGAAATTGAAAATTGATTTTTTAATTTTTTTCTCGATTTAAATCGTGAATAACTTCTTCAAAACTCAATTTAGGGAAAATTACTACAAGACCTTTTTTGTAGAAAATTAAATTTCCTATAAGAATCTGTCGAGGTTTTATTTTTCTATTCACTTATTTGCTCATCACAAAATTCCAAAGTGAAACAGTCAAATTGAAAAAACACTTCGATTTAAAAAGCTTAATTACTCGAATACGGCTCGTCTGACGAAAATTTTCAATCAGATCTTTTTTGTAGGAAATTTAATTTTATATAAGAAAAAATGAACAGAAATTTTTTTTACTTTGATCGTCTAGCAGTTCTGTTGTAAAACATCATATCATGTATAAAAATAAAAAACACCGATGATAGACCTCTTAAAATTTTTTTTAACGACTCAAATTTTCACCAAATTTTTTTTTCATCATCCTGAACAAGATTTTCGAAGTAACTTTCAAAAAAAAAAATATTTTATTTTTTTGGCCCAGTCTAATTTACACACTTATTTTTTCTATAGAAAGTCTTCGAATTCATTTTACAAAAAAAAAAATAAAAATCGTACAAAAATCAGTAATGTATGTCGCCAACGCATGGTAACCCATTTATGGTGTTTAGGAAAAAAATTACCAAAAAAGACAAACATTTATTATAAAAACAAAAAACAAACTTCGTAAACATATAAAAGTATAATAAATACATACGAAACTTATTTTTAATTGGATGCAACTTACTTGTTTATTATGAAAAAACACCGGAAAAGTACACACTTTTATTCACTGATTTGCACTTTACACATGCTCTTCAAACAATGAGTTTATTTCAGAATCACGACTCTCTTACTGATAATAAAAACCGATTTATTATAAAAAAATAGACGTAGTTTTATTATAGTTTTTTCTTTTTGACATTTGGTGCAATATAACGGAAATAAATCGATATGAAATCGATAAACCATATATGGGTTGGTATGCGGTAGAGGGTCAAAAGTTGGTCAACTCTTCCGACTCTGGCTGCAGCTCCGATTCCAGTTGCGTCGCGTTGTGTTCGTACATTTGCATTTGCGTACATAGAATACTTTGACAGCTATTCCAGTTACGACTCCGATTTCGGCTCCGACACCATTGTGTTCCAGCAGTTAGTCCACAACATTAGGGGTGATGTGAACTTCAAGTTGAATCAATTATTATTTTGTAATCTACAAACTTTATTTTGCTGAAAAACGTGTTGTAAACTGAACCAATCTCTTTTTTAAGATAGTGACTCTTCCCATGCACAATATGTATCCGAACAGGTATTCTATAAAAATTGTGATTCTATGACTATTTTTTTCACTAAATTGGCTGGGCTATTTCGGCAAAGTTAAATTCTAACTTATAATAAAATACCTTATAAAACAGAATTATTTTTGTCTTAATTAAACATACAATTCATAAATTATTTGTCTTATTCACTTTTATTTGTTAGCAAATTGGAAACAAGCAGAATCGAGAAAAGGAGAAACTAAAAAATGCCCACACCAAGCAAGTCGAGGACTTTAGTACAGACGTTACAAAGGTACTTGATGCTAACATACAGAATTCAACAACAATTACCAGTATTGAGATTGTTATTTAGGCTAGATTTACTTTTGTAGTAAACCTTCAGAACTAGCGGCTAATATTTTGTTTCCAAATTTTTATTTATTCCTTTTCCTACTTTTATTGTGAATAACAAATAACATATAGAAAATTTTAATCCATTTTCTTTTAATGTACATGCATGGTAGAATTTTTTCACTCACACAATTCAACATTTGTACTTAATATTTTTTATTTACACACCAAAAATTAAAAAAAAGAGATGCGATATCGTATTAACCTAGAACCCCCTCCTCCTCCGCCACTCTTTTATCCTTGGCAATAAAAAAACACGCACCCCAAATATTATTTTCTTGTAAACTATACCTACTAAATAATTCACACAGAAACCCAATGCAAAAAACTATCACCGCGGCGAGACAAAATAGTGTATCCAGAATACCCAAAACGCTATAATAAAGAAACAGAAATAACCTAAAAAGAATGCCAATAAAAAGTCCAACTACATTTTTTAGTTAAAACACAAGCACGTCATATAAAATCACCTTTTATTATTTCTTAAATTTCTATTTTTCAAGAATAAGGCCGTGTGTGAATTGCGTTAAATAGTTAGCCCCGTGTAAAACTTTTGACGCTATTTAGGTGAATAAAAAATTTTCAGCTGTATGGCTTATTTTTTAATACTTTTCTCTGCCTCTTTTCTGCCATGAAACTCCTTAAAAAAAAAAAAACAAAACAAAACCAACTGCAAACAAAATTTAACCTAATTTAACCAGGTCCCAGAGCCCATTACATTTTTAACAGCTAAAAATTTTTTATTCACCTCAATAGTGTCAAAAATTTTACACGGGGTTAACTTAACGCAATTCACACACGGCCTGAGATGAAGAAATACAAATAATTAGAATAAAAACTTTCGTATTAATTAATTATTTTTTTCCACAATTTGTATTTATGTGCAAGAATTGCTCCAGAGGGCATTTTAATTTTGTTTTTGTCCAAATAGCGTATGCGTGGGAGAATATTCCATAAATTCCAGGCCTGATATTCCGGAATGAATAAAGAAACAACAAAATAGTTTATCATTCCGAGGAATAAAGAAACACAATAGGCGTGTTGCACGTTTTTGGAATATTCGGAAAAAATAAAAAAACACACTCTGCATGACGGATTGCTTTTTGACAGCTCACTTCAAATTGCAAGGTATGTTCTATATTTTCTCTTTGACTGTGCACTAAGGAAGTTCTGATGCAAGAAATTGTTAACTATTATCGCTGTTCTTTTTTTTTTAAATAAAATAAAATGCGCGTCTAGATATCATAAAGGTAGGTACTACTTGCTCTTCAGTTAAAAACAATTTTTAATAACAGATTATCAGTTTTAGGTATGAACTTGAGATTGTAAAATTGAACTCTATATCAGAATTCAGATATTTAATTGATATGGGGGAAGTGGGGGCAAGACCGTCTCTTTAGTGTTTAACCGTCTTAAAAACCAATAAGAAACATCTTTTAATTAAAATAAAGTGTTTATTCACTAATTTAAATATTTTTTGTAGGAAATCTCATCATTAAAAATAAACGCAAAAATACTGAACAAAAGATAATACGTTTTGAAATAACATTTAACAATAAACGGTCTTGCCCTCACATGGGGGCAAGACCGCCCTATCAACTTCTTTCGACAATAAAACCGTTTCTATCTTAAAATATGGATTTTTTTTTCAAAAACCACAAACGTGTGCTATATTTTCATCGGTCTTCAACTTTTATTACAAAAAAAGAAAAAGTATTTAAAAAAGTACAAATCTCTTTTCACACGAAACATGACGATTTGATGAAAAATCACAAAACTTATAACTTTTCGGGATTTCAACCAAACTTGCTCATACTTACTTGCTTATACAGACATTATCGATCTTACCAGAACGCATTATTTATTTTATATTACAAGTCCTGCCAATTTAATTTTTTTTCATACGACATAGTACAAAAAATGTCTTATCCCCATCACTGAACCAAAAAGGTACATACAATTAATGAATTTGTACATTTAATTAATGTAAAAATTCATGGCAAATGAACCAAGGTGAAAATTCATTAAATGTAAGAATCTTTTTATGAACAAATTCATAAGGGAATGATTCTTTCTTAAAAATAAAGAATAATTTCTTAAATTTTATGAATTCTGTTCATAAACGAATTCGACAATTTTTGAAAATGTTTTTGAAAAGTTTCTTAGATTTTAAGAAAAATTCATACAACTTAAGAATTATTTCTTAAACCTTTTTTCGATAATTTGAGAACAAATTTTGAGAAAAGTTTCTCACATTTCAAGATTATTACTTAAATTTCATGATTTTTTCATAAATTGCGTAAAAATTTAAATGAAATGTTGCTTAAATTTTCTGAAAATAAATCATCAGAACTATGAATTTTTGTTAAAGTTATATGATTGTTTTCATAAAATATAATCAAGGGGCACGGTAGTGCCCAGCCAAGTTCTCTAGCAACTTTGGCACTACACCCTTATTTACAGGAAACAACAAACAACTCAGGCCATTTTCGACCACCCTCTAACTTCCACTCGCTACATTTGTTGAGCTCGTCAAAACCAAACACCTCACAAAATTTCAGCCTCCTACCATGAGTAGTTTCTGAGATATAGGGCTTCAAAAATCGCAAAAACCGTAACTGACTCACTGACTCACTGATTCACTGACTCACTGACAGATCATCAAAATTATGGAGAACTTCCCGATATCGTAGAAACTTGAAATTTTACATTGTGATAGGACTTCTGGTGTAAACAAAGGAAAAAATCGAAAATTTGAGGGGGCGTGGCATCCGCCCATTTCCGCTGAATTTTCATCAAATATTATAGAGCACTTTTGATTATCGTAGAATCTAGATATTTGGTAGAATGGTAGAGCTGGTAGTTTATACAAAGGAAAAAAATTAAAATTTGAGAATTTCAGCCAGGGGGCGTGGCAACCGCCCATTTCCTCTGAATTTTCATCAAATATAGAGATTTTCAATTCTACAGCCATACCTTGCAAAAAATAGTGAAATTACAACAAAAACATTACTGTTAAAAAAAAGAGCCAAGTTCATCTATGTTGAAATTATGCTGGCACAAAAAGTACTGAGATGTAAAAGTGTACAAAGCTCTAAAGTTTGGGTTCAAATTCGTATCAATAAAATTTTGATTGTTTACTTGGCAATTTTTGAAATAACTTTTAAAATCGGTAATTAAAAGAAAAATTGTCAAGAGAACAATCAAAATTTTATTGATACGAATTTGAACCCAAACTTTAGAACTTGGTACACTTTTACATCTCAGTACTTTTTGTGCCAGCATAATTTCAACATAGAAGAACTTGGCTCTTTTTTTAACAGTAATGTTTTTGTTGTGATACACTTTTCATTAAAATTCATGCATTAATTTTTATATAGATGCATATAATAAATTACCATTCCAAGCCTTTAATTCCTTCCTGAAAAAATTGTATTACAAACAAACAGCAAAAGAACACAACCCAAAATCTAAAACAAACAAATGAAACTGTCCCTAAAAATAAAAGAAACGGTTAAGTTTGACGTTATAAAAATGTTTTATCACTTTCACTATAAATTTAATTTTAATTTAATTTTTTTACTTTTTAATGGATGCATCATCTGGAAAGATAGAAAAAAGTTTGTATTAGAAAAATGACTATGTACTATTTGGTTTAAAAAGTCAAAACAGAAGGTAGAATTATCTTTTACCTTATTAATCGGCAGAAGTTCTGGAGCTGAAAAAAAAAATACAAAATTGAATATGTTGGGGAAAAATCAAAACATAAAAAATTTAGGTGGATCATATAGAATAATTTGAGAAATGTTGATAATAATATAACAAAATTTAAATATTTTAAGGAATAAAATTAAATGCAACACTTAATAAATTCTATGTTTTGCTTTATTTTGCAATGACAATTTCGGATGTACTGAATCTGTTGCGAATCGTTTTAAGGTTTTTACGTTGCAAAATTTATTGTAGGTGTTATTGACGGTTCTATTATATTTCGGCTTTTTGGGAAAATAACATGGTCTAAAATTGAAGACTACTCACGTGCCTACTGCCTACTAAACAAAAATATCTAAATTCAATTTTGAGTTTTTAAATATGTAGATATGCATAACAAAAAAAAAAAATAAAATATATTAAACATACGAAAGAAAGAAATTTTAAACTTGTGTTTTTATACCTAGGTACTTATCTTAGCTTATAGAAAAAAGACAACGAGTAACACAAAATTTTACTTTTTAAATGTCTTGTGGTTCACTTGTCTTAAAATGTTTAACAGAGTTTATTATGATTGGAAAATAAATATTGTCTTTTATTTACACACTTTTATAACTCGTTCCGACAGTGACTCTCCACTTTGAAAATCAGATTTTAAATTAAATCGTCAGAGAAATCCTTCGAAGGCATAAATTCAGTTATTACAGTTATTATTTTCTAGATTAATGAAAGAGTACATCAATTTAGAGAAGAAATACTTAAACACCCAAAAGCAAAAACGTAAGATTTTTTTTATAAATTGTATGAATACTTTCATAAAATTTAATGAATCTATTCATTAACTTTGGAAAAATATGAATCTCGAACTTAAAAAGTATGAATAGATTCTTAGATCTTAAGAATAAGTTCTTAAGTTCGAATACTGGATAACGGTAAAATATTCGTTATTTTTCGATTAATGAAAAAATACATACGTTTCAAGAAAAAATACTTAAAAACACAAAACATATGAACTTCTCACAAATATAATCTTAAAACTAAATTTTTTAACTTTTTCTTCAAAAAAAAAAGCGACAAAAAGTCAGTTTTAAAAATTATTTCAACTAAAAATATAATGTATGCAAATGAAAAATTAATCTTATTCATAAAAGGCTGAACATATTCTATAATTTAAGAATATATTCTTTCAAATTGGGGTTAAAAGTTTAGAAATTTATTCATAAGCCTGTGTATTCGTTCTTAAAAATATTTTCCATAGCAAATTTTTGTATGAAAACTGATTCTTAAATTTTATGAATTGTTCCTCAAAATTTCCTCAAAAATGAACAATGAAAGTTCACAATGCATAAAATAGTGGAAGGCAAAAACACAGTTTTTGATTCTGAAATTCACCGGTGTGCCCTCTGAAACAGAAAATCGAACTGATCTATTTTTTACAACTGATGGCAAAGGATTCGACGAATTAAAAAGTAAAAAGTTGAACTAGTTCTTCCTTCGCTTCCGTTGGCCTCAGTGCGACCCGTCGCTTATGGACTGCTTCCCATAAGAACATGTGTATTTTATCGAGCTGTCAGTTGAAAACTTTGACGTAACGCACGCACCAGATTTAAGGGCCCAACCCATAGAATCCGTTGCGTCCTTTGCTTTGAAAATTTTAAACTGACAGCTCGATAAAATACACACGTTCTTATGGGAAGTGACCCATAAGCGACGGATTGGACGGAGGCCGAAGGATTCGACGGAAGAAGTAGCCAAACTTTCTACTTTTTCATTCGTCGTATCCTTTGACATTGGTTGTCAACAATATACCAGTTCGATTTTCTGTTTCTGAGTGCACACCGGAGAATTTCAGAACTAATAACTGTGTTCTTTTCTTCTCCGATTTTATGAATTGTGAACTCTAATTGTTTATTTGTGAAGAAATTGTAATAAAAGTAACATTTAATGATATATCTAATCACAACAAAAACATAACTGTTAAAAAAGAGCCAAGTTCTCCTATGTTGAAATTATGCTGGCACAAAAAGTACTGAGATGTAAAAGTGTACCAAGTTCTAAAGTTTGGGTTCAAATTCGTATCAATAAAATTTTGATTGTTCTCTTGACAATTTTTCTTTTAATTTCCGATTTTTAAAGTTATTTCAAAAATTGCCAAGTAAACAATCAAAATTTTATTGATACGAATTTGAACCCAAACTTTAGAACTTGGTACACTTTTACATCTCAGTACTTTTTGTGCCAGCATAATTTCAACATAGAAGAACTTGGCTCTTTTTTTAACAGTAATGTTTTTGTTGTGATTTCACTACTTTTTGCAAGGTAAGGCTGTAGAATTGAAAATCTCTATATTTGATGAAAATTCAGTGAAAATGGGCGGTTGCCACGCCCCCTGGCTGAAATTCTCAAATTTTAAATTTTTTCCTTTGTATAAACTACCAACTCTACTATTCTACCAAATTTCAAGATTCTAAGATAATCAGAAGTGCTCTATAATATCTGATGAAAATTCAGCGGAAATGGGCGGTTGCCACGCCCCCTGGCTGAAATTCTCAAATTTAAAATTTTTTCCTTTGTATAAACTACCAACTCTACCATTCTACCAAATTTCAAGATTCTAAGATAATCAGAAGTGCTCTATAATATTTGATGAAAATTTAGCGGAAATGGGGGGTTGCCACGCCCCCTGACTGAAATGGGGGGTTGCCACGCCCCCTGACTGAAATTCTCAAATTTAAAATTTTTTCCTTTGTATAAACTACCAACTCTACCATTCTACCAAATTTCAAGATTCTAAGATAATCAGAAGTGCTCTATAATATTTGATGAAAATTTAGCGGAAATGGGCGGTTGCCACGCCCCCTGACTGAAATTCTCAAATTTAAAATTTTTTCCTTTGTATAAACTACCAACTCTACCATTCTACCAAATTTCAAGATTCTTAGATAATCAGAAGTGCTCTATAATATTTGATGAAAATTCAGCGGAAATGGGCGGATGCCATCTCAAAATCTCACCGTGTAAAATTTCAAGTTTCTACGATAACGGGAAGTTCTCCATAATTTTGATGATCTGTCAGTGAGTGAATCAGTCAGTCAGTCAGTCAGTCAGTCAGTCAGTCAGTCAGTCAGTCAGTCAGTCAGTCAGTCAGTCAGTCAGTCAGTCAGTCAGTCAGTCAGTCAGTCAGTCAGTCAGTCAGTCAGTCAGTCAGTCAGTCAGTCAGTCAGTCAGTCAGTCAGTCAGTCAGTCAGTCAGTCAGTCAGTCAGTCAGTCAGTCAGTCAGTCAGTCAGTCAGTCAGTCAGTCAGTCAGTCAGTCAGTCAGTCAGTCAGTCAGTCAGTCAGTCAGTCAGTCAGTCAGTCAGTCAGTCAGTCAGTCAGTCAGTCAGTCAGTCAGTCAGTCAGTCAGTCAGTCAGTCAGTCAGTCAGTCAGTCAGTCAGTCAGTCAGTCAGTCAGTCAGTCAGTCAGTCAGTCAGTTAGTCAGTCAGTCAGTCAGTCAGTCAGTCAGTCAGTCAGTCAGTCAGTCAGTCAGTCAGTCAGTCAGTCAGTCAGTCAGTCAGTCAGTCAGTCAGTCAGTCAGTCAGTCAGTCAGTCAGTCAGTCAGTCAGTCAGTCAGTCAGTCAGTCAGTCAGTCAGTCAGTCAGTCAGTCAGTCAGTCAGTCAGTCAGTCAGTCAGTCAGTCAGTCAGTCAGTCAGTCAGTCAGTCAGTCAGTCAGTCAGTCAGTCAGTCAGTCAGTCAGTCAGTCAGTCAGTCAGTCAGTCAGTCAGTCAGTCAGTCAGTCAGTCAGTCAGTCAGTCAGTCAGTCAGTCAGTCAGTCAGTCAGTCAGTCAGTCAGTCAGTCAGTCAGTCAGTCAGTCAGTCAGTCAGTCAGTCAGTCAGTCAGTCAGTCAGTCAGTCAGTCAGTCAGTCAGTCAGTCAGTCAGTCAGTCAGTCAGTCAGTCAGTCAGTCAGTCAGTCAGTCAGTCAGTCAGTCAGTCAGTCAGTCAGTCAGTCAGTCAGTCAGTCAGTCAGTCAGTCAGTCAGTCAGTCAGTCAGTCAGTCAGTCAGTCAGTCAGTCAGTCAGTCAGTCAGTCAGTCAGTCAGTCAGTCAGTCAGTCAGTCAGTCAGTCAGTCAGTCAGTCAGTCAGTCAGTCAGTCAGTCAGTCAGTCAGTCAGTCAGTCAGTCAGTCAGTCAGTCAGTCAGTCAGTCAGTCAGTCAGTCAGTCAGTCAGTCAGTCAGTCAGTCAGTCAGTCAGTCAGTCAGTCAGTCAGTCAGTCAGTCAGTCAGTCCGTCAGTCAGTCAGTCAGTCAGTCAGTCAGTCAGTCAGTCAGTCAGTCAGAAGTTAGAGGGGGGTCGGAAATGGCCTGAGTTGTTTCCTGTAAATAAGGGTGTAGTGCCAAAGTTGCTAGAGAACTTGGCTGGGCACTACCGTGCCCCTTGATAATATGATTAAATATCTAAATTCTGTTGTAAAGTTCAATTTTATAATGCCAAAGTTCAGGGTCGAACTGGGGCAAAGGGGCCCGGGTGGCAAAATAATAAAAAGGTCCCGCACCGCTGCTTGATCCATAGAACTAAAAAAAAACTAAATACTACAAACATTTAATTTTTAAGATTTTTGGTGCTTCTTTTGGCGATTCTAATATTAAAAATAAATAAATAAATAGAGTTTGAGAGCAGGGCCCCAAGAGGCATGCGTTGAGCTCTGTTTATTTTTTTTATTTTTGATACATAAATCTTATTCAGAATTTCTATTAAAAAAAAAACAGATAGTCGACAAAATTTAAAATTGTAAGAAAATTTGAAAGCTCTTCACAAACTAAATTGAAAAATTTATTAAAACGCGGGATTTTTAACTATCTGTATAAAGATTTTGAAATTTTTGAACTTGTAGCTGCAAATAGACAATGACTTATAAACAAAAAAATTAATTAGTATTATCCTGCATTAATTTTTTATCAGGATTTTCGACGAATTGTATTGAGTTTATAGTTTTTTTTTATTTCGACACTGCCCAGACTATCCTAAGGGTAGGTATAGGTACATTAGGGTGTCCGTTATTTCCCAAAGTGATGTTTTCGGGGGTGACACCCCCCAGATCGAAAGTTTAGGGCCTAAAAAGGGGAATTTAGCAAAAACAAATTTTTTGGAGGTCATTAACCCGTGCCTCTAGGTCATACTTTCCCCATACAAATTTGTATGGGAAATTTTTAACTCATACATAATTTTTTTTTTCTCTCGAGTTAAACCAACTATTTTTAAAATGTTTGTTGATTCTGGTTGGAAAATAGTTTAAAAGATTACATTCAAAATTTCCCGTTAAAATTTTTTTTTATATTTTATTTCGGTTTTTGAAATTATTAGCTGTTTTCGTAGTTTTTGCTTTCACCTATCATATAATTTTAAATGCAGTTTTATTGGTTTTTAATTCTTTTCAAATATTGCATTCAAAAATTTGTGTATAAATTAAAAATTTTACTTTTTTTAAATTTCTATTTGAAATTTTTGCCGTTTTTATATTAAATAAATATTATTAAATACTTTACCCTTTCTTGTTTGCAACTTTTTTGATGTCATTTTGATGTCAGATCGAAAGTTTAGGGCCTAAATAAGGGGAATTTAGCAAAAACAAATTTTTTGGAGGTCATTAACCCGTGCCTCTAGGTCATACTTTCCCCATACAAATTTGTATGGGAAATTTTTAACTCATACATAAATTTTTTTTTCTCTCGAGTTAAATCAACTATTTTTAAAATGTTTGTTGATTCTGGTTGGAAAATAGTTCCTTTAAAAGATTACATTCAAAATTTCCCGTTAAAAATTTTTTTTATATTTTATTTCGGTTTTTGAAATTATTAGCTGTTTTCGTAGTTTTTGCTTTCACTTATCACATAATTTTAAAGCAGTTTTATTGGTTTTAAATTCTTTTCAAATATTGCATTCAAAAATTTGTGTATAAATCAAAAATTTTACCTTTTTTTAATTTCTATTTGAAATTTTTGCCGTTTTTATATTAAATAAATATTATTAAATACTTTACCCTTTCTTGTTTGCAACTTTTTTGATGTCATTTTTTAGGTGAATAATTTTTAAACAAAATTCAATAAAAATATTGTAAACGTATCTTTTGTAGTTCGAGAAAAATAAATTTAAACGTATAAAAACGGCAAAAATTTCAAAAAAAATTAAAAAAAATTAAAATTTTTGATTTATACACAAATGTTTGAATGCAATATTTGAAAAGAATTAAAAACCAATAAAACTGCATTTAAAATTATTTGATAGGTGAAAGCAAAAACAACGAAAACAGTTAATAATTTCAAAAACCGAAATAAAATATAAAAAAAATTTTTAACGGGAAATTTTGAATGTAATCTTTTAAAGGAACTATTTTCCAACCAGAATCAACAAACATTTTAAAAATAGATGATTTAACTCGAGAGAAAAAAATTTTATTTATGAGTTAAAAATTTCCCATACAAATTTGTATGGGGAAAGTATGACCTTAGAGGCAGGGGTTAATGACCTCCAAAAAATTTTTTTTTGTTAATTTCCCCTTATTTAGGCCCTAAACTTTCGATCTGGGGGGTGTCACCCCCGAAAACATCACTTTGGGAAATAACGGACACCCTAAGGTACATACACCCCTGGGGCCCCAAAACTTTTCAATTCATATACCTATAATTATAAATATAAAATAGTCAAATAGTCCGATTTATGGCCTGCACTTGTTAAACGGGCCCCTTTTCCTTGGACATAAGACTGTTTGATGTTTGAAATTTTTATTTGTACTTGTTTTGTACATGTTCTTATCAATATTTATATGGGATAGCTGAGGGCCCGGGTGGCAATCGCCAACTCGGTTATATGGCCAGTCCGACCCTGCCAAAGTTTTACCTACACTAGGGTTGCCAGATATATTTGGACGAAACTAGTAATCGAGATGCAAAATCCCGGACTTTCCCGGACAAATAAGGACAAAAAAAAGAGTACAAAACTAGGACAAAAAAAATGCATAATTTTATAAAAAAAATAACCGAACAATCCTTTTAACTAAAAATCACATCTTTAACCCTTGTTCCCGTAGCATTTTTTTCTTATTTTTTCACAAAAAAAAAAAAAAAAAAAAAAACTCTGAGACAAAGTTTCGCCTTCTCGGTATAGTATTATAATAAACATTTGAGCTATAATACTACAAAAGTTGCAATGCAATTCCAGTTAAAAATTTTTTTAAAATTCCATTGAAAACCAATTGCGCAAAATTTTAAACGATTTAGTTAAATGCAAATAAAATTTTTAGTAAGTTACTAAGTAAAGAAATGGTCTTTTTGACTTAGCAACTTACTTAAAGCCATAACTACAATAACCTAAAAAGTGAAAAAGTCAGAAATTTACAAAAGTAAAAAATTTTTATTTCTTTTTAGCGCTGTTTGTTCTAGGAAAAAACTAACAAAATTGTTTTTTTTTTTTTTTACCAAAAAATAAGCTTTCTGCATCATTATTTTTAATTTTGTGGTTGGAAAAACTGTCACAAAATGAGTTTGAAAATTTTCACTTTTTGACTTTTTGCAAAAAGTGGCCATTGTAGTTATACCGCAAGTGGCTTTAGATTTTCCTTAATCGTTTAAAATTTTGGCATATTCTATATTTTTTGAGTTTTGATTATATTGGAACAGAATACAAAACAGAATTGAGCAGATAATAAACCAAAATAAAAACGCCTCGCTTTTAATGAACTCGATTCGTTTTTTGAATAATAAGGGCCAATTTTTCAATAGTCAGATAAACCTCAGAGCTTATTCCTAGGAATAAAAGTTTTTTTTATATTGACATTTATTCTTATGATGATCTAACTGACGATTGAAAAATTAGGGCTAAATGAATTAGGAGTAGCATACAAGTAGTGAGATACTTAAAGGCTAGAAAAGAGTACAATCCCGGACAATTGATAGAAACTATCCCGGACGTCCCCCACACAGCCAAAAAAGAGTACATGTCCGGGAAAACCCGGACGCCTGGCAACCCTAACCTACACTGATAATCTGTTATTAAAAATTGTTTTTAACTGAAGAGCAAGTACCTACATGAAATCTAGTATCGCATTTTATTTTATTAAAAAAAGAACGTAGATATTAGTTAACAATTTTTTGCATCAGAACTATATTAGTGCACATTCAGCGATAAAATATTGAACACACCTTGGAATTTGAAGTGAGCTGTCAAAAAGCTTTCTGTCCCATCCGTCAACTTCAACGGATTGATTGACGCAACTGATTCTAAAGGCGATGATTTAAGAAAACACTTACTTTGGTATGCTTTTACTCATGTTAATGTTAATTTCTCCGTTCTTATTATTGAAACTTCATTAGTCTTGATTTTTAGATAAAATGTTATTCTTTGTGTCTGCATTTAAAAAATGTTAATATATTTTTTAATTGCTCAAATATAAATTTTCTTCTATGAATTTTATAAACTCATCATAGAGAGTGCATAGCGTTATGTACTCTTATAATGTCTTTAAACAAAAAATTCTTATTTATATATAAAATTTATGCAACGTTTCATAGAGGTTGTTTAAGCTAAACGCGTTTTTAAGGTTGTTTAGAGCCTGATTAAGAATATGTTTTGTTTAAATGTCATTTGAACATCACATAATTTTCAGAAAAAGAAAACATAGCAATGATTTGTATACTTTTTTTTTTCATTGAAGAATTTATGTTTGGATTAAATTTGTAATCAAATGAACAATTTGAAATCAGCTAAAACAAAAAATAAGAAATTTGGAGATTAAAAGTAGGTACTAATTTCCATTTTTAGTACTTGTTTGGACACAAACCTAGCATTACTATAATGGCTAATAAAATGTTTTATAAATAGAAATTTATGTAACGTTGCATAAAGACTACATAAAACTTTATGCATTGTATAACTATGCAGCCGTTTAGAGCTGTTTAATGAAATCTAATAAATGAGGCTGATAGTGTTTTATAAAGTTATTCTTATGAAGAAAACAATAATGAACAAAAAATTTATTTACAAGTTTGCCAGAAAACTCATAGATTTTATGATACTTGGCAAAACCTGCACCAAGTAAAATCTGTATAAAATGTATTTTTTACTTTAGTCTAATTTCGATTTTATTTAACACCTAGTTACAACAATTTTATGGGGTTTTCGTTTTGTACAAAAATAAATTTATTTTTTATTTAGATCTGTCAAAAAACTGATTTTGACAATTTTTGTCTTCGTTTGGCAAAAAAAAATGATTTATTTTTTTATCTTAGATCAATTTCCCAGATCTAGATTTTTCAGCAGATTTACCCCTCTTTTACTAACACCATTATGCATCATTATTGGCATCTGTTTTAAAATAATTTGTTTCGGTTTGATAATAATTTATTTCGATTTCGAGAAAGAATTAAAATAGTTTTGAATTCAAATGGAAGTAATTTTAAGTAAATTAAATTATTCGTCCAGCTCATCTTCGGATACAAAAAATCAACGGTCGAATCAATATTTGACAACTGCGATCGCTGTCTGGTTCAAAGACACAAATACACACCAATACTATAGCAAAAAAAAATCAATCTGAAAACGTATTCGTTTCGTAACGAAAAAAATCAATTTATGGATCAAAATAGAAATTTACCAAACGAAAACCCCATTAAAGTGTGCTCCTTACTTTTGTATTCTTGATACAGCCCTTTTTTTGGATTTAATTGCGAGTATACAGAAATTCGAACGTTAAGTCACCGAACAAAAATGTTATTTTGGCACGTAATCCGATAATTTGGGCGAAAGGATTTGGCAACAGTTTTTTGTAGAGGAGTTCAATACAATCATTTTTACTATGGGAGGGGCGTCTATCATTTCAATGGCCCAAAAAACCGTTTTTAGCCCCTAACTCCAGATTTTGGGGTTGTTACGGAGTTTTTAAACAACGTTTCGTAATCAGTGCAATTAGCTCTACAAAACGTGATATATCTCCTCCCTCGTATATTTTGAGTGTAACGCAGTGTATTAGTTAACAATTTCTTGTATCAGAACTTTATTAGTGCGCATTCAGCGATAAAATATCGAACACACCTTGGAAATTGGAGTAAGCTCTCAAAAAGCAAAAATTCTTTGTTCTTATTTAAATTGTATAGTAATTATTTGATATTATGACATTTTAAGAAAGTAATTGGGCAGGTTCAGAAACGTTAGGAACTAAATATTTAGGTAATTTCTCGGTCTCTGATTGGTCAACTGTCAAAAAAAATCCTTCCAATTTGAAAGCTAACTGGACAGTTAGACAAGAAAATTTTCGCTAAAAATTTAGGAAAGTTTATTTTTGTCAAGATGACAGCTGATTGTTAATTACAGAATTTCGTTAGCAGAATTAAATTTATTTGTGGGAAAAACGAGTGCATTATCGGGTATGATTAATATTATTTGTTTATTAAAGTCATACTCCAGTCAAAGCGTCATTTGACCTTGCGATGAGAGGCACTGTCTGTTTTTATTTCATGGATCGATGGGGGTATATTTAAAAGGCTTAAACCCAATTTCTCACCACCTGATCATTCTTTTTAGCGGAGTTATTCACAAAAATGCATTTTTTGGGATATTTTACTTCTAAGCTAATATCTTTGCTCCAGATTATCGTAGACCAAAAACTAAACATACATTCTCTTCCTTATAATATTTTCTATCGTTATATGTAATTTCATTGTATTTGAGTGAGTAAATATAAAATGGCAGCCATTTAAAGTCAAATTTCTGTTGTTAAAAAACACATTTTTGTCATTATTTCGAAAAAAGCTTATATCGTGATTGACATTTTTCTAACCTATTTTGTAGCCCTGTTCATGTCCTGCATTTTACAGAAAAAATGAGCTCTTTATCACCAAAGATGGTCGAGCTATTGATAAATGAACGCATGCAAAACCGGTGCGAAAACACCCAAAAATATCGTTTTTTGGGAATAACTCGACTTCAGATTGTCCCACGGCAAAAAATAAAGCAATGAATTGTTCGTTACAACATTTTCTATCAATTTAGTGCACAATCTTTTTGTTGAAACAAATAAAAAATAAGTAATATTAAGTCAAAGTCGTTTTTTTGTTTAGCAAACTCTTGCCTTATTATTTTGCAAACGGTGCGAGTATTGGCTAAGAAAATAAAATATTATTGTAGTCCTTTGAATTATCTACAATTTAAAAAAAAAATTAACTCTCTACGACCCACACGAGCCGAGTAATTAATTTTTTAAAAAAGGTCCAAATGACCAACGAAAAAACATAAGACAAATTCTCTTATAACAAGAAACAATGAAAACAACCCCTCTCACTGAGAACTAGTATTCGAATCATAAACAAGGGAAATTTTTTTGAATTTTCGTACGGATTAATGCTTTCTTAAAATTATAATAGCTCGGCTCCCGTGGGTCGTAGAAAGCTAAATTTTTTTTTGAATTGTAGATAATTTAAAGGACTACAATAATATTTTATTTTCTTAGCCAATACTCGCACCGTTTGCAAAATAATAAGGCAAGAGTTTGCTAAACAAAAAAACGACTTTGACTTAATATTACTTATTTTTTATTTGTTTCAACAAAAAGATTGTGCACTAAATTGATAGAAAATGTTGTAACGAACAATTCATTGCTTTATTTTTTGCCGTGGGACAATCTGAAGTCGAGTTATTCCCAAAAAACGATATTTTTGGGTGTTTTCGCACCGGTTTTGCATGCGTTCATTTATCAATAGCTCGACCATCTTTGGTGATAAAGAGCTCATTTTTTCTGTAAAATGCAGGACATGAACAGGGCTACAAAATAGGTTAGAAAAATGTCAATCACGATATAAGCTTTTTTCGAAATAATGACAAAAATGTGTTTTTTAACAACAGAAATTTGACTTTAAATGGCTGCCATTTTATATTTACTCACTCAAATACAATGAAATTACATATAACGATAGAAAATATTATAAGGAAGAGAATGTATGTTTAGTTTTTGGTCTACGATAATCTGGAGCAAAGATATTAGCTTAGAAGTAAAATATCCCAAAAAATGCATTTTTGTGAATAACTCCGCTAAAAAGAATGATCAGGTGGTGAGAAATTGGGTTTAAGCCTTTTAAATATACCCCCATCGATCCATGAAATAAAAACAGACAGTGCCTCTCATCGCAAGGTGAGGCCCTTTTTTCCGACGCTTTGACTGGAGTATCAATTGAAATTTGGTGTTTGCCTCATGCAATCTCAATTAAATTTCGAAATTTAACAATAACATTATATCCAAACTAATTTAGTCAATTTACTCAGATTTCCGTTCAGAAAATGACGTTCCCTAAATATCTAGTCCCTAATATTTCCTGAACGTGCCCATTTTATTAAATTCAAATAATTGTTAAATGTTGTATGTTCAATCACTTTGTTTCACCATATCTGTTCCAATGTTTTAATTGTTAAATTTATATATTTTGTAAATAAAAAATCCCCTGAAGAAGATGGCAATCACCATCGAAACGTCGTCGGGACACTAATGAAATTTTTGTTTCATTAAAACATCATTACAACCAAAACAGCCGATGAAACAAAAATTGGAATTTTTTCAAACATCTTTAAAAAAGTAATCACTTGGTCAAATAACTCATCACAAAATATGAAATGATTAAAAACAAACAACCTTTTTCTTTTCAATTACACAAACTTGGTTTTTGTAGCCTCAACAGTTTTTTTTTTTGATAATCAAAATTCCGCTAAAATAAGATAAACGTTAGCGGACGAAAAAAGGAAAATTATTATTTTTTGATGCCAAAATTTTAGTTAATTAAATGCTAATTTGTTGCGCAAAAACTAATTTTGCAGATCCGAGTCATTTTGTAATGAAATTTAACAAGTGTGAGCGGAGCCTTAAGGTATTGAGGGGTTGACATGGCGCTCAACCACCAGAACGACTCAACGAACAAAGGTTTTTAAATTTTTAAACTGTCCAAACACGGAACATGAGCGACCGACGTAAATATTCTAGGTTAGTCTGTTTTGCGATAATGGCATATGCATAAAAAACAGTAAATACTAGCAATATAAAATTAACAAGTATAAACTATGTACTATGTTTGATATGCATAAAATGTGGATGAATAACGTTCACTTTACAATTTTTTACTAGTGTCTACTACCAATTTCAATTTCATCTTATAAAAACTTTCCATAACTGCAGCAAATATGCTTAAAATCATTCTTCGTAAAGCAGTTCAGTCAATGGGAAAAAATCTGAAAAAAGTTGTGGGGTCAGCTTAGTTTAATTGCAGCATTCCCAACTAACAATTTTACTTCCACAAGGGTCTAACGAAGCTGTTTCGATTTTAGAAATATTGCTTGTATACGACCATAGAGAAGCCCTTTTGGCCCACCCGAGAAGCTTGATAGGCTTTAGAAGAGTCATATGCAAGTTGATTGGAGAGACTCAAAACATGGGTTTAATGCCTTATAGAAACAAGCAACATTCAAGATTTGAAAATCTGTATTACTGCTACAGGCTTTTAATTTTATTTAGAAGCTCGGAGCAGACTTGTCACTTCACTTGGCTTGTGAAAGTCTAAACGAGGTATATTCCAAATAGAATAAAGAAAAAAATATTTTTTTTTTTCATTTTAATTTTTTATATTTTAATTTTATTTTTTTTATTTTTTTCATTTTTTTGTTTGTTTTCCCATCCAGTCAAAGTTTTCTTCTGAAATTAAATGTCCAAACACAATTATATTGAGAAAAAACTTCTTTACTCACTTGACGCATTTTGCGGGATTTGAACCTCGTACGTCCTGATTGATAGTCCGGTACCGTACCCATCGAGCTACTTACGTACATATATACTAAAAGAGTTTCAAATTTGAACTAGGTGAAACAAGAGCTTCCTAAGGGCTTCGATTTAATTTCCTGATGAGTTGCACTATCTTAAGGAATATGGTGACCAGTTGTTGTTTTTTTTCAAAGGAATTACTTTTGGTTTTCTTGTAAAAAATTATTTAATAAAACTTAATAATATTATACTGATTGCCAAATAGAGAATTAGCTTTTTTTTACCTTAGATTAAAAATCTAAAATGTCCATTTTATCTCGAATAAGTAGAGAAGATTAAAATCTTGTTTTCCTTTATATCACTATTTTAAACCAATTAGCGATATAAAAAGATTCACTTTTTCATTTATTTATTTATAACAATGAATAAGAAAACCAAAAATGGTCACCATAATCGCGCTTATCCAAACAAGCCCACTGTGATAGTTCAAAAAACCGACAGAGGGCTCTCATGTCTACTAAAGATAATTCGAGTATGCTGAACACGATGGCGTATTTAGTTTTTCTGGATTAGGTCAAATAAGAAAGATTTTTGCGTTTGGAATTTTGTTTGCACATGCCTAAAATGAGGGTATAAAACACCATATATTTTCTAATTTTTGATTTTTTATCAATGTAAAATGATGGAAAATATATTTTTTTGAAGTATTATACGTAAGACAAGTTATTTAAAAAAAAAATATGTCGAATGACTATTTAAATCATTATTTTATGGAAAAAAAACTTCGATTTTTCTTACATTTTTTAACTATAAAGGTACAAATGTATGCGAAAACTCAACATTTTTATGTAGACACCTTTTATGTGTTAGTACTCTGGAATATTATACATATGTAGATGTAGATATTTAATTAAAAAATCAGGCATGGTATCAATATTTTAATTTAAATTCTTTCAATTTGTTTTAAAATTAAAACATATTTACTATTACTTCCATCTGCATACTGCATTATATGAGCTTACATACACAACACATAATATATTTGTCACAGTCCATCTCTAACTTAAGGGGGTTTGTCACGCTTATCTGTTTTGACTCCTTTAACGGTCATCTATTTTTTATTTATTTTTTTAGCCCATGGGTGTTTTGCCCCCTTCCGATCTTACCTGATATAGAATATATATGAATATTTTTTTTCTTAAGGTTCAAACCTTTAGGATTCATTCTCTCACTAAAAATACTCTTGAATATCCAACTTTCATTATAAAAAAGAATAAGTTAAAAACTTTAACTATCTCACGGTAAAAAGTGCAACTTACTTTTAACATTAACGGTAACGATTTGTTGAAAAATTCCATATTTTATCCTGAAATACAAGATCTAATCGTTGCCACCGAGTGCTGCATTTTAATTTAAGTAATACGAAAAATATTAGAAAAATTGAAGAAAAATCGATGAATTTTTCCATGAAAATAATGATTTAAATAGTCTTTCGACAAATTTTTTTTTCAAATAACTTTTTTTACGAATAATCCAAAAAAATAGATTTTCCATCATTTTACATAGATAAAAAATCAAAAATTAGAAAATATATGGTGTTTTATAGCCTCATTTTTGGCATGGCAAACAAAATTTCAAACGCAAAAATCTTTCTTATTCTTACTTCTATTCCAGGTAAAAGAATTGGGGTATGAGGGGCAGGGGTAGCAGGTGGGGAAATATAGGAGTAATAGGTGGAGTTGAAGATGGTGAATTATGAGAAAATTTGGCTTCGTTGAATTTTTCTTCAAATTGATCGATGATATCTGATCTTCTTCGTCGTCGTCTTCATAAAAAATTCATGTGGACGATTTTGACAGGATTGTCCACAGCAAAACTTACAGAATGTGAACATTTAAGTCCCTCTTTCCTGCATCTGCCAGCTCCCATGCATCTAGGCACATAGGTATTTGCATGACACAGCTTTCATCAATTTTTGGGGAGCAGGATCTTGTACAGTTTTAATGGACTGCAATACGTGGCATCCTCTCGTCCAGCCCCATTCCAGATGATTTTTCTCAATACCCATCCACGCCATGATCTGGTGATAAGTCCGGAGGAAATGAAAGTGTGCTGCATCTGTTGTAGGCGGTAGTTTGCACAAATTAAGTTTTGTTGAACTGCTCATAAATTTGAAATATCGAAGAGAGCTTAGAGATTGACCACTGTCCTCTCCATATAATATAAACAAGATATGTTCTTCCGCCTCCGATACTTTCTGAACTCTGGCATTTGGGTCCTTAACTTCTCTGCAGCTTCAAGTGCAGAGGGGTTTTTGAAACATTTGGCAAAATTTGTTTTTTTCCGAAAACAAAGATGTTTGAGGTGGTGTCACATTCACTTATGGCATGAATGAGTAAGACGTTCTCCATAGAATTGAATGTGAAAAATGAGAATTCATCAGATAAATTGATCCTCCCAGGTTTTCGAAGGTACACGTTATCGGCCCTAGGTAAAGTAAGTCGATGTCTTCCTCAAAAATCTTTGAAGCTCTATGGTATAGATACTAATTCTGGCGCAACTGGAAGAAAGCATCCGTACGTTCGAGTTGAATCAGGGGTGGTTGTGGTTGCATGATAGTAGAAACTTCAAGTAGCTGCGCCTCGTGGAGACTTGATGAAAAGCCAAGGGATTTAATCATATCAATGAGAAGCTTAGGAAGGGGGGAAAGGAAGGATCGGGGACGAGCAGCAGCTATAACAGCATGGGATAAGGCCAAACATTTCCTTTTCCATTTATCCAAAGGGCCACTCTTATTCTTCAGTATTACAGTTTCAAAAAATAGAGGATGGGTACTCATCTGTATTAGACCGAATGACTTCCAAAACTGTGCTGCTTTGAATACTCTCAACCTTTTAACCTTCTCCATACTTCTTAGGAAAACAGGATTTGACTGTGCTATTATCAATTTTATAATCACCCGTATTGTGATTTACAACTGTCAATCGATTTTTGATAAATACTGAAATTTGGGATTTTTAAACCAAATTATAGGAAAACTGGTCAGCTGGAATTTTGTAATTAGATTTCTGTATAACGACTAGGACCATTATCTGCTTTCAAAACTTTTTTTAATTAAGTAATAAGATATTAAAATTAAATTTGTATCAACTGTCGATTGATAGTTGTATATTAGGGTGGTCCTTATTTTACTCTTTGTCGAAAATTGAGTGCGACGTTCCCTAGATTGGTTCCAAATCGAGAAAAAAACCCTATTTTTTTCAAATTTTTATCTCTGACCCTTCCTGCCCCTATTTTGATAAGAAGTTACTATAGCAGGGGCGATATTCTGTGTCCAGTGTTGGGTAAATGGCGGATTTTTGATATAAACTTCTTAATGAAATATGGTCAGGAAGGGTTAGGAATACAAATTTGAAAAAATTAGGACTTATTTTTCCTGATTTGGAACCATTCTAGGGAGCGTCCCCAATTTTGTATTCCTAAGGAGCACCCTATTGTATATAGCAATAAGGCTGAACCTCCTTCGATCGTACTTGTCAACTCATCAACTCATGTATGAAACTTCATAAAACTGAAAAATGCAGAATTGGTTTTTGGAGTATGGTTAAGGGGGCGGAGGGGGCGTGGCTATGAATTTTTTTTTCAATCTACCATTAAAACCTGATTAAATATAAAATAAGAACCACCCGACTTTTTATGGGATACAAATCCTTCATTTAATGGATAGTTAAAAAATTTTCGAAAACTATCAAAAATACTTTTTTACTATTTTAGCCCTAACTCGGTTATTTGATTTGATTTATTTTAGGTAATTAAATTGTCTATAAGATTGATTATGAAGACTTTTGCGTAAAAGTCAATTGTTAAAGAGTTATAGCACTGTTAAGTGACAGGAAACTGAAAATATTGCAAAATCCGAAATTGTACATGTTTTTGGAAGCTTCATAACTTCGTTGTTTTTGGTTGTATAAAAATACTACTAAGGACATTTTTGTAGGAAATTATGTTTTCTACAAGTCTACCAACAACTTTTTTTCAATAAAATGCACCAGAAGAAAGTTATGGGCATAAAAGTGAAAAAAGAGCCAGATTTCTATGGTTTTTCGGTGATGCTGAAGGGGGCGGAGGGGGCGTGGTTGTGGAAATTGGGTTTTTCTATCCACTAACCATACCTAAGAACATATCAAAAATTTAGAACTACCGGACCTTTTTTTTGATTTGCGGAAAATTCGTAGAAAACAATTCGTCGAATTACAATTCATCGAACACAATTGATCGAAAAAACAATTCACCGAACAACAATTCATCGAATGACAATTCGTCGAATAACAATTCATCGAATAACAATTCATCAAATGGCAATTCATCGAACACAATTGATCGAAAAAACAATTCACCGAACAACAATTCCTCGAATGACAGTTCGTCGAATAACAATTCATCGAATAACAATTTATCGAATGACAATTCATCGAATGACGAATTCATCGAATAAATTATTAAAAATCATAGGTTGCCACCACAATGACGTGCTATATCTTTTTGTAAAGCTAGTAACTTTCACTCTAATTTTGCATTTAAATAAAACCGTTTTATTTAACCTTTTTTCCATTTTTTTTTCAAACACAAAATTTTGAAAAAAAAGCTAAAACAAAAATTTCAAACTAATTTTTTTCAAAATTTTATGTAATTAAAAGCTAATTTTGTTTTCAAAGATAAATTTTAACATTCGTTCTTAAGGAAGCAAAGAAACCCCGATGCAAAAATGTCTTGTCGTTTTCGAGAAATTAATAAAAAAAAGCAAAACAACTTTTTTCTAAGAAAACACTTAATTATTTGTTTTACGTGGTTGATTTAGTGTTCATTTTCTTTTATTTTACGATGAGTTTGGATGCATTTTCCGCAAATTCTTCGAATGAAAATTCTTCGAAAAACAATTCCTCGAATGACAATTCGTCGAAAACAATTTATAGAATCACAATTCATCGAATGACAAATTCATCGAATAAATTACTAAAAATCATTGGTTGCCACCACAATGACGTGCCATACTTTTTTGTAAAGCTAGTAACTTTCTCTTTTAGTTTGCATTTAAATAAAAATGTTTTAGGGAATTTAAAAAAATTTCAAAATTTTAAAATTTTTCTAAGTCCTAAATGTGAAAATTTTTCTAAGTCCTGAAATATGAAAAATTTTTCTAAGTCCCGAAAAAAAATTTCTTAGTCCAAAAATATGAAAAAAATTTCTATTTCATATTTCACGACTTAATTAAATTTTTTACATATTAGCACTTAAAATAATTTTTTATATTTTTGGACTTAGAAATATTTTCAAAATTTTTAGTTGAAAATTCTTAAAACATTTTTATTTAAATTCAAAATAAAAGTAAAAGTTGCTCGCTTTACAAAAATATATGGCCATTGAATGAAAATTCTTCGAATAACAGTTCCTCGAATGACAATTGCTCGAATGACAATTCGTCGAAAGCAATTCATCGAATGGAAAATTCATAAATTATTAAAAATCATAGATTGCCACCAAAAAAAGCTCAAAAAAAAAAAGATATGACAAAAATAAGAAAATCGCCTTTTGACGTGTTTCAAAAAAACCACCCTAACTCTTAAACCGGAGGGATAATCGAAAAAAGTTATTTAACATGTATTGTAGGAAATTAAATTATCTTCAAGTTTTCCATACACTTTTTTTATGTAGGTTCAAAAATACGTGAGTTATGTGAAAAAGTAAAACTTTTATAAAAAACTAAATGGCGGCCAAATGACTCTAGGTCCGAGTGTGCAAAATGAGGGTTTTCGGCTGTTATCTTGATACTCTTTCGAGTTCTGGAGTCCAAATACATTTTGGAATTTTTTCCCAGCAAAATTCTTACTTTCCCGTACTTTTCTTGGACTTAGAATAATTATTCATATTCTTGGACTTAGAAAAAATTTTCACATTTAGGACTTAGAAAAATTTTCAAATTTTGAATTTTTTTTAAAATTTCCTAAAGCATTTTTATTTAAGTGTAAACTGAAGGAGAATGTTACTAGCTTTACAAAAAGGTATAGCACGTCATTGTGGTGGCAACCTATGATTTTTAATAATTTATTCGATGAATTTGTCATTCGATGAATTGCTTTCGACGAATTGTCATTCGAGCAATTGTCATTCGAGGAACTGTTATTCGAAGAATTTTCATTCAATGGCCATATATTTGTGTAAATCGAGTAACTTTTACTTTAATTTTGCATTTAAATAAAAATGTTTTAAGAATTTTTTTTTTTCAAACTAAAATTTTTGAAAATATTTCTAAGTCCAAAATATAAAAAATTATTGTAAGTGCTAATATGTGAAAAATTTTATTAAGTCGTGAAATATGAAATAGAAATTTTTTTCATATTTTTGTACTAAGAAATTTTTTTTCAGGACTTAGAAAAATTTTTCACATTTAGGACTTAGAAAAATTTTGAAATTTTTTTTAAATTCCCTAAAACATTTTTATTTAAATGCATATTAAAAGAGAAAGTTACTAGCTTTACAAAATGGTATGGCACGCCATTGTGGTGGCAAACAATGATTTTTAATAATTTATTCGATGAATTTGTCATTCGATGAATTGTGATTCGACAATTCGAGGAATTGTCTTTCGAAGAATTTTCATTCGAAGAATTTGCTGAAAATAAAATAATTTGCTCATCGTAAAATAAAAGGAAATGAACACTAAATCAACCATGTAAAACAAATAATTAAGTGTTTTCTTAGAAAAAAGTTGTTTTGTTTTTTTTTTTTTAATTAATTTTTTGGAAACGACAAGACATTTTTGCATCAGGTTTTCTTTGTTTCCTCAAATGTATCTTTAAAAACAAAATTAGATTATAATTTCATAAAATTTTGAAAAAAATTAGTTTGAAATTTTTGTTTTATTTTTTTTTTCAAAATTTTGTGTTTGAAAAAAAAATTGGAAAAAAGATTCAATAAAACGGTTTTATTTAAAAGCAAAATTAGAGTAAAAGTTACTAGCTTTACAAAAAGATATAGCACGACATTGTGGTGGAAATCTATGATTTTTAATAATTTATTCGATGAATTTGTCATTCGATGAATTGTTATTCGACGAATTGTCATTCGAGGAATTGTTGTTCGGTGAATTGTTTTTTCGATCAATTGTATTCGATGAATTGCCATTCGATGAATTGTTATTCGATGAATTGTTATTCGACGAATTATCATTCGAAGAATTGTTGTTCGGTGAATTGTTTTTTCGATCAATTGTGTTCGATGAATTGTAATTCGATGAATTGTTTTCGATAAATTTTCCGGTGACCCTTTTTTTTAGCTTCATTTATTGGAGTATAAAGGGCTTCTACAAATATAAGGCAAAAATATAAAACTAAAAGCTTTTCGCGCATGCGCCTGAAATTGAATTTCTTTTTTTCTTATACAGAGATACAAAATATAAATCGTTATATTTGAAAGTGATATAAATCATATTTTATATTATTTTCAATCAAAAACAACAATTCAACAATTTATTTCGATCAAATATTAAAATGTTGTAACAATAACACATCTATTTTGTCGAATATTTGTTTGAAAAGGCAAAACTGTTTAACTGCGGTTAATTTGAAATTTAACGTAATGTTTTTTTTTTTAAATTATGTTTGACGGCTTACATATTATTGAGATAGTTTCGGTTATATACATTTACAAAAATAAATGCATTTAAGGCAATTGTATAATTTGTAGTTCTACCATACTTAAATACCTACCTAAGTGATTTTGAATCTGATAATTTTCGAACTGGATTAAAAAAAAATACATAGCATTCATAAGGATTTTGTAAGCAGTTCTAATACAATTTCATTGGCAAAGCCATTTAAAGGAAGTCATTTAATGGCTTTTATTTCTTGTGCTTCTACAATGGAATTTCATGTAGCCTTACTGAAATTTAAACGAAATGTTTACATTAATATTATGTTATGAAACGGGCTTCAGGTCAAATGAAACAGGTCACGACGTTTCGTTCATGTCTATGAACATCATCAGGTGATGGCAAGGAATCTTTATTAACATTAATAAATAGGTTACAAATTGGTTTACATACATCAAACACAATAGTAAACTTACACTTGTTACATTTATATTTGCACTTAAGTAAAAAAAAAAAAAAAAAAAAACAAAATCAATAATTAAAAATGAGCAAGTCTCCACTTGACAAAGTAAAATTAACAAGTAACATGTCTAAGGAAATGCAAAATTAAAACAATTACAACAGATAGTACATATATTAAAAGCTTTTTGTTCCCTTCCCCTCCAATAGGTGTTTGTATTGAGGGCTGACATCTTCCATATCAGTTCGACGGTTCATGGTGTTGTCGGCATTGATGATATGCAAAGTTTCGATGATCATTCTTTTGTTCTGGTGTTCTTCTCGTTGCAATACTTGTACACTCTCAAAGTTCGGAGAGTGATTATGTTGTATGCAATGTGATGCCAGTGCTGTCTTCTGCGGTGAGCTACTTTTTATATCGGACTTGTGTCCTGCCAGTCTATTTTTTAATTTTTGTTTTGTGGTTCCAATATAAATCTGGTTACATTCTTCGTCAGTGTTGCCGTTACAATTGATTTTGTAAAAAAATCCGAATGTTGCATTTTATCGATTTTTGTTTTTAAATTAGTATATAATTGTGCAGTTGTGTAGTTGGATTTCATTGCTATTTTATATTTCTCTTTATCAAAAAGCTGTGCTTTCTTAAACCTCTCTGTTATTTCTTTTATGTAGGTGAAGGATTTGTATATCTGTTTTTCTTTTTCTTCTTTTGGTGTGTGTTGTTTCTGGTTTTCGTGTTGGTTTATTAAAGTGTTTATAATTTTTAGCGGGAATGCGTTATTTTTTAATATGTTTCGAATTTTATTTTTGTTATTTTTATGGTATTCTAAATCACTTATTGAGAGAACTCTTTTTATGAGATTTTTGGCTGTGTTAAAAATAATTTGTTTTGGATGTTTAGAGTGGAAATTTATAATTCTTCCAGACGAGGTGGGTTTTGAAACCAATCCATTTTTATATAACTTTTTTCCCTGATGACAACTGTATCGAGGTAAGGCAGTTTGTTGTTGTTTTCTCTCTCAACTGTAAACTGTAGTTTTCTATGAAAACTGTTGAGGCACGTTAGAGTTTCTTCTAGTTTTCCCACTTTTACGATGGCGAAAATGTCATCTACATATTTTGTTATTACCTTGGGCTTGGTTGTCAATTTTTCCAAGCAACTATCTAAAAGATCTTCGAGGATGATGTCTGCGATAATAGGTGAGGCGGGATTTCCCATCGGCATTCCATCTTTTTGTTGGTAGAAACGTACTAATTCTAGAAATTTACCTTTTTTAATATTAGTATGTTCTTTTATTATGTCCCATTTTGCGGCTATCAGTTCTAGTGCTGTTTTTAATGGAATGTTGGTAAATAATGAGATGACATCGAAAGACACTAAAATTTCATCGCTGTCGAGTTTTATTCCGCGTATTTTTGATTTAAACTGGTGGGAATCTTTAACATTGTATTTGGAGTCTGAAGTGAGATTCTTTAAAATGCTTATTAAATATTTTGCCAAGTTGTAGCATGGGACTTTTGTGGATGAGCATATTGGACGAAGAGGAAGGCCTTCCTTGTGAATTTTCGGGAGACCATAATTGTTATGCTTTTTGATAAAGAGGTTAGGTTTTTATGTTTAGCGGAAATAAATAAATTTAAAATTTTGCAGCAAAAATTGTGTTTGATTTTTTGAAAAGATAATAATAAATGTTGATAAACTTTGTGAACAATACATTTACACATATTGAAGAAATATTTAAGCAAGACATCGGTAACAATCAAGAAACGAATAACACCTTCGTGAAATACCTTTTTGAAACCGGAATAATTGACCAACGTGAAAAATATATGATGACAACATACAATTCAGTGGCCCCTCGCCTTTATGGTCTCCCGAAAATTCACAAGGAAGGCCTTCCTCTTCGTCCAATATGCTCATCCACAAAAGTCCCATGCTACAACTTGGCAAAATATTTAATAAGCATTTTAAAGAATCTCACTTCAGACTCCAAATACAATGTTAAAGATTCCCACCAGTTTAAATCAAAAATACGCGGAATAAAACTCGACAGCGATGAAATTTTAGTGTCTTTTGATGTCATCTCATTATTTACCAACATTCCATTAAAAACAGCACTAGAACTGATAGCCGCAAAATGGGACATAATAAAAGAACATACTAATATTAAAAAAGGTAAATTTCTAGAATTAGTACGTTTCTACCAACAAAAAGATGGAATGCCGATGGGAAATCAAGCCTCACCTATTATCGCAGACATCATCCTCGAAGATCTTTTAGATAGTTGCTTGGAAAAATTGACAACCAAGCCCAAGGTAATAACAAAATATGTAGATGACATTTTCGCCATCGTAAAAGTGGGAAAACTAGAAGAAACTCTAACGTGCCTCAACAGTTTTCATAGAAAACTACAGTTTACAGTTGAGAGAGAAAACAACAACAAACTGCCTTACCTCGATACAGTTGTCATCAGGGAAAAAAGTTATATAAAAATGGATTGGTTTCAAAAACCCACCTCGTCTGGAAGAATTATAAATTTCCACTCTAAACATCCAAAACAAATTATTTTTAACACAGCCAAAAATCTCATAAAAAGAGTTCTCTCAATAAGTGATTTAGAATACCATAAAAATAACAAAAATAAAATTCGAAACATATTACAAAATAACGCATTCCCGCAAAAAATTATAAACACTTTAATAAACCAACACGAAAACCAGAAACAACACACACCAAAAGAAGAAAAAGAAAAACAGATATACAAATCCTTCACCTACATAAAAGAAATAACAGAGAGGTTTAAGAAAGCACAGCTTTTTGATAAAGAGAAATATAAAATAGCAATGAAATCCAACTACTCAACTGCACAATTATATACTAATTTAAAAACAAAAATCGATAAAATGGAACATTCGGATTTAATTTACAAAATCAATTGTAACGGCAACACTGACGAAGAATGTAACCAAATTTTTTATTGGAACCACAAAACAAAAATTAAAAAATAGACTGGCAGGACACAAGTCCGATATAAAAAGTAGCGCACCGCAGAAGACAGCACTGGCATCACATTGCATACAACATAATCACTCTCCGAACTTTGAGAGTGTATGTACAAGTATTGCAACGAGAAGAACAAGAGAACAAAAGAATGATCATCGAAACTTTGCATATCATCAATGCCGACAACACCATGAACCGTCGAACTGATATGGAAGATGTCAGCCCTCAATACAAACACCTATTGGAGGGGAAGGGAACAAAAAGCTTTTAATATATGAACTATCTGTTGTAATTGTTTTAATTTTGCATTTCCTTAGACATGTTACTTGTTAATTTTACTTTGTCAAGTGGAGACTTGCTCTATGCAGCTCATTTTTAATTATTGATTTTGTTGTTTTTGTTTTTTTTTTACTTAAGTGCAATATAAATGTAACAAGTGTAAGTTTACTATTGTGTTTGATGTATGTAAACAAATTTATAACCTATTTATTAATGTTAATAAAGATTCCTTGCCATCACCTGATGATGTTCATAGACATGAACGAAACGTCATGACAATAATACATTTGTTTCATTTGACCTGAAGCCCGTTTCATAACATAATATCATATACTAAAAGGTCATTTCCACCAACATAATTATGTTTACATTAATGCTTGTACAAATTTTTAAATTCCACTTGGACTAGGTTTCTAGGAAGCGTTTAACGAAAGTTTAGCCTCGAAAGTTTTAATTTTCGATTCACAAACTAAATACAAGACCTGTAGCGATAATAACTGCGAGAAATTAAAGATCCTAACCTTATGGAATAAAAATTGTTAGTTGGGTTGAAAAGGTGTCAGAGTCTCAATATTTCGAGAGCGACTTGCTCTCGCGAGCAACAGGTCGCGGGATATACCCATGTATGCGAAAAACTGATTTTCGTGACCTTTTGACCTCTATAACTTCTAACGCCCGGCACGATATCAATGTCGATTTTTCACATCTTCATTACAACGCCGTAACGAAGGTGTCCGACATAAGTTGACTTATGTTGTTATTCCTTGTTGCCACAGATTTAAGCAAAAAATGGTTTCAAAAAAAAATTAATTTTAATTTAAAAAACAAGACGTTTAATAAAAAATCATCAAAATCAGAGCTGATCGGCCGGGTTCCCTAATAATTTGCTTTAGTTATTCCACGTAAACTACAAAGTAAGCTTTCAAAGTCCAAAAAAATGCAAAATTCAAACATTTGTTTTTGGTGAACATAGACTAACATGAGTTTTTTTTTTTAATTTTTGCCATAAGTTATAGAATATCCAAACAAAGATAGAAACAAAAAAAATTACCCTATTTGCACCATTTCCAAGATGTATTGTTCATTGTATTGTTTTGATTCTTAATGATGAAAGATGGAAAATTTGGTTCCTCAACCATAACTTTTAAGGTATTTTCGGTAGTAAGTTTGCAACAGTTATAATAATATGGGTTGACAGATGAAAAACAAAAATTGTTGAGTAAAAATTAATTATAGATATCTTATACATATACTTTGAATATTTTAATAATCATTTTTATCAAAAAACAAGTAGTAGTTTATTCCGTTCTTGAAAAACTGCTTCTGAAGAGACTTATCAAAATCATAGAAGAAAGAAGGTTAATCCCAAACCATCAGTTTGGCTTTAGAAATAAACATTCCACGATAGATCAAGTTCATAGAATAACGGATGTAATAGAAAAAGCATTAGAAGAAAAACAAGTATGTTCCGTTATTTTTTTAGATGTTGCTCAAGCTTTTGACAAGGTTTGGCATGAGGGACTTGAGTACAAACTGCAAAGGGTCTTCCCAGGCAGTACTTTGAAATATTAAAATCGTACATCTCAGACCGATTGTTTAGAGTAAGGTACGATCAAGAGTACTAGGAATTGAATCAAATAGAAGCCGGTGTACCACAAGAAAGTGTCCTTGGTTCTACCCTGTATTTACTATACACAAGGGATATTTCAGTTGGTAATCACACCATAATGGCTACTTTTACAGATGATACCGCAATTTTGGTACCCGAAATGTGTCTCTAAGGCAGCAGTAAAACTACAAAATACCGTCGACACAGTGAGATCTTGGACCGAAAAATGGCGTATCAAACTCAATGAAACAAAATCTTCACACATAAACTTTACAAATAAAAAGATAAATAATATTCCAATATTCATTAATACTCAAGCTGTACCTTACGCCAATACGGCCAAACACCTTAGAATGACTTTGGATGCAAAGCTAAAGTGGAAAGATCACATCAAAAAGAAAAGAGAAGAACTAAACTTGAAATATAGAAAAATGTACTGGTTACTTGGTAACAACTCTGATTTATCAATCCAAAGCAAAATAATGCTGTATAATCAAGTATTAAAGCCTGTTTGGACCTATGAAATTCAATTTTGGGGCTGTACAGAGAAAACAAATACCGAAATCATCCAAAAATTCCAAAACAAAGTCCTTCGTGGAATAGTTAATGCACCTTGGTACATAAGAAAAGAAACACCGATCTACATCGTGACTTACAAATAGAAATGGTAACAGAAGTTGTTAAAAAACACGCTGTATCGCACAACCAGAGACTGCAAAGTCATACTAATTCTGAAATGGAGTCCGTCTTGAATATAAGAAACAATGTTCGGAGATTAAGAAGAACCAAGCCTCATGAGCTTATGGTCTAAAAAAACATGGGAAAGTATTAAAAGTTTAAACTCCCCCCAAAGTGATTGTAGAAAGTTAAGAAAGAAAAATCTGATTTCGATCCTTCAAGATTGGTCCTGGTGGTGGTTTTAGTGGTTAAGAGTCCCACACTACTTGGTGTCGAATACTGCCACGTGTCTTTTGAAGATTTCCTCCTGTCAAAAAAAAGAAAAAAAAAAGTTTGTGGGGATAAATTAATCGCATAGTTACCTATAGACAATCAAATTTTAAAACACATTGTTTTACACTTGTCAATATTTAAAAGTAAGCCATTAATATTGCACCATTCCCAGAAACGTTGAAGGTCTCTTTGTTTACATCATCAGCATAAATAAGAAACAAAGAATTTTACTAGGACAGACGGAAGATCATTAATAAATAGTACAAATAATAACGGCCCAAGATGGCTACCCAGAGCTACACTGGAGTAAACAGTAAAACGCTCACTCTTAAAAACAACACTATATATCCTATCTTTGAGGTATGAAGATATCCATAAAAGAAATCTGTTTTGCTGAAGTCAGTGAAAATACAGTCAACTTGTTGTTTTTTTTTTTCAAACGCGTCAATTCAGTATGTAGTAAACTGTAACAAATTTGTTATAGTAGATCTTTTTTTTAACAAAGCCATGTTGGTTGTCACATAAAACATAGGAAAATTAAGACAAAACATCACAAACAATAGATTCAAACATTTTGGGTATAGCAGATAGTTTAGCTATCGGCCTATAATTTAGAACCAAATTTTGTTTACCTTTCTTATGAGTAGGAATAAGGAATGAATTTTTCAAAACGGTGGGAAATTTACAGCTATTTATAGAATGATTAAAAAGTAAAAATAACGGATACGACATAGGTACATAATGCACATTTTCTTAACATAAAAGCGGGAAAACCATCAGGGCCAGGACTTAAACAATCATCTAATTTTTTAATATACTCTAAAATAGTTGCTCCAGTAATAGTAAAGTCAGTAGAATTGAGATGTTAAAACTCATCTACAGCATGAGTATTATTGGTATCGCAAGTAGATACTTCAAAAGCACGTTGAAAATATTTGGCAAACATATTTGCTGTGTCCTCTGGGCAGTGACTTTCTAAATTTTGATACCACATATTGGTTGGGTAACCATCAGATTTTCTTTTACAATTTATATATTTCCAGAAATTACGAGGGTTAGATTTAAGATCATCTTCAGTTTTAGATATAAAGTCCGAATAAAGAAAGTTAGAGTAGTTAATAAATTCATCTCTTAGTATAGTATAGTCATTTTGCGCCTCGACACTCCAGGATCGATTCAACTTCACCCAAGCCTTGTTTCTTTTATTTTTGAGAGTTTTAATGTGTCAATCAAACCATGGTGGGGTGTTATTAAAATGTCTTATTTTGCGTAATAAAATGGTTTCTAAGAAACAATCAAATAAAATTTTATAAAAACCAAAGACCATTTCATCAAAACTGACATCAAAAAATAAACTATTCCAGATTCCAGTTAATATTATCCAACAAACGATAGAGTTCAGAAAATTACATTTTTTAAAGTTGAATTATTATTATTATTATTATTGAATTCGTGCATATTCTTACAATGAGATAATGAAATAGAAATGCAGGATGACGTCAATCTTCTTCAATGAGTTTTATATCAGAAAGTAACGCAGTTCCATCTGAATTATTCAGATCAGAAAAGTATGCAAGGTCCAAGATTTTACCAAATTTGTTTTTAACATTGCTTAATTGATTGAGTCCAAATGAGGTCATTCCATAGATGAATAGAACTTCATTGTTGCTCGACGCATTAACGGCATGATACGATTCATGTTCAGATGGTATAGTCCATTCATGATTTGGCAAGTTACAGTCGCCAATAACAAAAAGTTCATCTGTAGGTTCAATTTTGCCATTAATAGATTCTAAGATCTAAATGACCAGACGGAGTTGATATTTTCACACAAATTATTTCGAGATTGGTGTCCAAAAAATCGTCGACAAGATTACAAAACAAGATTAATAAACCTCCTCCAACAGTAACTATATTGGGGTCATAATGACGATCACGACGACAAATTTGAAAATTGGAATCAAGAAATAGTTCTGTGTCAGCAATAGATGAATTCAGCCAGGTTTCTGTAAGTATGAGAACATAATGGGGAATATTATTTACATTATTATAGACCTTGTTGGTCTTTGTCCGGAGACCGTTTACATTCTGGTAGTAAATCAGTACACTGAAAAAACGCAACGTAAAATGTAATATTTTCAAAGTTAATTTAATGTAGAAACAACAAACATGAAACATCCTTAAAATAAAATTTAAACAACGTAAGAATGTTTTTTATTTTTTTCGGGCTACAGCTTTTGTTGCATTTTATCACTCTTATTTTCAACAGTGAGATAGCACGTTGGTAAAGCATTCGCCTAGAGATATAAGAGTTGTAGGTTCGATCCCCAGCGGCTGCCAATTTTGTCTCTTTTTAAATAAATTGATGCTTTTTTTCAAAGTTGAAACTTTGATTTAAAGATGTTTTATAACGGCAAACTACTTTAAACTAACGATGTTCTACTTTGATTTTAAAATTTTCCTCTTCAACGCAAAATCATTCTGAAAAATAGTTGAATCAAAGTGTTTTTTTTTTGTAGTTTTTGTAGCTGGTTGCGGTTGCGCATTGTCAATCGATTTTGAAAATGGTGAAAATTATAATTAGACTTTCTATTTTGATACTCATGCATATCTATTCCCTTAGGCCAAAATGAACTTGAGCTTAGAAGGTAGAAGCCTGAGTCTGGTAGTTTTATTTTAAACGATGAATATTTAGAATAATTGCGATGGAGTATTTTTTCAACGACTATAGAATTCAGTGTTTCAATCTTAGATTTAATATGAAATTTCACATCAAGAGCGTTCGTAGATGGAGTAAGTTTAGAAATAAAAAGAATTTTGTGTCCTTCAACTATTTTTAAATCTGACTCAAGCGATGATACGAAGTTTCTGTCGGTTGTAGAAACCGTAAGAGGAAAAGTGTGGACTGAAGAAGTAATCATATTTGTAGGATACTGGTCAATCATTTATCGAAGGAGGAGTAGTTGTTGAGGTGTTATTTACAGCAGCAATATGCTAAGGAATTACATTCGTTTGATGTAACAAATTCCTTAGGAGCATGTACGTTGACAGGTTGCTCATGGTGAGGAGTATTTGTAGAAGTAGTTGTTGTTGATGTAGTATTAGTAGATACTGTTGAGAAATTACATTGAAAATTCATTGGAAGCATCAAGATCAATAGATTGTTCTTGTTGTGATGCATTATTAACAGATTCTTGGAGTGAATTTATTACTATAGCAGGTTTCTTTGTCAAATGACAATGAGAGTAACTTTCACAAGATTTCGTATAACCGAAGCCGCCGCACAGTGTGGGAATTCGCTCATTTAGCGGAATTAAATTAATATCTCTTACAAATTTAACTTTTTGAGAATTCTTTTTTTGCAAGATTTATTATAAATATATCAATAATGAACTATTAAAACAATTATTTAAATATCTTGTCAAATTTTGTATGAACAGAGCTCTGAAATACAAGTTGTTTCCCTTTCGTGGACTCATTTTAAAAAGTACTGTACGGTCACAAAAAAAAAACTTTACCATTTCTTTTTTATAATATTATTAAAAAATAAGTAAAATAATGAGTAGAAGTACGATTAATAACATATTTACACATATTTTTGATTTACAGAACTCTAAAAGTACACGTTTTTGGCACTTTGATAGACCCTCTTAAAAAATTAATTTCGCACAGAAAAAAAAAACTTTTCATTCATTTTTGTTGGTACTATTTATAGCTATTACATTCGAAAATGAAATAGAAATAATTTTGTATGCATAATTAGCCAATTTTTTGATAAACGGAGTTCTGAAACTACATAAAGGTTAACTGGAAAAATGGTTTATTGCCTTTTTTGCAGGACTCATCAAATTCTTTTTTGTTTTATCTTATGATGTTCTGCTAACATAATATGAGAAAGTTATTTCATCTTAGACTATTTACAGTAGTCTTAAATTCTCAATGAGTAGGGAAAAGTATGTGAACTTCAAGCTTCCACAGTTTTAACCGATTTTAGCCCATATTTCACTGAATCTTTAACAAAGCGTTCTTATAGTTGCCATAAATAAATTTATTCTATCTTCAGAAAGCAGCACATTGTCTAAGCCACGAATTATAAAAAACACTTGATTATTAACTTTATTTATGCAAATATGAAAACCCTGTTTTAATTTCGTAAACGTTATGAAAATTAAAAAATTTTAAATTATTTAAATTTTTTTTATTATTACTGAAACACCTTTTATCCGATATAATCTTTTTTTATTCCCTGGTAATTTTCTCTTTTAATTTTTCAAATTACTTAGTTCTTTTTTTCTCTTGCTCTAAATTTAGGATTTGAACACCCTGTATTTCTGTTAAAACTTTTTTTAAATGAAATTCACTAGCCTATTGTTTTTAAACACCTTGTGAAATAAAAAAAATCTTAAATTTATAACATAGCCATGAGTGCCGATCTGCCTCTCATCGGCAACACATTGAAAGCTCGTCTCGTGAAATTAAAGTTTTACTCGTTGTGTCTCAGCCTCTGTTAATTGTTTGTTTTAATTTACATCACCAACACAAATAATAATTAATACAAAAAAAAAAAAAAAAAAAACAAAAAACAATAGTCACCCACCATTTAATTCCGAAATTTTTAACCAATTAAATTTAACTAAAACCCTATGTAACAGCCGCGCCGTGTAATGCATATATTCGTGCCAGGGTTGAAAAATCGTCTTTGAGCATTGTATAGAAAGTGAAATAAAAAGTGTATCGAATTGTACTTTTTGAATCTTTCAAATTTTATTAAAGAACAATTCCCACCATGGTCTCGCCGTCGCCACAATGCGGTCCATGTCTAAACACAAATTTTAATTTCATGTGGTTTAAATTCTCGGTTAATAAGCGCATCATTCATACATGTTTTATTTATCGGAACCCAAATCTGGACAGTAATTCGACTTCTAACGAACTTGATGCTCTGCATGACTCCATTCAAAGAATTGTTTCCCTTTATCCTGACACTGAAATCGTTGTTACGGGCGATTTCAATGTACACAATTCTTCGTGGCTTCGCTTTTCTGGCCAGACAACACCCAAAGGAAGGTATGCCGAGATCTTTGCTGAGTTAAACCACCTAACTCAGCTAGTCGACAAGCCGACTCGAATATCGGACGTTAATGGTCGAGCTGAAAACACTCTATACTTGTTTCTTACCTCTGATCCTGATAAGTACACAGTTAGTGTATTATCGCCTCTAGGCATGTCAGACCATTGTGTCATATCTGCGAATTTCTCGTGTCAAACAAACCCAGTTAAAGAAAAAGCACCCAAAAGAACTGTCTGGCAATACGAGAAAGCCAACTGGGAGGGACTCAACGAATTCTTCAAAAACTTAAACTGGTCGCTATGATTCTTCGATAGTAAATTTGATTCCAGTGCAGATATGATAACAAATTTTATTCTCTCCGGAATGAGAAATTTTATCCCGAATAGGGTTAAAACAATCAAACCGAAAGAGAATGCATGGTTTGATTCAAGCTGCAAAGAGGTTATTAGGGTTAAAGAGGTAAGCTTTCGCTGTTATAAAGCCAATCCCACTGAGGAAAACCAAAAAAAGTTCAAACAAGCTAGAACGGTCAGCAACGCATGATCAAGAATTAAGGCAAAAAATACTATAATGTAGTAAAAATGTTTGGTCATTTGTAAAAAATATTCGCAACACAACCTCGTCGTCGGCTCCAACGCTCGTCTTCAACGACACTCCATTTGTTAGCTCTGTCGACAAAGCTAACCTACTTGCGAGGCAGTTCGCTGCCAACTCAACACTGCCTGATAGTGTCAAGACTCCGCCAGTACTTGAGCACGTAAACGGATTCATGGGACAAATCTTCTTTCGCACTCGTACAGTAGCAAGAGTTCTTAAAGATCTTGACATACACAAATCCACCGGCCCGGATAGTATCCCCCCCATCGTTCTGAAGAGGTGTTCTTCCACGCTGGCAAAACCACTGCGTAAGCTTTTTCATCTGTCCTATTCTACTGGTCTCTTCCCGAGTAGATGGAGAACAACATTTGTACTGCCTGTCCCTAAAAAAGGCGAATCTTCCTCACCCTCAAACTACCGACCAATCGATCTTACGTCCCTTCTTTATAAGGTCATGGAAACGTTGATTAACTTTCAAGAAATATCTTGAGGAACCGAAGCTTCTTAATGACCGGCAGTACGGCTTTCATAGCAACAGGTCCACTGGTGATCTGATAGTTTATCTCACCGAGCAGTGGAACAAATCTTTACATCGTTTTGGAGAAAGTAAGATTGTTGCACTTAATATTTCAAAGGCATTTGATAGAGTTTGGCATCAAGCTCTTCTTTCGAAAATGTGTGCTTTTGGCGTCGATGAATCTCTTCTTCGTTGGATTAGAAATTACATTTCGAACCGTTCAATACAAGTCGTTTTGGATGGATTCAAGTCTGAAACCCACAAAATAAATGCTGGTGTGCCCCAGGGCTCCGTTTTGTCTCCGACTCTCTTTCTCAGTTTTATAAATGATCTCCTGTCTGAAACTTCTAATCCACTCAACTGTTTTGCGTGATGATAGTACCCTCAGTTTTTTATATTCGTTTCCTGATTCTCGCCCATGTTCCTCGGATGTGGATCTTGAACGGCTTAATATGACTAGCTCATTAAGTTCTGATCTTAATAGCATTGTTCAATGGGGATTAAAAAATCGCGTAGAATTTAATGCTTCAAAAACACAATGCTGTTTACTCTCATTAAAGCGAAACCTTCCTCCCATGCCACTTTAAATGAGTGGTACTTGAATCGAGGAAACCGACTAGCTTTCAGTTCTCGGTATGTGCATTACAAACCACCTCCTGTGGAATGAACACATATTTGACAACGCCAAATCCGCTGCGAAATGTTTAAGTTTCCTCCGAAGATGCAAGAAATTTTTCTGAGTTTCTTGGATAGAATACAAAATAGAGCTATAAAAATGATAGGTGATAGATCAATAACTGATAGAATTACGTCTCTCGAGCACCGGCGTAACATCTCATGCCTCACGTTGTTCTATCGTTATTTTTATAAGCAATACTCAGAAGAAATAGCTAGTTGCAAACCTCCCCTCAAACAGTTCAACCGTAGCACTCGCGCTTCCAGGAATGCTCATCAGAGTTTACCCTCGAGTCCAATTTCGGACGTATCGTCACATACAGTGATTCTTTCTTCAGCCGCACTAGGCGAATGTGGAACGCATTACCCGCCTTTGTTTTTCCATCCCATTTCAAGACTCAGGACTTCAAAACTAATGTACATCGGTATCTCCTTTCAAACCCCTCCCTATTTTCCTAATGCTCGTACTGTGTTCATCATATTAAGGATAGATTAATCTCTTTAGTGCGCGCTCATTATAAAAAAAAAAATAAAAAAAAGCTAACCAATCCTAAGAAATTATTCAATTTTGACGGTAGGTCATCTTTTTTTTGTTAAATAGTCACTTAGAAAAATCAAAAAAATAAATATATTATAACATAATTGGGGTTCCAAATTTAAGTGATTCTTAATAGATAATAAATCAAGCTTTGCATTGAATATTGTCTAATAGCGGAATAACCCGGAATAACTAAAGTTTTGCTCTAACAAAGGTACAAAAACCGAAAAAAAAACACATTTTTTTAACTTCAATCACCAAAACAAAAATGTGAAACACCCTGTGAAATGAAAAATTACTTATATAATTATACCTTGATATTAAGAAAATAAAAAAAAAAACAAAACTTTTATTAATGCCTCATTCACAATATTGCGAGACGAGAGCGAGACGAGATTTTTCTCAACTTTAGACAGCTTATATGGATAAAAGTTTTCATGATTTTTAATTCGGCTTAGCCTAGGTGATAAGGTGAGTGCCTCGTAATCTCACAGTCCGGAGTTCGATTCTCAAAAAATATTGTTTATTTTTTTTATTTTTGTTTACTTTATAGAATAAAAAATTGCAGTATTGTGAATTTCCATACGATTTTAAAACGATTTTTTTTAAATCAAAAACGTTTAGAAAAAACGTCTCGCTCTCGTCTTGTGGTCTCGAAATATTGGAAATCAGGCATAAGCACACACCAAACGCACGAGAAAAAATTAAGAGCAAAGTAATCTTTTCCACCAAATATACAGAATAAAAATCGCCAACTGCAACTTCAAAGCTGTTTTTTATGCTGTTTTTTTTTTTTTGTTTTTCATGATCCCCACTTTTGTTATCACTTTCTACAATCTATTAGAAAAACCGGTTTTGGCATCAAACAAGACAAGTTATTTTTCGAATTAAGTTCCGCTAAATTCGCGAAATCCCACACTGTGCGCCGGTCCGGAAGGGATAGAATGACATTTGGCTATGTAAGTGTCAACAATGACATATGTACGTCGGTTAGCGGTTTAGTGTGTTTTCGTGGATCGATAATACAGTTCATCCCGGGGATTTCACAGACTTAAATTTGTTTCAGTTGCGGATCGAGTAGATTCCCGGGAACGAGTCACTGCATCTTCTGTCTTAGGCATGAATATCTTCAATTTTCTTATTGAGTTGGAGCAGTTGATTATGAAGATTGCCAAGATTTTGTTTATTCTGTAGTACATTAATAATCCTGTCAAATAAGGGTTCAACCTCGGAATGAATGCTAATAGAAATTTTTTTTTGCTCAATACCTTCGTTTTGACATATTATACCATACCTCAAAAGTCTAGAAAAATCTCATGTCCGCAAGTCGCGATTTAAGGCTCAAACAGCGAAATTAAAATTTTCGAAATAAGTAATAAAAGAAAATGGTATTATATGCACATATGATACATGATTTCGAGGTATTTTTTAATGCTGATTCCAAAATATCGAAAGTGTATTTGCATATACATTAGACTGGGCCAAAAAAAAAAAAAATATTTTTTTTTCTGAAAGTTACTTCGAAAATCTTGTTCAGGATGATGAAAAAAAAATTTGGTGAAAATTTGAGCCGTTAAAAAAAATTTTAAGAGGTCTATCATCGGTGTTTTTTATTTTTATACATGATATGATGTTTTACAACAGAACTGTTAGACGATCAAAGTAAAAAAAAAATTTGTTCATTTTTGCTTATATAAAATTAAATTTCCTACAAAAAAGATCTGATTGAAAATTTTCGTCAGACGAGCCGTATTCGAGTAATTAAGCTTTTTAAATCGAAGTGTTTTTTCAATTTGACTGTTTCACTTTGGAATTTTGTGATGAGCAAATAACTGAATAGAAAAATAAAACCACGATAGATTCTTATAGGAAATTTAATTCTCTACAAAAAAGGTCTTGTAGTAATTTTCCCTAAATTGAGTTCTAAAGAAGTTATTCACGATTTAAATCGAGAAAAAATTAAAAAATCAATTTTCAATTTAAAAATTTTCTAATTCACTGAAAATTCAATATTTTCAAATTAGCAAGATGTTTTCTTGTAGGGACTTAAAAGTTCTATAAAAAGTTCCCTGGCAGCAAATTAATTGCTTTAACCGTTAAGAAGATATTCGTATCAAAACCAATGCCCACTGATTTCAATAGTTTTCGTATGACAAGTATGCATTGCGATTCGAAGTAACTTTCAAAAAAAAAAATATTTTTATTTTGGCCCAGTCTAATATACATACTTTGTCAAGAACTGTTTTGTTTGTTTTTTTTTTTTTTAATTAATTTATTTTATTATTAAAAGTTTATGATATGTCTTCGGTGATGTTTATATAAGTTTTTTTTTACTACACGAAATTTTATGATTGGCCCCTTTTTTTGTCTCGGGACCCTTTTTTTGGCCCCTTTTTGATTTTTTCCAACGGCAACACTGCCAGTAGGCAGGCACATAAAGCAGTCTGCAGCAATAAGTGGTCAACCACTCAGGCAAAGTTCGGTTGCAAAGGTAAAAAAAAAGTTGAGATTCAATATTGAATACCTCCTCCTTTTTGGAAGTCGGTAAAAACGGTTTGAGCTAAAAAATTGGGGTCTGGATCAAAAATCTTGCTTGCAAAAGCTACAATAGGCAAAAGAAAAAAGTGCTTTTTTAAAAATGTATGGGTGGAGCTACAAAATCAATTTTTGCGCAACAAATTAGCATTTAATTAGTTAAAATTTTGGGCATCAAAAAATAATAATTTTCCCATTTGCGTCCACTAACTTCAATCTTATTTTAGCGGAATTTTGAATATCAAAAAAACTTTTGAGGCGAAAACATCCAAGTTTGAGGAATTGAATGGCATTTATAGCGCTACAAATTTGGAAGTCAACTAAACTCATTCATTATTATCATTTCAGAATTTGTCCCTAACTTCAGATTTATTTTATTGAAATGTTATAAAATGCAAAAAAAAACCTTTGTTTTTGATGTTACCGGCTGTAATGTGTAATTTTAATTTTTTTTGAAGCTGAGCTGAAATGTGTACCAATTTATTTCAGAATAATTTCTATCGGTGTCTAAAAAACTGCCTTTTTGTTAAAAAAAAATTGGTTCAATCTTTCCTATATCTCTTTTATTACCTGAGATATCTTAAGTTTAAGCTTTAAAGCCAAAGACTAACTTAATTTAATCTAAAGTTTAAGTTCACTGGTCAACAATATTTTTGGCACAGTAACCAACATATATTTTTCTGAAAAAATAACAAAAATAATAAAAAATTATTAAAATTATTTTAATTTTAAGTGGAGTGAATGAATATACATAATTCAATTTTAAAGTTCAAGTGACCTCAACTCCAAATTTATAAAGCGTTTCGCCCAGGTCACTTGAACTTTAAAATTGAATAACGGAAATATTTCGAAAATGGAATTCAATCAAATTTTTCTGACTTCAGATTCGAAATCAGTACCCAAAAACCTTCAGAAAAGTATATTTGGTTCTTGTGCCAAAAAAAAGTTTAATTTTGTTGACCAGTATTATCATTGTAGCCAACCAACATATTGAATTCGTCGGGTTTTAACTAAAACAGTTTTGGTCGTACAAGAAAATTTAATATACCAAATTGTAGGAAATTTAGAGTTGTACTAACGTTATTATGAGAACAGAAAAAAATGTAGAACACACGATCAACTCCAAAAATTCACATACCTCCATTACAAAACAAAAAATTATTTAATACTAAAATTAAAGACTGCGTTTTTCTACAAAAAAAAAGACAAAAAAATCTATTAAAAATCTATTCTACGATAAACATTAGCCGAGAAAATCACAAAAACTCATCAAATGGCGGCCAAACCACACATTTTGGACAAAACAAATATTTTTTATGTTCGTCTCTCCTTATATGAAATATCAAATTAAAATGCTTTCCAAAAATTCTCAGATGATTCTTTAATGCATGTAGTATTAAGAAAACAAGATTTTTGACACCCACCCCACTCTTTCGCCCACCCGCTTTCCCCTAATTATTTTGTGGCCAATTTATTTTCCCCTTTAAATTAATTTATTTTTTTATTTTCACACCAACCATTGTCTGCCTGTAATTTGTTTTTTTTTTTTTTTTTTCAAAAAATCATTGGCACTGGTCTACAAATAGTTCGTACAAAAATAAGCTCCCAAAAAGTACCTTCTTAAAGTAATAATTAAAAGAGTAGGTACATTAACTTTGCTTTACTGCACTCCGCTTAACTGAAAAAATTGGTTAACTGAAACAAGGAATTTAATACGGAGCTTTTTTCAATACTTTCCATGCAAAGTACTTCGGATAATTGAACTTCGGTTAACTGAAAACATCTTTTATCTGAAACAAACAATCTTGACTTAAATGAATATTTTCACCTATTCAGCTCCACATAACTGAGTTTCATGAGTCGGGATACTTTCAAGATCTTTAATAATTTTAATTTATTTATTTGTTTTTGTTGTTAAGGTAGGTAAGGTAAGGTAGGTACAACGTGCATTTCCCCAGCCCGGACCTATCGCAAAATTAAAAAAAAAAGTATGCAAAAGTTTTGTACAAGTTTTGTACAGTTTTGTACAACCAAAGCCGAGTTTTGTACAAGCTTACAACAAAAGTTATAGCCAATTGAAAGTACCGGGCTGTGGAAACGTTTCCCCAGCCCGGACATTTTTCAAAACTAAAAAAAATTTAAAAAAAAGTATGCAAAAGTTTTGTACAAGTTTTGTACAGTTTTGTACAACCAAAGCCGAGTTTTGTACAAGCTTCCAACGAAAGTTATAGCTTATTGAAAGTACCGGGCTGGGGTAACGTTTCCCCAGCCCGGACATTTTTTAAATTCTATCAAAATTTAAAAAAAAAAAATTCTAAAATTATCTACGAGTTTTGTACAGTTTTGTACAACAAAAACCGAGTTTTGTACAAGCTTAGTTTAATAATTAGAGTAGATTTTAGTTTACACTGGGTACATGCGTACCCAACCAGCTATATCCAAAACTAACAAAATTTAAATGCAAATTCAATCTAAGAGTAATGTACAGTTTTGTACAGATAAAATGGTACATCTAATTTAATTGCTGATGTTAATAAAAGTCGATACAAATTCATTCTTAAATAATAACAAAAATCTACATAGTATGTGTCCTTGAAACCTATTTAGAATATTACATACAGTTTTCCCAAAAGTATACTACTAATTCATAACTTATGAATAAATCTCCCTGAGGTATGCAACGCATTTTTTTTAATAAATCTCCCAAAATATGAAACATTTCCAAGGCGGAAATAACTTCCAAATGTACATATATGCAAGTTATTTAAAATTTTAAAGTTTGAAGTATGTAGTAAGAAACAAGGAGCAGATAAATGAGTCAACTACCATTTTGGTTTTTTTTTTCAAACAAATAACGTTAAGTGAATTAATAACGTACAAAAATAAGTGAAAGATTCAAACGTGAACATTTTAGGAAGGTTTTTCAGACTGGAAAACATACAAAAAGGATGCAGAAAATTAAGATTTTTGTTTTGAAAATAATTTGTATTTTTTTTTTTACAAAATAGAAAAAAAATATTTTACTTATTGTCCTTTTTCAAACATTTTAGTCAATACATCTTTTGCAAGTCCAAATAAAACTGTATGAACAAAACCGACAGCAAATTCAAATAATTTTTAAATTTAAAAAAAAACCAACTACATATATTTATACACTGAAGGAAAAAACAACTTAAAATCAACGAAAAACACGTTGATTCAACTGTTTTTCGGAATCAAAGTAGAACATCGTTAATTTAAAGGTGTTTACCGTTCTAAAACATGTTAAAATCAAAAATGTTTTAACTAGAGCCTACTATTGTAAGGTACACATGCTTCACATGTATTTAAATTATTCGTGACGAAGCAGTAGTCCATTGAAATGTTATATTAACCTTGCATTTTGGGTAGGACAAGATTTTTTTGTTTTGATCTGTAGGGGAGGTTAATGTGAGTATACAATCCAGTTTTCGGGGTTGAAAGCCCCCCCATTTGGCCTCCATCTTGGAAAAAGGGATGTAAACTGTTTTTTTTTTATCGATATCTTGCGAATCGTAAGTCCCACAAAAAAAGTGTCTGAAGCGATTTTGTAGATAATTTATTTTTCTACAATTGTGATTAAGGTACTTTTTTCTGTAAAATTGAAAATAAAAAAGTTATACTTGAAAATAGATGTACATTTTCAAGAAAAAATTCTTTGAAGGGCCATACCTAGCTTTTTTCTACAACTTTTATTGAAAAAATACTCATGACAGTTTTTAAAGATCATTTAATTTCCAACAATTTGCTGTGCTTATTTTGAAGATTTTGTTTATATAAAGCTGCTGTAATTGTTTTACAAAAAAAGGTAACAATTTATTTTTGTGCTTTTATGTTTATTTAATTTTATTTTACTTCAATACAAGCTGATTCAGAAGGATATGTAAGTTGGGCTAAAACAAACTATAATGGGGGTTCTTAGAAAAAAGTAGTTTTGTTTTCTTTTTAATTTCTCGAAAACGACAAGACTTTTTTGCATCCGGTTTTCTGTTTTTGTTTAAAAACATATAGGTAACAGCATTGAATTTTGAAAACTATACTAATACTTAATTATATCAAATTTTGAAAAATTCGAAATATTTTTTTCGTATTTTTTGTAAAAGTTTTTATTTTGAAAATTATTTTTTCAAAAGCTATTCTATGAAACAGGTTTATTTAAAAATAGTATTAAAAAAAAAGAATTTTGGCTTTACAAAAAAATATAACACGTTAAAATAGGTGTACAGTTGATTTTTAGTAAATTTTTTTCAAAAGTTAGACAATTTGTTTTTAGAAAATTGCCCTCCTGACTAAACGGTAGGGAGTGGACCACCTATACTTTATGATTTTTTTCTTGTTTTAGCCCAACTTACTTATCCTTCTGAATCAGCTTGTATTGAAGTAAAAAAAAAAAATTAAATAAACATAAAAGCACAAAAATAAATTGTTACCTTTTTTTGTAAAACAATTACATCAGCTTTATATAAACGAAATCTTCAAAATAAGCACAGCAAATTGTTGGAAATTAAATGATCATGAACTGTCATGAGTATTTTTTCAATAAAAGTTGTAGAAAAAAGCTAGGTATGGCCCTTCAAAGAATTTTTTCTTGAAAATGTACATCTATTTTCAAGTATAACTTTTTTATTTTCAATTTTACAGAAAAAAGTACCTTAATCACAATTGTAGAAAAATAAATTATCTACAAAATCGCTTCAGACACTTTTTTTGTGGGACTTACGATTCGCAAGATATCGATAAAAAAAAACAGTTTACATCCCTTTTTCCAAGATGGAGGCCAAATGGGGGGGCTTTCAACCCCGAAAACTGGATTGTATACTCACATTAACCTCCCCTACAGATCAAAACAAAAAAATCTTGTCCTACCCAAAATAGAAGGTTAATATAACATTTCAATGGACTACTGCTTCGTCACGAATAATTTAAATACATGTGTAGCATGTGTACCTTACAATAGTAGGCTCTAGTTAAAACATTTTTGATTTTAACATGTTTTAGAACGGTAAACATCACCTTTAAATTAACGATGTTCTACTTTGATTCCGAAAAACAGTTGAATCAACGTGGTTTTCGTTGATTTTAAGTTGTTTTTTCCTTCAGTGTATAAATATATGTAGTTGGTTTTTTTTTAAATTTAAAAATTATTTGAATTTGCTGTCGGTTTTGTTCATACAGTTTTATTTGGACTTGCAAAAGATGTATTGACTAAAATGTTTGAAAAAGGACAATAAGTAAAATATTTTTTTTCTATTTTGTAAAAAAAAAAATACAAATTATTTTCAAAACAAAAATCTTAATTTTCTGCATCCTTTTTGTATGTTTTCCAGTCTGAAAAACCTTCCTAAAATGTTCACGTTTGAATCTTTCACTTATTTTTGTACGTTATTAATTCACTTAACGTTATTTGTTTGAAAAAAAAAAACCAAAATGGTAGTTGACTCATTTATCTGCTCCTTGTTTCTTACTACATACTTCAAACTTTAAAATTTTAAATAACTTGCATATATGTACATTTGGAAGTTATTTCCGCCTTGGAAATGTTTGCATATTTTGGGAGATTTATTAAAAAAAATGCGTTGCATACCTCAGGGAGATTTATTCATAAGTTATGAATTAGTAGTATACTTTTGGGAAAACTGTATGTAATATTCTAAATAGGTTTCAAGGACACATACTATGTAGATTTTTGTTATTATTTAAGAATGAATTTGTATCGACTTTTATTAACATCAGCAATTAAATTAGATGTACCATTTTATCTGTACAAAACTGTACATTACTCTTAGATGGAATTTGCATTTAAATTTTGTTAGTTTTGGATATAGCTGGTTGGGTACGCATGTACCCAGTGTAAACTAAAATCTACTCTAATTATTAAGCTAAGCTTGTACAAAACTCGGTTTTTGTTGTACAAAACTGTACAAAACTCGTAGATAATTTAAGAATTTTTTTTTTTTAATTTTGATAGAATTTAAAAAATTTCCGGGCTGGGGAAACGTTTCCCCAGCCCGGTACTTTCAATAAGCTATAACTTTCGTTGGAAGCTTGTACAAAACTCGGCTTTGGTTGTACAAAACTGTACAAAACTTGTACAAAACTTTTGCATACTTTTTTTTAAATTTTTTTTAGTTTTGAAAAATGTCCGGGCTGGGGAAACGTTTCCACAGCCCGGTACTTTCAATTGGCTATAACTTTTGTTGTAAGCTTGTACAAAACTCGGCTTTGGTTGTACAAAACTGTACAAAACTTGTACAAAACTTTTGCATACTTTTTTTTTAATTTTGCGATAGGTCCGGGCTGGGGAAATGCACGTGTAGGTACACATTATGTAAAAATTGTCTTATGAATAATTGAAAATAATTGAAATATATAATACATGTCGAACATACCTAAATAAATTTGTTTTTGCTTTTTTTTTGTGTAACTCCGCTTATGTAAAACTAGTTTCAGTTATACGAAGTTCGTTTAGCTGAAAACTCAGCTTAAGTGAAACAAATTTTCTGCAATTTTAGTTTTCCAGTTAAGCGAAGTCGTCTGTAGTTCAATAAAATCTAAGCATTATTATAGTCGATAGTTTTCATTCGATAGTTACACTGATCTCTATAATATACACTGGATAGTGAATGTTATTCAATTTATAACAGTTTTCTTGACTCCTGTCCTAGAAAAAGTGAGACAGAGTCACTGATCTTGCCATAGACATGGACAAATAACACAAAAGATGTGGTACTCCGCGCAGTATTCACTTTTCTCAAACGAAAATACGCTTTTGTCACGCCTATAAAATAATTTAATTGAATTAGGTATTGCAAATAGTTAAATCAAAAAGGGTAGAGTGCATTTTTGTTGGTATACTTTTATAAAATTTGAACAAAGCGCTCTAAGCTTTTTGATCCAACTATTTCCAATAAATCAATAAGTGCGTGATAAATGCGTATTTTTAGTTTTTTAAACTATATATTTTATTTTTTACTTTTAAGTCTTATCATGATTGAAAGAAGGATCGATTCGACTTGGGTTGTATTAGACCCTAAAGCCCCTCCCCAAGATCCGGACTACTAAAATATTGTGTTGTCATCCGAACTACATATATGTACAAGGTTTCAGTTCGATAAGATAATATTGAAAGTAAACTAAAATTGATTTGGGGTGTTTCGACCCCCAAATGCACCTTCTCAGAGTCCGAACCACTAAAATATTGTATTATCATCTTAACTTCATATATATACAAAGTTTTAGTTCGATACGATAATTGGAAGTAGGCTAAAATTGATTTGGGGTTTTTCGACGCCCCAATTCCTCTTTTCAGGATCCAGACCACCAAAATATTGTGTTGTCATCCGAGCTACATAGGTATATGTATGTACAAAGTTTCAGTTCGATACGATAATTGGAAGTAGACTAAAATTGATTTGGGGTGTTTCGATCGCATAATGCCCCTCCCCAGGGTCCAGACCACCAAAATATTGTGTTTTCATTCGAACTACACATATGTTCAAAGTTTCAGTTCGATACGATAGTTGGAAGTAGACTAAAATGGGTTGGTGATGAATGACCAAAACCCATAATCCCAAAGAGAAAATCTCCAAAGCCAAAATCCCCAAGACAAACCTGGGTATAGACCAAATCTCCAGGAAAAAATCTCAACAAAAAAAAATCGATCTCTACACATGTGTTTCAGTTCGATACGATAGTTGGAAGTGGGTTTGTTTGTTTGTTTGTTTGTTTGTTTGTTTGTCTGTTTGTTTGTTTGTTTGTCTGTCTGTCTGTCTGTCTGTCTGTCTGTCTGTCTGTCTGTCTGTCTGTCTGTCTGTCTGTCTGTCTGTCTGTCTGTCTGTCTGTCTGTCTGTCTGTCTGTCTGTCTGTCTGTCTGTCTGTCTGTCTGTCTGTCTGTCTGTCTGTCTGTCTGTCTGTCTGTCTGTCTGTCTGTCTGTCTGTCTGTCTGTCTGTCTGTCTGTCTGTCTGTCTGTCTGTCTGTCTGTCTGTCTGTCTGTCTGTCTGTCTGTCTGTCTGTCTGTCTGTCTGTCTGTCTGTCTGTCTGTCTGTCTGTCTGTCTGTCTGTCTGTCTGTCTGTCTGTCTGTCTGTCTGTCTGTCTGTCTGTCTGTCTGTCTGTCTGTCTGTCTGTCTGTCTGTCTGTCTGTCTGTCTGTCTGTCTGTCTGTCTGTCTGTCTGTCTGTCTGTCTGTCTGTCTGTCTGTCTGTCTGTCTGTCTGTCTGTCTGTCTGTCTGTCTGTCTGTCTGTCTGTCTGTCTGTCTGTCTGTCTGTCTGTCTGTCTGTCTGTCTGTCTGTCTGTCTGTCTGTCTGTCTGTCTGTCTGTCTGTCTGTCTGTCTGTCTGTCTGTCTGTCTGTCTGTCTGTCTGTCTGTCTGTCTGTCTGTCTGTCTGTCTGTCTGTCTGTCTGTCTGTCTGTCTGTCTGTCTGTCTGTCTGTCTGTCTGTCTGTCTGTCTGTCTGTCTGTCTGTCTGTCTGTCTGTCTGTCTGTCTGTCTGTCTGTCTGTCTGTCTGTCTGTCTGTCTGTCTGTCTGTCTGTCTGTCTGTCTGTCTGTCTGTCTGTCTGTCTGTCTGTCTGTCTGTCTGTCTGTCTGTCTGTCTGTCTGTCTGTCTGTCTGTCTGTCTGTCTGTCTGTCTGTCTGTCTGTCTGTCTGTCTGTCTGTCTGTCTGTCTGTCTGTCTGTCTGTCTGTCTGTCTGTCTGTCTGTCTGTCTGTCTGTCTGTCTGTCTGTCTGTCGGTCTGTCTGTCTGTCTGTCTGTCTGTCTGTCTGTCTGTCTGTCTGTCTGTCTGTCTGTCTGTCTGTCTGTCTGTCTGTCTGTCTGTCTGTCTGTCTGTCTGTCTGTCTGTCTGTCTGTCTGTCTGTCTGTCTGTCTGTCTGTCTGTCTGTCTGTCTGTCTGTCTGTCTGTCTGTCTGTCTGTCTGTCTGTCTGTCTGTCTGTCTGTCTGTCTGTCTGTCTGTCTGTCTGTCTGTCTGTCTGTCTGTCTGTCTGTCTGTCTGTTTGTTTGTTTGTTTGTTTGTTTGTTTGTTTGTTTGTTTGTTTGTTTGTTTGTTTGTTTGTTTGTTTGTTTGTTTGTTTGTTTGTTTGTTTGTTTGTTTGTTTGTTTGTTTGTTTGTTTGTTTGTTTGTTTGTTTGTTTGTTTGTTTGTTTGTTTGTTTGTTTGTTTGTTTGTTTGTTTGTTTGTTTGTTTGTTTGTTTGTTTGTTTGTTTGTTTGTTTGTTTGTTTGTTTGTTTGTTTGTTTGTTTGTTTGTTTGTTTGTTTGTTTGTTTGTTTGTTTGTTTGTTTGTTTGTTTGTTTGTTTGTTTGTTTGTTTGTTTGTTTGTTTGTTTGTTTGTTTGTTTGTTTGTTTGTTTGTTTGTTTGTTTGTTTGTTTGTTTGTTTGTTTGTTTGTTTGTTTGTTTGTTTGTTTGTTTGTTTGTTTGTTTGTTTGTTTGTTTGTTTGTTTGTTTGTTTGTTTGTTTGTTTGTTTGTTTGTTTGTTTGTTTGTTTGTTTGTTTGTTTGTTTGTTTGTTTGTTTGTTTGTTTGTTTGTTTGTTTGTTTGTTTGTTTGTTTGTTTGTTTGTTTGTTTGTTTGTTTGTTTGTTTGTTTGTTTGTTTGTTTGTTTGTTTGTTTGTTTGTTTGTTTGTTTGTTTGTTTGTTTGTTTGTTTGTTTGTTTGTTTGTTTGTTTGTTTGTTTGTTTGTTTGTTTGTTTGTTTGTTTGTTTGTTTGTTTGTTTGTTTTTTTGTTTGTTTGTTTGTTTGTTTGTTTGTTTGTTTGTTTGTTTGTTTGTTTGTTTGTTTGTTTGTTTGTTTGTTTGTTTGTTTGTTTGTTTGTTTGTTTGTTTGTTTGTTTGTTTGTTTGTTTGTTTGTTTGTTTGTTTGTTTGTTTGTTTGTTTGTTTGTTTGTTTGTTTGTTTGTTTGTTTGTTTGTTTGTTTGTTTGTTTGTTTGTTTGTTTGTTTGTTTGTTTGTTTGTTTGTTTGTTTGTTTGTTTGTTTGTTTGTTTGTTTGTTTGTTTGTTTGTTTGTTTGTTTGTTTGTTTGTTTGTTTGTTTGTTTGTTTGTTTGTTTGTTTGTTTGTTTGTTTGTTTGTTTGTTTGTTTGTTTGTTTGTTTGTTTGTTTGTTTGTTTGTTTGTTTGTTTGTTTGTTTGTTTGTTTGTTTGTTTGTTTGTTTGTTTGTTTGTTTGTTTGTTTGTTTGTTTGTTTGTTTGTTTGTTTGTTTGTTTGTTTGTTTGTTTGTTTGTTTGTTTGTTTGTTTGTTTGTTTGTTTGTTTGTTTGTTTGTTTGTTTGTTTGTTTGTTTGTTTGTTTGTTTGTTTGTTTGTTTGTTTGTTTGTTTGTTTGTTTGTTTGTTTGTTTGTTTGTTTGTTTGTTTGTTTGTTTGTTTGTTTGTTTGTTTGTTTGTTTGTTTGTTTGTTTGTTTGTTTGTTTGTTTGTTTGTTTGTTTGTTTGTTTGTTTGTTTGTTTGTTTGTTTGTTTGTTTGTTTGTTTGTTTGTTTGTTTGTTTGTTTGTTTGTTTGTTTGTTTGTTTGTTTGTTTGTTTGTTTGTTTGTTTGTTTGTTTGTTTGTTTGTTTGTTTGTTTGTTTGTTTGTTTGTTTGTTTGTTTGTTTGTTTGTTTGTTTGTTTGTTTGTTTGTTTGTTTGTTTGTTTGTTTGTTTGTTTGTTTGTTTGTTTGTTTGTTTGTTTGTTTGTTTGTTTGTTTGTTTGTTTGTTTGTTTGTTTGTTTGTTTGTTTGTTTGTTTGTTTGTTTGTTTGTTTGTTTGTTTGTTTGTTTGTTTGTTTGTTTGTTTGTTTGTTTGTTTGTTTGTTTGTTTGTTTGTTTGTTTGTTTGTTTGTTTGTTTGTTTGTTTGTTTGTTTGTTTGTTTGTTTGTTTGTTTGTTTGTTTGTTTGTTTGTTTGTTTGTTTGTTTGTTTGTTTGTTTGTTTGTTTGTTTGTTTGTTTGTTTGTTTGTTTGTTTGTTTGTTTGTTGTTTGTTTGTTTGTTTGTTTGTTTGTTTGTTTGTTTGTTTGTTTGTTTGTTTGTTTGTTTGTTTGTTTGTTTGTTTGTTTGTTTGTTTGTTTGTTTGTTTGTTTGTTTGTTTGTTTGTTTGTTTGTTTGTTTGTTTGTTTGTTTGTTTGTTTGTTTGTTTGTTTGTTTGTTTGTTTGTTTGTTTGTTTGTTTGTTTGTTTGTTTGTTTGTTTGTTTGTTTGTTTGTTTGTTTGTTTGTTTGTTTGTTTGTTTGTTTGTTTGTTTGTTTGTTTGTTTGTTTGTTTGTTTGTTTGTTTGTTTGTTTGTTTGTTTGTTTGTTTGTTTGTTTGTTTGTTTGTTTGTTGTTTGTTTGTTTGTTTGTTTGTTTGTTTGTTTGTTTGTTTGTTTGTTTGTTTGTTTGTTTGTTTGTTTGTTTGTTTGTTTGTTTGTTTGTTTGTTTGTTTGTTTGTTTGTTTGTTTGTTTGTTTGTTTGTTTGTTTGTTTGTTTGTTTGTTTGTTTGTTTGTTTGTTTGTTTGTTTGTTTGTTTGTTTGTTTGTTTGTTTGTTTGTTTGTTTGTTTGTTTGTTTGTTTGTTTGTTTGTTTGTTTGTTTGTTTGTTTGTTTGTTTGTTTGTTTGTTTGTTTGTTTGTTTGTTTGTTTGTTTGTTTGTTTGTTTGTTTGTTTGTTTGTTTGTTTGTTTGTTTGTTTGTTTGTTTGTTTGTTTGTTTGTTTGTTTGTTTGTTTGTTTGTTTGTTTGTTTGTTTGTTTGTTTGTTTGTTTGTTTGTTTGTTTGTTTGTTTGTTTGTTTGTTTGTTTGTTTGTTTGTTTGTTTGTTTGTTTGTTTGTTTGTTTGTTTGTTTGTTTGTTTGTTTGTTTGTTTGTTTGTTTGTTTGTTTGTTTGTTTGTTTGTTTGTTTGTTTGTTTGTTTGTTTGTTTGTTTGTTTGTTTGTTTGTTTGTTTGTTTGTTTGTTTGTTTGTTTGTTTGTTTGTTTGTTTGTTTGTTTGTTTGTTTGTTTGTTTGTTTGTTTGTTTGTTTGTTTGTTTGTTTGTTTGTTTGTTTGTTTGTTTGTTTGTTTGTTTGTTTGTTTGTTTGTTTGTTTGTTTGTTTGTTTGTTTGTTTGTTTGTTTGTTTGTTTGTTTGTTTGTTTGTTTGTTTGTTTGTTTGTTTGTTTGTTACAAATGAAGCTTATTAAAGCTTCAATTAGAGTCAACATTTTTATATGAATCCACTATCCAGTGTTTTAAAGAGATCAGTGGATAGTTCACATCATTTTAGACAACCATTACTGTTAGTTAGATGAACCTTATTTCCCCTTTTTTTAAACTTTCCCAAAACCTTTTTTGAAAAAATTATTAAAATGAAAATCAATATCGATGCAGCTGCTTGATATGTACAAAATGGAGGAAGAAGCTTACAAAATTCAAGGAAAGTCGGAATTTTTCGCTTAGATTAAAATAAAAATAAATAAATTTATTAATAAAAATTAATAAATTAAACAAGAATACAAAATAAATAAAAATTGTAATTGAAACATGAGTTTAATTTCTGTAAAGAAAAGTGATACAATTAAATGTATTAATGTTTATATTTCCAACCATTACTTAAGATATCGTATACCTATACCTACTTTCTGTGACAACAGTTATTTGGGCAACATCATTCTAGTAATTGATTAAATAAATGTGATACATCAATGTGAACTGCGATTTGTTTTCTTATTCGTTTAATAGTACACTCAAATAACATTTTCACATAATAAAAATTATGAACAGGATCTTATTTGCATATTTATTATAAGTCTGTGTAAGTCTGAGGTATAAAAACAGAAATTGATGTATTCTGAATTTCCCGTCTCAATTTTATTAAATTTATTTATTTCAATTCATAGGTATTTGAAAAAAACGTTCAAATTTTTAACATTTCATGTTCAGTAGTTCTTATTTAAGGATCCCTCCATATAACCTCATAGAGGATAAACACATGTCAAAAATGTATAAAGAAAATTATGTACATTTCATGTTCAAGGTACGAATTAATAACGAAGAAAAAATCACAAAAATAATAAACAAAACGCTTTGGAGTTGAGGTCACTTGAACTTTAAAATTCAAGGTACGAATTATTTAAGTATTTACGAAAGAAGATAGACGGTCAGCAAAATCAAAACTTACAAGGACTGACTTCTGATTCTGCACGATTTTTGTTACCAAAAACACAAAACCTTTTAAATTTTAATATATATATTTGTTGAGTACACACTTTTATCTCCGACCAACAGAAAACAAAATTATTTCAGGAAGTACGGAATTATTAAGCGCCTTTTTTTTATAAAATTTTGTGATCTTTCCAACATAGAACTTATGATAGAAAACTACAAAATCCTGAATTTAGGAAACTTTTTCGCCCTCTACCTTCTTGTGCTGGTTCTTGGAAGTGTAAAGCTCACATAAAGGTACAAAATTTGAACGTCAATATTTTTTGCTCGACCAAACATCAGTTTTAATCTTAAGATCTAGATTTCCAGAAGCAATAAAATGCAAAGAAAATACTGTCAATAATATTTTTGATTTACGCTCGAATTTTCTCCTTATTTAATTGTACTAAAATCTAAAAATATATAAAGTCAAAATGAAGTTTGTTATTTAAAAAATTAAACTATCAGAAAATGCATAGCATATTTAATTTAATTACATATTTTTGTATCAAGTAAACATTTATTTAGTAAAAAATATAGTCTAAATAAATTATGTAATGTATACAGAAGAAAACACACCGATTAACTTGTAAGTAAAGCAATCAAATATTTATGAATTATTTTGCGCTTTGAAATAAAACAATATAATATTACACTTTCTTAATTTAATATTTGAATTTACTGCAAAGTGGAATTTTATTACTGACTTACAAATTAAACTAACTTTTTTAATTCCTTTCATGGATTTTCATCTGCGTTTTAATCAAAATATTAAAAAAAGAAAATAATAAACAAATTTATTTTATTAACGTAACGGACTTACCGCGATTTTTTCTAATTCAAATTAATTGAATATTTATTCCCGACGTTTCGACAAGATTCCACTTGTCGTGACCACGGACTTACCGCGATTTTTTCTAATTCAAATTAATTGAATATTTATTCAAGACGTTTCGACAAGATTCCACTTGTCGTGACCACGACAAGTAGAATCTTGTCGAAACGTCGGGAATAAATATTCAATTAATTTGAATTAGAAAAAATCGCGGTAAGTCCGTTACGTTAATAAAATAAATATGTGTAATCGTGAATATAATTATTTAACATCTAAAATAATAAACAAAGCTTATAAATAAAAATAAAAGTGATATAAATATTCTAGATATAAAATATACAAATAAAAATAGTTAAATATAAAACTTGACTTAATGTGAAAATTAGATCAATTTGAAACATATTATTTATCTATGAAAAACAAAATGTATGTATAAAATTACTGATTATAAAAAAAAAACACACGAATATGTTATCTGCGTTGTTGTTAAACAAACAAACAAACAAACAAACAAACAAATTTGTTAATGTGTATGTGTAAGCATTATATTGCAGGAAATTAAAGAGAATTTAAATAAAAATTTTCAGTTTACTATTATTTTTGATGGATTATGACGAAAATAGTTCGGACAAAAAGACATACAAAAGTGCAAACCGAGAAATAATTCGCATGTATATAGAATCGAAAAATCCATTAAACTAAAATGTCAAAAGTACCTACGCAAAAATCCCATGTAGGTACTTATGAATAAAAAGTTTTATGGTTAAATGTCGAAAACATTGTTTTTTTTTTTTCATATATGTACATAGGTTTAACTTTGAAACAGAGGAATAAAAGTAAACAATCCAAATTTTATTGATATAAGTTTGAAATCAAACTTAAGAACTTGGTACACTTGTACATCTCAGTACTTTTTGTGCCATCATAATTTGCTGGCATTTGATTCCACTTCTTTTTGCAAGGTATTGCTGTAGAATCTAAAATCTCTATAATATTTGATGATCATTCAGCGAAAATGGGTGGTAACCCCTGTCTGAAATTCTCCAATTTAATTTTTTTACTTTGGTTAAAATACCAGCTCTACCATTCTACCAAGTTTCAAGATTCTATGATAACACTGGTTAACAAAATTAAACTTTTTTTTGTTGTCGGAACAAAAAAATACTTTTCTGAAGGTTTTCGGAACAAAAAATACTTTTCTAAAGGTTTTCAGTGTGCTGAACTCGAATCCGTAGTCAGAAAAAATTAATCAGCTTCCGTTTTTGAAATATTACCGTTAGAAAATGCAGTACTTCGGGCCTTATTCTTTTATATAAGGTAAATTGTTTGTGCATATTTAGTAACGGTTTTTAAAAGAACTATTTTCCACCTTTTTAAATCTGTTTAAATCTTTTCGATATCTTTTTTACTTTCGAGATATCCTCAGTTGTTTGCATATTTCATAAATTTTATAACGTCTATTATCTCCTTTATGATATATGAAGCCAAACCCACTTTCTTCATTTTAAGATATCTCGGACAATAACAAAGATATCGGAAAGATTAAAAAAGTTCTTGAAAGAAGGAAAATAGTTTTTATAGAAACCGTTACTAAATATCTTCTTACAATTTTCCTTATATTAAAGAATAAGATCCGAAGTAGTCAAAAAAAACGTTTTTTTGCATTTTCTTACTGTAATATTTCAAAAACGGGAGCTGATCAATTTTTTCTGACTTTGGATTCGAATTCAGCACACCGAAACCCTTCAGAAAAGTATATTTTTGTTTCGGCAACAGAACCCTTGTTAACCAGTGTAAGCAGCAGTGCTCTATAATATTTGATGAAAATTCAGCGCCCCCTTGATAAAATTCAAAAATTAAATTTTTTGCCTTTGAAACTACCAGCTCTACCAAGTTTCAAGTTTCTACGATAATAATAAGAAGTGCTCTATAATATTTGATACAAATTCATCGAAAATGGGCGGTTACCACGCCCAATGGCTAAAATTCTAAAATCTTAGTTTTTTTTCTTTGTTAACTACCAGCTCTACCAATCTACTTAGTTTCAAGATTCTACGATAATCAGAAGTGCTCTATAATTTTTGATGTAAAAGTTTCTTTCTTTTCATAAACTACCAGCTCTACCATTCTTCCAAGTTTCAAGATTCTATGATATTCAGAAGTGCTCTATAACATTTGTTGAAAATTCAGCAAAAATGGGCGGTTACCACGTTCCTTGGCTAAATTTCTCAAATATTATTTTTTCAAGAAATTTTTTTGAACATTAATTTTTATTTGATTAATTAAAAAATTTTAAAGTACCAATCATTTTTCGCAGATATTTAGCTTTAAAGACCTTTTCTCAATATTTTTAAATTAATTGATTTATAAAAAAAAAAAAAAATAATCTCAAATAAGCAGCATATTTTGCGAGATGAGGATTTGACAAAATTCTGAAAAAAATTAAAAAAGGATTTGGAAAAAGCGCGCGCTTTTCAACTTTTTCCAAACCCTTTTTTAATTTTTAATTTTTTTTCAAAATTTTGCATAACAGAATTATGAACAGCTGAATTTTGAAAAGCAGTATTTTGAAAAAACAGAATTTTGACCCCAACCCTATTTTTTTTTTCTTTGTATAAATTACCAGGTCTACCATTCTACCAAGTTTAAAGATTCTATGATAGTCAGAAGTGTTCAATAAAATTTTATGAAAATTTAGGGAAAATGGGGTAGTTGCAGGCACGTAGCCAGGATTTCGTTTCGGGGGGGGGCTTGGTGCAAAATTTTGTGAACAATTTTGTTATAATTTAAAGACTGCCTACATACTACATGCTAAATGTAATAAAAACAGTAGATAATCAACATGATTTTTTTGTTCATAAACCATCCCAGAAAGTTGCTATGACGATTCTTAATTTCAAATTATGAATAGTGTATTTTTTAGCAAAACTCATTTTCAGGAAATCCGATTGTCTTGGTTTTAGTTCCATGAGATTCATCATCGACAAATCGACATGCTGTTTTCTTGTTTTAATGCAAAATACACATGAGACATGATGGACTAAGATAAGAACCCACAGCCATTATGTGGATGTGTTGATAACATAAAATAATTTCCATCTTGGATGGCTCTTAAATTCGGATGTATTAGATGTGAAATACTTGCAGAGTCTAGTCACCTAAGTCCAAAATAAAGTGCACTAACACTGCACTTCCTTGAATAAGGATGATTCCAGAAAAAAAAACGATACCATATGATTGAATTTTCTTCCACAATACGAAAAGGTTAAGTTCAAAACGGTATAAATACTGCCTTCTGTACGTAAAATGCACTTGAAAACGCATACTTTAAGTGCATATTGTGGCAAGATGGATTCATAAAAAACATTCATAAACCAGAAATTTTGGTAAAAGTAATTTTCATATTATTATAGTTTTGCGTCTATTGAAGATAACTTTTTGTTTGAAACGGCATTTTAAAGGTTAAGAATAGTTATTTTTGAATAAATATTAAAAAATTACGTATTACCCTGAATCATAAACAATTTTCGAAATTGCTGCACAAGGAGTACAGCTTTCGAGTTGGTTTAAGATTTATTTTGTTGAAAAATATCTATATTTAAAATTTGGTAAGTATAAGCCTCCTACATATCTATAATAGCCAAGGTTCTGGAGCCAGTCAATGAGTCAAAAGCCATGAAAAATAACCAAAATTACCAGTTTTTCAAAATTTCAAATTCAGGTAAAATTAGTAGGTACATGATTTTTTAATATTAATTCAAAAATTTATAATTTCAAGCTTTAAAATGCCGTTTCAAACAAAAAGATATCTTCAATAGTCGCAAAACTATAGTAACATGAAAATGACGTTTACTAAAAGTTCAAATGCGGGTAGCGGGGAAACCACTCAACTTAAAATTAAATCGTCATGGATTTGCTTCCTTACAGTCCTAGAGAACATCCCTACAAAGTTTGAGCAAAATCTAAAATGAGACGGCAATTCCGATTGAACGATTTCATACCGAATGACATATCATTCATATTATGTATTTTTTAAAAATTGTTGTAATCGAGAGCTGTGAAGAGAGGAGCTCTATACTAGTTTTACAGATTCATCGACTTATATTTCTAAAATAGGATACCATTTCAAATCATTACCGTGACTAAATTTCATAGGCTCATAAAGTTGAAAATAAATACGAGTTTTGTTGAGGTCCGTCAAGATAGCACCCACACCCCTAAATTTCCAAAATCTGAGTATGCAATAATTTGTTGCTAATTTGTTGCTAATTAGTTGCTCTAATCTCGAATTTGTTGCTCCACTCCTTCCCCCTCAAAATTGATGGAAAGGGTGTGGGTGCTATCTTGACGTCAAGATAGCACCCACACCCATTAAAAACCCAACATTTCAAAAAACTGAGTACGCAGTAATTTGTTGCTAATTAGTTGCTCCAATCTTGAATTTGTTGCTCCAAGATTTGACCATGAAATGCACTTCAACAGTTTTCTCAAAAAAGCAAAATTCCCCAAAATTTAACGCACAGCAACAAAAAAGGTATCAAATTAAAGGGCCTCTTAACACCTTTTCAAAAAGGTCTCATTCAACTTTTAAATCCATCTCCTTCATGTCCAAAATGCATTGTGGAACTTGTGGAACATATCAAAACGTCAAGATAGCACCCACACCAAGAAAAACCTAAAAATTTAAAAAAATAAGTATGCAATAATTTGTTGCTAATTTGTTGCTAATTTGTTGCTAATTAGTTGCTCTAATCTTGAATTTGTTGCTCCACCCCTTCCCCCTCAAAATTGATAGAAAGGGTGTGGGTGCTATCTTGACGTCAAGATAGCACCCACATCCCCTTATTTCCAAAATCTGAGTATGCAGGATTTTAGTAATAATTTGTTGCTAATTAGTTGCTCTAATCTAGAATTTGTTGCTCCATGATTTGACCATAAAATCGGCTGCAACAGATGCATTTTTTTGGAGACTTTTTATCTATAATTTTTTTCAAAAAACTAAAAATGCCAAATTAAAAACATGATTTCATGCTCTGCAAAAAGTAACACACAAATTTTCCATCACTTTCCATTCCAGTATTATAGTCCAAAAACTAGTCAACTCTCGCCCCTAAAAACTATAAAAAACGGTGTGGGTGCTATCTTGACGTCAAGGTAGCACCCATACCCCCCTATTTCCAAAATCTGAGTATGCAGGATTTTAGTGATAATTTGTTGCTAATTAGTTGCTCTAATATTGAATTTGTTGCTCCACAATTGGACCTTCAAATCGACTGCAACAGATGGAATATTTTGGAGACTTTTTATCCATACGCTTTTTCAAAAAACTAAAAACGCCAAATTGTAGACAGAATTTGTTTCTCTGCAAAAAGCTATTTTTAAATTTTCTATCACTACCCAATCCTCTCTTACAGAAGAAAAAATTTTGCGATGACGTCATCTATCAAGCTGGGTACGCCACAACGAAAATTTGAAAATTTAAGTACGCAGGAATTTGAAGATATTTTGTTGCTAATTTATTACCCTAATCTAGAATTTGTTGCTCCACGGTTTGACCTTTAAATCGGCTGCAACAGTTGCAATATATAGGTACATATATATAGCTTTATATAGGTATATTTTCAAAAATTAATGCTTTTTAAAAAGCTACATTTCTAATAGTCAAGTATTCTTGCCCTTTCATAAGCCCTTAAAACAAGTACCTACCTATAGGTACGGAAGACGTTAAGTAAAACTCAACAGCAAAAACAAAGTTTATAAAGGTACCTACTACTGCCCATTTAATTTCTCTATATTATATAAGCCGTGTTTCGGTGGTACTCAGTATTTTACTGAGTAAACATTTTCTGCTGTTAACAACAATACACGATTACTTTATTTTATTATTAACAATCCTTTATTGTTAAAGGGTTACAAATGTATAATTTTATAAAAAAAAAATTCTCTGTAAACCAACAAACAAAAAACTTTTATTTTTCCTTAGTAATCATTTGTTTCTGTTTCCCGTGCTAAATTTTACTGAGCTAAGTACTGAGTTACCAATAAAACACGGCTAGAGACAGCTTTTCCGTTCCTATTTTACCATTAGGTACCTACCTCAATTTCAAAAATTAATTTGATTTAACGTATAAACATCTACCTACCTTTTTCAAAGATATCTTACAACAACAAACATCTATTATAAAAAAATGTCTCCCATGTCCTAGCCTAGAAGAAACCTAGACATCTCTTGAAAACGATGCCTACCCCCAACATTTTTTTGTAATTCTTTTCATCGCTTTTTTATACTTTAAGTATATCACTCTAGTTTTGGAGAGATGCATTTTATTAACTACCACTAAAGCAACCGAAAAACACAACTCAATGCTATTCAACCAATCAGGTTGCGATGCGACTATTTTTTTATAAAAACAAACCAAATACATAAATGTGTTCATAGTTAATAGGAATAATCGAGTGTGTATGCGTTGATTTAAATTTTGACTCCGCCCCCCACAGTCTGCTTTGATGAAAATAATACAAACGCACACCTTGAAATGTTTTTTCTTCAGTCGGTTTCAGACCTCTATGAAGGTATGATGTACGGCCTGTCGCTCGATTTAAAAATTTTATGACTTAGGTACCTACATAATTTATTATAGACACACCAAGGTAAGGTAGGTATGTATGTTTGTAGGGCCTTCCAGTTTATCTGGATTTAAAAGTTTAAAATTTCGAAATAGGTTCGTTATGCAATTTTTTATTTTATGGTACCTATGTCGCTATGGGTCTTATGAAAAATGTTGCATATTTTTAGGGGAACATTTTAAATTCAAAACCACTGAAAACCCGAATTGAAAATTTCTTGAATTTGTTGCTTCACAATTTGAACATTAAATGCACTTCAACACTACAAAAAATCTAAGGTAATTGCCTAAAACGAAAAACTTTAAAATTTAAGAAAATTATGTGAGCAGGTATGCAGGAATTTGTTGATAATTAATTACTCCAACTGATGCATTAGGTATTTTAAAGACTTTTTATCTATACCTACCTAATTTTTTTCAAAAAAACTAAAAATGCCAAATTATAGACATGAATTGAATTGATAGTTAGCACCTTCCTTCTTATGCAATAACTTCATTCCCCTAAGAGTGAAGGCCTCAATCCCACATTACCGAACGTTTTCAAAATTGAAATTGAACTTAAAAATCTTTGGCACCGGGTACAAAGGTGTTAAGTCAGAAAAGGTAATTTTGAGGAAAATGAAATTGAAGTTTCAATTTTTGTTTGTAGGTAAATCTGAATATTATTATTTTGGAAAAGAATGATGCAGAAACATTATCTACAGGGTGTCCCAAAAGTAATGGATCAAACGAAATATGCTGATAGGTCAACTTTAGGACTCTCAGAATTTGGTAACTTGTTCATCCCAAATCCTTACGGTTTTCGATTTAATGCAGTTTTTGTGAAATTTCGAAAAATCCCGACTTTGCAACAGTATTTTGCTTCCTCCGCTCATAATTGATTTTTGTTTTTTACAATTTTTTCACTAAAACATTGCCTAATAATAAGAAATAGTTAATTTATCAAAATATTTTTTATTTCATATGCCATTTTTCTGCAAATTAATTAACAGTTTCATGTTTTATAAAAACTCAATTTCTTTCTTTTATTTCAGAGCAACACCCTGAAAATAATTTGTATGATGTGGCACTGGTTTATTATTTTGAATACTTGCTGTGTTATTGCAAAAATGTATAAAAATTTCCAAAGTTGAAATTAGAACGAAAGATATTTTAATTTGAATGCAAAAAAACAGACGATTTCAGAGCAAAATAACAAACAAAAATCGAGGCTTTTGTTCAAAAAGAAATAAACAAACAACAGTCGAGAAAATGTGTTTATTTTTCTTTGTTATTTTGCTCTGAAAAGCCCTGTTTTGTTGCTTTTAAATTGTAATATCTTCAGTTCTATCTTCAACTTTGGAAACTTTTATACATTTTTGAAAACTGCAATAACACAGCAAGTTTTCAAAATAATAAACCAGTGCCACATCATACAAATTATTTTCAGGGTGTTGCTCTGAAATAAAAGAAAGAAATTGAGTTTTTATAAAACATGAAACTGTTAATTAATTTGCAGAAAAATGGCATATGAAATAAAAAATATTTTGATAAATTAACTATTTCTTATTATTAGGCAATGTTTTAGTGAAAAAATTGTAAAAAACAAAAATCAATTATGAGCGGAGGAAGCAAAATACTGTTGCAAAGTCGGGATTTTTCGAAATTTCACAAAAACTGCATTAAATCGAAAACCGTAAGGATTTGGGATGAACAAGTTACCAAATTCTGAGAGTCCTAAAGTTGACCTATCAGCATATTTCGTTTGATCCATTACTTTTGGGACACCCTGTAGATAATGTTTCTGCATCATTCTTTTCCAAAATAATAATATTCAGATTTACCTACAAACAAAAATTGAAACTTCAATTTCATTTTCCTCAAAATTACCTTTTCTGACTTAACACCTTTGTACCCGGTGCCAAAGATTTTTAAGTTCAATTTCAATTTTGAAAACGTTCGGTAATGTGGGATTGAGGCCTTCACTCTTAGGGGAATGAAGTTATTGCATAAGAAGGAAGGTGCTAACTATCAATTCAATTCATGTCTATAATTTGGCATTTTTAGTTTTTTTGAAAAAAATTAGGTAGGTATAGATAAAAAGTCTTTAAAATACCTAATGCATCAGTTGGAGTAATTAATTATCAACAAATTCCTGCATACCTGCTTACATAATTTTCTTAAATTTTAAAGTTTTTCGTTTTAGGCAATTACCTTAGATTTTTTGTAGTGTTGAAGTGCATTTAATGTTCAAATTGTGAAGCAACAAATTCAAGAAATTTTCAATTCGGGTTTTCAGTGGTTTTGAATTTAAAATGTTCCCCTAAAAATATGCAACATTTTTCATAAGACCCATAGCGACATAGGTACCATAAAATAAAAAATTGCATAACGAACCTATTTCGAAATTTTAAACTTTTAAATCCAGATAAACTGGAAGGCCCTACAAACATACATACCTACCTTACCTTGGTGTGTCTATAATAAATTATGTAGGTACCTAAGTCATAAAATTTTTAAATCGAGCGAGAGGCCGTACATCATACCTTCATAGAGGTCTGAAACCGACTGAAGAAAAAACATTTCAAGGTGTGCGTTTGTATTATTTTCATCAAAGCAGACTGTGGGGGGCGGAGTCAAAATTTAAATCAACGCATACACACTCGATTATTCCTATTAACTATGAACACATTTATGTATTTGGTTTGTTTTTATAAAAAAATAGTCGCATCGCAACCTGATTGGTTGAATAGCATTGAGTTGTGTTTTTCGGTTGCTTTAGTGGTAGTTAATAAAATGCATCTCTCCAAAACTAGAGTGATATACTTAAAGTATAAAAAAGAGATGAAAAGAATTACAAAAATATGTTGGGGGTAGGCATCGTTTTCAAGAGATGTCTAGGTTTCTTCTAGGCTAGGACATGGGAGACATTTTTTTATAATAGATGTTTGTTGTTGTAAGATATCTTTGAAAAAGGTAGGTAGATGTTTATACGTTAAATCAAATTAATTTTTGAAATTGAGGTAGGTACCTAATGGTAAAATAGGAACGGAAAAGCTGTCTCTAGCCGTGTTTTATTGGTAACTCAGTACTTAGCTCAGTAAAATTTAGCACGGGAAACAGAAACAAATGATTACTAAGGAAAAATAAAAGTTTTTTGTTTGTTGGTTTACAGAGAATTTTTTTTTATAAAATTATACATTTGTAACCCTTTAACAATAAAGGATTGTTAATAATAAAATAAAGTAATCGTGTATTGTTGTTAACAGCAGAAAATGTTTACTCAGTAAAATACTGAGTACCACCGAAACACGGCTTATATAATATAGAGAAATTAAATGGGCAGTAGTAGGTACCTTTATAAACTTTGTTTTTGCTGTTGAGTTTTACTTAACGTCTTCCGTACCTATAGGTAGGTACTTGTTTTAAGGGCTTATGAAAGGGCAAGAATACTTGACTATTAGAAATGTAGCTTTTTAAAAAGCATTAATTTTTGAAAATATACCTATATAAAGCTATATATATGTACCTATATATTGCAACTGTTGCAGCCGATTTAAAGGTCAAACCGTGGAGCAACAAATTCTAGATTAGGGTAATAAATTAGCAACAAAATATCTTCAAATTCCTGCGTACTTAAATTTTCAAATTTTCGTTGTGGCGTACCCAGCTTGATAGATGACGTCATCGCAAAATTTTTTCTTCTGTAAGAGAGGATTGGGTAGTGATAGAAAATTTAAAAATAGCTTTTTGCAGAGCAACAAATTCTGTCTACAATTTGGCGTTTTTAGTTTTTTGAAAAAGCGTATGGATAAAAAGTCTCCAAAATATTCCATCTGTTGCAGTCGATTTGAAGGTCCAATTGTGGAGCAACAAATTCAATATTAGAGCAACTAATTAGCAACAAATTATCACTAAAATCCTGCATACTCAGATTTTGGAAATAGGGGGGTATGGGTGCTATCTTGACGTCAAGATAGCACCCACACCGTTTTTTATAGTTTTTAGGGGCGAGAGTTGACTAGTTTTTGGACTATAATACTGGAATGGAAAGTGATGGAAAATTTGTGTGTTACTTTTTGCAGAGCATGAAATCATGTTTTAATTTGGCATTTTTAGTTTTTTGAAAAAAATTATAGATAAAAAGTCTCCAAAAAAAAGGCATCTGTTGCAGCCGATTTTATGGTCAAATCATGGAGCAACAAATTCTAGATTAGAGCAACTAATTAGCAACAAATTATTACTAAAATCCTGCATACTCAGATTTTGGAAATAAGGGGGTGTGGGTGCTATCTTGACGTCAAGATAGCACCCACACCCTTTCTATCAATTTTGAGGGGGAAGGGGTGGAGCAACAAATTCAAGATTAGAGCAACTAATTAGCAACAAATTAGCAACAAATTATTGCATACTTATTTTTTTAAATTTTTAGGTTTTTCTTGGTGTGGGTGCTATCTTGACGTTTTGATATGTTCCACAAGTTCCACAATGCATTTTGGACATGAAGGAGATGGATTTAAAAGTTGAATGAGACCTTTTTGAAAAGGTGTTGAGAGGCCCTTTAATTTGATACCTTTTTTGTTGCTGTGCGTTAAATTTTGGGGAATTTTGCTTTTTTGAGAAAACTGTTGAAGTGCATTTCATGGTCAAATCTTGGAGCAACAAATTCAAGATTGGAGCAACTAATTAGCAACAAATTAGCAACAAATTACTGCGTACTCAGTTTTTTGAAATGTTGGGTTTTTAATGGGTGTGGGTGCTATCTTGACGTCAAGATAGCACCCACACCCTTTCCATCAATTTTGAGGGGGAAGGAGTGGAGCAACAAATTCGAGATTAGAGCAACTAATTAGCAACAAATTAGCAACAAATTATTGCATACTCAGATTTTGGAAATTTGGGGGTGTGGGTGCTATCTTGACGGACCTGTTTTGTTGATTTTCTTATTTCTATCTACTTTGAAATTTGTTCTCTCCCAAAAGCCCTACAGCAGCTCCAGCTGACATCAATTTTAGTTTTCAACCAAATAGGTAGTGGAGTCAAATCCAGAATCCAGAATCCAGGGAAAGTCGATGCATTTGTAAAGTGAGTATAGGGCTGCATTACTAAAAGGTCAAATAAGAAAGTTCAAAAAAAAAAAATTCACCGCTCTCGATTACAACAGTTTTTATGGACCGTTAACTGTCATTCCGTATGCAAGCGTCAATCGGAATTGCCGTCTCATTTTAGATTTTGCTCAAACTTTGTAGGGATGTTCTCTTAGACTGTAAGGAAGCAAATCCATGATGATTTAATTTTAAGTTGCGTGGTTTCCCCGCTACCCGCATTCGAACTTTTTCAGAAGGTCATTTTTATGTTATTATAGCTTTGCGTCTACTAAAGATATCTTTTTGTTTGAAACGACATTTTAGAGCTTAAGTATAGTAATTTTTGAATATATATTAAAAAATTACGTAATAATTATCCTTGAATTAAAAATAATTTTTGAAAAAACTGGTAATTTTGGTGATTTTTGTTTTTGAGTGGCTCCAGAACCTTGGATATTATATGTACGAGGCTTATACTTCCCAAATATTAAAAACAGATATTTTTCAACAAAATAAATCTAAAATGAACTCGATAGCTGTACTTCTTATGCAAAAACAAAGAAGAAATATTATAAATATTAATTTTTTGTGAAGCCTAATAATACTATTCCCTAGTGAAGTACGTAGGATTTTTTTAAAATATTAATTTTTAAAGAAATGGCATTAGTTTGAAAAAAAATTATTTCATTCCAAAAAACAAAATTCGTTAAAAAAAGACCATAAAATCGTTAAATTTTAATATTTCAAAAAAATCCTACGTACTTCACTAGGGAATAGTATTATTAGGCTTCACAAAAAATTTCAGCCCGATAGGTTCAAAACTGTAGGAGTTAGTTGGTCGCCCGATGGAAGCACAGGATTTTGCCATCATCCTGAACTACACCGCCATTTAAAAAATTTCACATCATTAAAAAATTTAATATTAGCCTATTCTGTTACCTATTAATATACTTAATTAAACTAAACAAACACCAAAAGAAAATAATATTTCTTCTTTGTTTTATACGCTGATGAAAATGACGCTCGATTTCGTGGTTTACAAGGTGTTATTACCCCTTAATGTAGTAATAACAGGTAAAAGTAGTAGTACCTACTTATATGTTTTAGACATAAGATGTATTCTTTATTACGACTGGGCTGAATTGGACAAAAAACGCAGTCGGGGCTAAGCAATTCACTTGTTAAATACAAGATTCCTCAACCGAGGGGCTAATTTGAGGCCAGCTTAGCCCCTCGGCTTAACTAAGGCCAAGGGGCTAAGTTTTTGTTGTATTTAAAATGTAAATTGCTTAGCCCCGACTGTGTTTTTCGTAAAATTTAACCCAGTCGTAGTAAAAAACACACCTATTAAAAGAAATTGCTTTTAAGTCCTTTTTATAAAAAAGGACGAAGAACATTATTAAAATTTGTATATTTTGAAAATCATTTCGGGGGGGGGGGCTTCAGCCCCCCCACCCTGGCTACGTGCCTGGGTAGTTGCCACGCTCTCTGTCTGATATTCTCAAATTTTAAACTTTTTCCTCTATAAAAATTACCAGCTCTACCATTCTACCAAGTTTCAAGTTTCTACTATAATCAGAAGTTCTCTATAATATTTGATGAAAATTCAGCAAAAATGGTACCAATCCTTCTGGCTTAAATTCTAAATTAAAACTGTTTATTTTTTTATAAACTACAATTCTACCAAGCTTAAAAATTCTACGATAATCAAAAGTGCTCTATAGTATTTGTTGAAAAGTCTGCAAAAATGGGCGGTTACCACGCCCCACAGTGTGGAAATGCGCTTATTTAGTGGAGTTAAATTAATAGCGCTTACAAGGCTATGAGAAGCTGGCACTCCCAAATGCAAGTTTTTTTTTCAAATCTGTCTGGTTCGATTGCCCAAGGTTAGCCCAGGATAGCCCAAGATTTTTTTTCGCTAGCCCACCCTTAGTTTAAAATTATAACGGAATTATTTTGTTTTCACCTCAAAAATAACAAAAAATAACTTTTTTTTAGTCATGTAAAAAATTGTTGATTTTGCACTGTGGTTCGTTTGCCCAACGTTAGCCCAGGATAGCCCAATTTTTTATTTCTTGATTGCACTATTTTTTCAAAAGATACAACAAAAAACTTTTTTCATATCAGAAACCGAAAAAACCGATGGATATTTTTTTTTTCTTTTTTTAAGCAACATAGAGAAATGATAAGGGCATCCAATTAAAGCTGAAGATGTAAGCTTTCCAACGATATACAATTTATTATAGGTTGTCACATAAAACAATGGAAAAAAAATATCTGAAAAAAACTTTTTTTTGTTCTGCAGCTCATCGATGAAAATTTTTTTTCTTTTTTCTAAGCAACATAGAGATATGATTAGGGCATGCAATTAAGCTGAAGATGTAAGCTTTCCAACGATCTACAATTTATTATAGGCGGCAAGAATTGATAACGGTATTTTGTTCAAAACAATCATTTTTTACTATGAGAGTGGGGGTCTGTCTCCCCCCGTTTAGGCGGGAGGGGCAATTTTCTGAAATATGACGAAAAATAAAAAAATTATTAAAAAACAACGGCAACACTTACAGTTATAAATGATACCTTCTTCAAAAGCCAGAATTGCACACTTAGTTCTAATTTTCAAATCAAATTATTTCAATTAAATGTTCTCGAAATAATCAACTTCAAAGTAAAAATTTGGGGAAAATAGTAGAGTAACTAAAGCAAATTATTAGGGAACCCGGCCGAACAGCTCTGATTTTGACGATTTTTTTATTTCAAACGTAGGTAATTAAAAATACTTTAAAGTCTATAGATTAAAAATTGCTGGTGTTGCCGTATTATTTTTTAAAATTAAAATTAAATTTTTTTTAACAAAACCATTTTTTTTGCTTAAATTTCATAAAACAAATGATAGCAAAAGATTCTCTAGGTAATTTAAAGAAAATATATAAAAGGCAGTAAGGGACAATCTTCCATCGTTCAAGCGATAAATGCAATTTTCTAACATTCTGACCTCAATCACAAAAAAAATATTTTGAAAACAACGGCAACACCTACAATATTTTAAGATACATTTTTAAAAAGCCAGAAGCTCATTCTTATCTCTTGAATTTAAATCCACTCAATTTGATCAAGACTTTTTGAAAAAATGGTCCTCAAACTCAGAATTAAAAAAAAATGTTATTAGAAAAATTTAAAATGACTTTTTTCCAAACTTTTTCTAATAAAATATGAATTTATTTAAAAAAAATTTTTGGCCATAAATATTATCAGTTGAATTTCGAAGCAAAAAAGGTAAAATATATCACACTTTTGAAAAAAATTACTTCAATTTCAATGGTTTTTTTTTTATTAAAACTGAATTTTTGCATTGACATAATTAATTTTCTCAAAGACTGTGGTAAATAGGAACTTTAAATTTTTGCTATTTAATTTTAAACAGTAAGGGTTATTAAATGAATAAAAAATAATTTTATGTTTAGATGTTGAACTTTAAAAAAAAAATAAGTTACATTTTTTTTCAAAACTTTTATTAAAAAAAGTTCTTCGAAAATAAAATACTTTTTAATTTTTTTCATAAACCGTAATACATATTGACATTTCCTTTTATAATTTGAAATCATAATAAATGCGTCCAAGAAAATTTGAAAATAAATGCATTTTATATTACGACCAAGTTTAAAAAACGACATGTTAAAATTTTTTCAATAATTTTTTTTTTTTCAAAAATCTGAGTTCAATTACCATTCTTTCAAAAGCCGTTCATTCAATTAACTTAATTTTAATTTTACATATATGACTAAGCTTCTAGCTTTTAAAAAATGTATATTTGAATATTGTAGGTGTTGCCGTTGTGTTCAAATATTTTTTTTTTGTGTTTGAAGTCAATTAATAAGAAAATTGCATCTATTGCTTGAACTATGGAAGATTGTCCCTCACTCCCATATATTTTTTTTCCTTTAATTTCCTAGACAATCTTTTGGCATCAGTTAATTTATGAAATTTAAGAAAAATTTTTGAAAAAAATTTGTTTTTGTTCACAAAAATCTTCAATTAAATTTAAAAAATCAAAACGGCAACACCGGCAATTTTTAATCTATAGACTTTAAAGTATTTTTAATCACCGACGTTTGAAAAAAAAGATCATCAAAATCTAAGCTGTTCGGCCGGGTTCCCTAATATTGCCAATTTTTGAGTTTTAGTTACTCCACTAAAAGAAGTTTAAAATAACAAATTTAATACTATTTTTACCAAGACTATGAATTTAAATATGAAATTAATCGATGAAATAAACTGCCTCAATTAATTTCTTACCAAATTCTGAGAACCATATGCTTCTATGTCTTCAGTTTTTGAGAAAATTGAAAATTAAAAAACTTCCTGTTTATCAAATTTGTATTTTTTTAAAGTTTTTTTCGTGTTTACATAAACATAATGCTTGCAAGCAGTATTCCCCCTTGCAACGCCCCTGCTTGGGCTCACTATTATAGGATTTGGGGTGGGTGCGAGTTTGGGTGCAGGCAAATTTTTTTCAGGATTTAAAAGTTTTTTCGAATTCAAAAGAAACTTTGTACATACCCAACCTTGACCCCACCCCAAGTCCTATAGTGTGCCCAAGCAGGGGGGTTTGTAGGAGGGCAGCATGCCCTCCTACATCTCACTTTGAAAGGCCTTGAACTTGATACTTATACCGCGTCTGTATTAATTTTTAAGAATTGGTTTTCTTTCAAAAATTAAAAGTTTCTTGAATCCAAAAGAAACTTTGTACATATCCAACCTTGACCCCACCCCAAATCCTATAGTGTGCCCAAGCAGGGGGGCATACTTATACCGCGTCTTTATTAATTTTTAAGAATTGGTTTTCTTTCAAAATTTAAAAGTTTCTTCTAATCCAAAAGAAACTTTGTACATACCCAACCTTGACCCCACCCCAATTCCTATTGTGCCCAAGCAGGGCCGTTTAGGCATCTCACTTTGATACGCCTTGAACTTCATACTTCTACCAATTTTATTTATTTTTAAGTATTCTCTTTAAAAATATCGCGAGATTTTTGGGACAAATTTAATGGCCTAAGCGAAGCAACGAAGTTTTCTGAGTGGGACAGAGGATACAAAAGGGAGTTTAAATCTTGAGAGCCCTCAAAGCGGGCCAGGCATGATACTTTAAATTTTTTATATTTGAAATTGTTTAAGTCTCTTCCTTATTGACCGCAAAAAGATTAAAGAAAAATAAAAACACAAACAAATTTTAATTAAGTTGCACTTTATTGTTTATTTTTCAAATACCGAATGCATTTCGGAAGGCAATTGGCCTACTTAATTAAAATTTGTTTGTGTTTTTATTTTTCTTCAATCTTTTTGCGGTCAATAAGGAAGAGACTTAAACAATTTTAAATATATTCGAGACCACAAATTTTGTTCTTTTTTAACAGATTAACTTGTTAATAAAAAAATTTTATTTTGTAAATGATACTTTAAAGTTAAAAAGCTGTTAATATTGGCGAAAATAGCCTAAAAAAGAAAATCTGATCTGAAAAGGTAATTTTCTTATTTTTAATTTTCTCAAAAACTAGAAGGCATAGAAGCATATGGTTTTCAGTATTTGATTAGAAATTAATTAAGGCAGCTTATTTCATCTATTAAATTCATATTTAATGTCATAGTCATGATAAAAATTGTATTCAATGTGTTTTTTCAAACTTTTTTTACAAAAATTTTGACTTTCAAATCGATTATATCGAAAACCATTGATTTAAATATTTTGATTTAAAATAAGAATTAAGTGTGCAATTCTGGCTTTTGAAAAAGATAACATTTATAACTGTAAGTGTTGCCGTTGTTTTTGAATAATTTTTTTTATTTTTCGTCATATTTTAGTAAATTGCCCCTCCCTAAACGGGGGAGATAGACCCTCCTCCCATAGTAAAAATGCTTGTATTTGACTGTTCTACAAAATTCCGTTATTATTTTTCACCGCCTTAGTTATAGTACTCTTGCATAGGTTGTCATATTGAAATAACGAAAAAAAAATATCTGAAATGAAAACATTTTTTTTGTTCTGCAGCTCATCGATGAACATTTTTTTTTCTTTTTTAAGCAACATAGAGATATGATAAGGGCATCCAATTAAAGCTGAAGATGTAAGCTTTCCTACGTCGTACAATTTATTGTAGGTTGTCATATAAAAAAATATCTGAAATAAAAACTTTTTTTTGTTCTGCAGCTCATCGATGAAAAAATTTTGTTTTCTTTTTTCTAAGCAACATAGCGGTATGGATAGGGCATCCAATTAAAGCTGAAGATGTAAGCTTTCCAACGATATACAATTTATTATAGGTTGTCATACAAAAAAAAATGGAAAAAAATATCTGAAATTAAAGCTTTTTTTTTGTTCTGCAGCTCATTGATGAACATTTTTTGTTTTTTTTTCTAAGCAACATAGAGACATGATAAGGGCATCCAATTAAAGCTGAAGATGTAAGCTTTCCAACGATATACAATTTATTATAGGTTGTCATATAAGAAAATTTTTTTTTTTTTTTTTGACGGGAGGAAATCTTCAAAAGACACTTGGAAGTATTCGACACCAAGTAGTGTGGGACTCTTAACCACTAAAACCACCTCTTTATCAGGACCAATCTTGAAAGATCGACATCAGATTTTTCTTTCTTAACTTTGTAAAATCACTTTGGGGGAAGTTTAAACTTTTAATACTTTCCCATGTTTTCTTAGACCATAAGCTTACGAGGCTTGGTTCTTCTTAATCTCCGAACATGGTTTCTGGTATTCAAGACGGACACCATTTCAGAATTGGTATGACTTTGCAGTCTCTGATTATGCGATACAGCGTATTTTTTAACAACTTCTGTAACCGTTTCTATTTGTAAGTCACGATGTAGATCGCTATTTCTTATGTATCAAGGTGCATTAACTATTCCACGAAGGACTTTGTTTTGGAATTTTTGGATGACTTCGGTATTTGTTTTCTTTGTACAGCCCCATAATTGGATACCATAGGTCCAAACAGGCTTTAGTACTTGATTATACAGCATTATTTTGTTTTGGGTTGATAAATCAGAGTTGTTACCAAGTAACCAGTACCTTTTTCTATATTTCAAGTTTAGTTCTTCTCTTTTCTTTTTGATGTGCTCTTTCCACTTTAGCTTTGCATCCAAAGTCATTCCAAGGTATTTGGCCGTATTGGCGTAAGGTACAGCATGATTATTAATGAATATTGAACTATTGTTTATCTTTTTATTTGTAAAGTTTATATGTGAAGATTTTGTTTCATTGAGTTTGATACGCCATTTTTCGGTCCAATCTCTGACTGTGTCGACGGCATATTGCAGCTTTACTGCTCCCCTAGAGACACATTTGTCGGGTACCAAAATTGCGGTATCATCTGCAAAAGTAGCCATTATGGTGTGATTCCCAACTGGGATATCCCTTGTGTATAGTAAATACAGGGTAGGACCTAGGACACTTCCTTGTGGTACACCGGCTTCTATTTTCTTCAATTCCGAATATTCTTGATCGTACCTTACTCTAAACAATCGGTCTGAGATGTACGATTTTAATATTTCATAGTACTGTCTGGGAAGATCCCTTTGCAGTTTGTACTCACGTCCCTCATGCCAAACCTTGTCAAAGGCTTGAGCAACATCTAAGAAAATAGCTCAACATACTTGTTTTTCTTCTAATGCTTTTTCTATTACATCCGTTATTCTATGAACTTGGTCTATCGTGGAATGTTTATTTCTAAAGCCAAACTGATGATTTGGGATTAACCTTCTTTCTTCTATAATTTTGCTAAGTCTCTTCAGAAGCAGTTTTTCAAAAACTTTTGCCATAATTGGTATAAGCGATATTGGTCTGTAAGACGTCACTTCTGTAGGTGGCTTACCTTGCTTGGGTATGACAATAACTTCAGCAATTTTCCAATGGTGTGGGACATACCGTTGCTTAAGGCATGCATTTATTATATATTGGAGTTTTATGAAGGCTTTCAAAGGCATTTCTTTCATAACCTGAGCAGTAATAAGATCGTAACCTGGTGATTTTGTATTTGATAGTTGATGTAAACACATACTTTTTATTTCTTTTAATCTTACAATTGGTATTTCACTTTCATCTATCTTTTTTATAATCTGCGCGCACTAAAATGGTTTTGGGTACCCTTAATATGTATCAACACAGTGCGAGCGTTAGGAAAAGAGGGAGGGGTTTATAAGGAGAAATCGATGCACATTAGTTTTAAAGTTCTGGACACTAAAATGGGAGGGAAAAACTGAGCCGGGTAATGCATTCCACATTCTCGTAGTCCGACTAAAGAAAGAATCTCTGTATTTGACGGTACGTCCGAAATTGGGCTCAAGTGTAAACTGATGGGCATTCCTTGAAGTACGAGTATCACGGTTGAATTGTTTAAGGGGAGGAATGCAGCTAGCTATTTCATTAGAACATTTTTTAAAAAAGTGCCTATAAAATAAGGACAGGCATGATACATTCCGGCGGTGCTCAAGAGGTGGGATTGTACCAGTAATGGACCTATCACCTATCATTTTAAAAGCTCTATTTTGAATTCTATCCAAATAACTCAAGTGTTTGTTGGGTATGGCTTAAAAACATTCGCAAGATGCTCCGCGAAAAGGTTAGCCTTTTCTTTTGGGTTACCGATCCATTTCCCATCTTGAGATTTCAAGGGCGAGTTTAGTAACTGCGGTCTTTTCAGGCGCTTGGCTGCTTTCCATAGCGAAAAATCGGTTGAAGCATCAGTCGTTAAATTCTTTAGGAATGTACTGAGTGAATCATTTTTGAATTTATAAATTTGTTTTTTAAGAATCTTGCTTATACGGTTAAACGTTGTTTTATCAACTGGAAATCTAGTATTTTGCCATTTTCTTCGACCTCTTCTTTTCTCTATTATCAACTCTCTTATCTCTAAAGGATATTTTATTTCATTTTGTCTTCTATTAGAAAATGTTGGAGTACTTTCTTCAGCGGCCTGTTGCACATCAGCAATAAATTGTTCCACTTCATGGTCAATTTGCTCGATTGTATCCATGGGAGATCTTAAATTTATAAAACTTTGAAGCCTTTCTCTACAATCACTCCAGTTTGTTTTCTTATTTAAAAGCTTTGGATTACTTTTTTCTATTACTTCCGATTCACTTAGTGATAGAATCACTGGAGTATGATCTGATGACAAGTCATAATTACCTTCGACACTAATGTGATTTCGTTTGATTCCTTTAGCTACGAAAAAGTCAATAAGGTCTGGTATTTTGTTAGTATCGGAAGGCCAGTAAGTAGGCGCACGGTTAAAAATTCTGGAGTATTTTTTAATACAGCTCTTGTATTAAAGCAATTTTCAATACAAAAAACATTACATTTTAATACTTCCAAAATATTAAAATTATTTTTAATCTTTTTTGTATTAAATTTAAATATTTAAGTATTAAGTTCACTACTTGTAATACAAAAATTTTTGGAAAATAATCTCCGTGGGTTAAATTCTAATCTTGTATTGAATTTTAATACCGCTGTATTACATTTTTTTTGTATTTACATTTTAATATAATTGTATTAAAATATAATACAAATTTATTAAAAACTAATATAAAAAGTAGGTAGTAGGTATTAAATTGTAATACGAGAATATTAAATTTTAATCAAACGTCAGCAGCCACAGTACACATAATAAGGTAATATATTCCGAACGTTATCTAAATTTGTTTGTCAAAAATGGGCACCAATCTGTCAGGTCGGCCTTTAATTTGTATATTTCAATCGCAGTAAACAGGAAATTTGTTTTTGTTAAAAAATAGAATAAAATGTCATTTGAAAAAATTATAAATTAAAAAATAACAAATTTCCTCGTGTTTCTTCGCGGAAAATGGTGAATAATTGTTAACAAATAAGTGGTGTGCGTGGTTTTTGTGCGTTTTTTGTCGGTAAATAAAAGAAATAAGATTTACGGTAGCTGACATTGGCCGCCAAATATTCAAAACATGACAATGTCAGTTTGGAAAAAAAAAATTGAAAAATCCATTGTTTGAGGTAGCTTTTTTAAAAAAAAATTTTATTAATATTTGTAAATTTGTACTAATTTGAAAGCGCTTTGTGTTTTTTCGAAGCAAAATACATACATTGCAGATGAATTTTGATCGGCAATAAGATTTTACATGCCACAGTTTGTGAAACAGATAAAATAGAGACAATAATATCACCATTATTATATTATTTATGATTAATATTTATTTTCAGTAATGAATTTAGGAAGAGAATACATATTATTAACTTTAAATACATTTGGTATTGAATTGAAATATTTTTGTATTATCTTTTAATAAAATTCTTATTAGAAATTAATATGAAAAGATTAAATTTTAATATGCAATAATTGAAATTTAATACATTTGGTATTAAATTCTAATATAAACTCTATTATTTTTTAATACAACTATATTACATTTTAATACATTTTGTACTAACTAAAAAATTTTAATATTTGTCTTGTATTAAATTCTAATACATTTCTGGTGTAGACCTATATGTAACCCAAAAAGTATTAAAAATTACTCCAGAATTTTTAACCGTGCGACCTGGAGGAATAGAATTCGCAATTGTATTTACGGCCTGCTTGGAAAAGTCTTTTGCCTTTTGTTGATATAAGTCTTGAACCCCAATGGGTGTGTTACGCATTGAAGTCTCCACCAACAAGAAAGTTATGCCCAAGAAGATTTAATAGATCTGTATAGTCATCTTCTGTCGGCGAGCGCCTTGGTGGGCAGTATATAGCTGCTATCTTAAACTCTTTCTTTTTCATACCAATACTAATAGTTGTTACTTGCATATTTTCATTAGTAAGCTTGGTTTCTTCATAATGTTTTAAGCTTTCTTTTATAAGAATCGCCGATCCACCTCTTGCCTTGTCAGCTGGATGTGGAGCGTGGTAACATGAATAGTTTTCTATTACATTATCTAGACTTTGCCCATTGGAGAAGTGAGTTTCGGACACCAGGCAAATATCTATATGTTCTAGATCTAAAAAGATTTTGAATTCGGATAAGTGTTGTAAAAGACCGTTTGCATTCCATGTAGCGATTTTAAGTGTTCTGTCCATTATTGTTTTTTAAGAGCGACTTTTTCGCTTAACTGTTTGATATTCAATTCTTTGAAGAATGAGGTGTAGCATTTCTTTTATGGAAGTCTCTTCATTCTTCCGCACATTTTTTAGAATCTGAGAATGGGCTTTATTTTCATCGCTTTTACTTTGAACAGGCGGTTTACTTTTTTAGGCGGTTCATTCTTAGTATTGTTTTCAGCAGTTAAATCGGTATTTACTGTGTTTGTGGGTTTGTCTCTAGCAGATGTATTTTTGCTTCTGAACTCTTGGAATTTTTTTGCAACTGGGCAGCCTCTATAGCTTGCCGGGTGATTACCCTAGCAGTTCACACATTTTCAATTCAATTCAATTCATTTTATTTATATAAAAAAGCCTTAAGACTAACATCTTTTTTATGGCCTAACAATTTACAATAGAATTATAATAATGTAGGTATATATAAAATATATATATATTATATTATTAAAGAAAAAAGCAACAAACGTAATTCAAGAAAAAAATAAATTGCTATTGCTATAATACTTACAACATTAATTAACAAACAGAGAGTGAAAATGTAAAGCTATGTCAGGGTTTCGTAGATGATTGGTGATGGAAGGGATAAAATTATTCAAATTTTCTATATTTTTAAAATCAGCAGGTAAGGCGTTCCAAATTCTAGCAGCTAGAACAAAAAAGGACCTTCGTAGTGATGATGAGAATTCAAGCTTTTCGAATAAATAGAGTGGTTTTTTAAGATGTACCAAGTTAAAAGTGTACTTACAAATCTCTACAACGAAAAAGGACATCATAGGCATACCAAAAACACAGTTAGACAGGTGGGATACGTGGTCATACTTTCTCAATGAGTATACAAAACGGACACATGCATTGAAGGCAACATTTAATTTTTGCTTGCTAGTTGAGTCCATGCCACCATAAATTGGAACTCCATATGAGATATTAGGTGCAAGTAAGGTTTTAACTAACATTAGTCTACTTCATTGCGGTATGAAGTAGGAAACTCTCCACAAGCGCCTGAGACAATTGTATATATCTCTAATGACTTTATTTACATGGCTGTTCCAAGTAAGAGTTTTATTGAAAATGAAACCTAGATTAAGCACGGTAGACTTATAAGGAATAATATTCCCATTAAGACAGATTTTTGGAAAATATGACTCATTTAAACTTTTCTTGTAAATTATAATGCTCTGATATTTAATAGGATTAATAGTTAAGTTGTTCTTCAAAGTCCATTGGTATATATTGCTTAAGTCCTCATTAATACTATAGACTCCATCTTCCAGTAGTCCTAAATGAAAAGGTAAATAGATTTGAAGATCATCTGCATAAAGATGACAAGAGCGAAATTTTATTACATCCACAATGTCATTTATGAACATACTGAATAGAACAGGACCTAATAATGAGCCTTGGGGGATTCCGCGGCCCAAAAACAGAGGATTAGAAAAACAAGACCCAACCGAAAAAGGCTTGTTGGCGATCATCTAAAAAACTTTTTAACAAAGCGATAGAACTTGAAGAAAAATCGAATTTATATCTTAGTTTTTGAATGAGTAAACTATGATCGACTGAGCCAAAGGCATTGGAAAAATCTAATAAATTTAAAATTGTAACCTTGTCTTGATCAATTGCAACTCGTATATAGTCTGATACTTTTAAAATTGTAGTAAAGCAACTATGTTTTTTGCGAAAGCCAGATTGAAAAGGAGAAAGTAAATTATAGGACTCAAGGTACTTGATTAATTGGCCAAACAAAAGCTTTTCAGACCTTTCGAAAGGAAAGGTAGTATGCTTATCGGCCTATAATTTGACAAATCCTGTTCATAACCCTTTTTTTGAATGGGCACAACTTTCGCAAATTTCCAAGCGCTTGGAAAACTTGATCTCATAATACAATCATTGTAAATATTGCATACAAATGGCATTAAAACGGATAGTAGCAAACGTATAAATTTAGGAGAGATTTCATCAAAGGCTAACGCATTAGACTTAATGGAGCACAAAGCCATAGTGCAGTCTGATAGAGAAACTGTGTTAAAATGAAAACAACCATCATAGCTTTGTGATTCTTGAGTTGAATAGGAAGGACCTGGGCCTGGTGAGGCAAAAAAATTATTCAGTTTGTTCGCAAAATCAAGATCAGCATTAGTTAAATGATTTGAAGTATTGGTTGCACCTAACTTTCTTAAATTATTCCAAATTATTTTTGTTGAGTTTTTAGATACATCGAAAAGATTAAAGTAAGTACGTTTTTTTGCATCTCTGATAGCTTTAACTGTAAGGTTTCTACAGGCTTTGTATCTTTCCCAATCACAAATGGAACGAGTATGCTTAAAAACACTATACAAAAAATTACGTTCGCATAAAAGATTATGAATATATGTTGTCATCCAAGGGCAAATTGAATTTGAACGTTTCTTTTTAATGGGAACATATTTATCATATAAATACTTGATTATATTATTAAGAAAATCAACTTTAAAATCCACTGATGAAGAATATCTTAAAGGCATCATATCAATTCCCGAGCATTCATGAAGAAGTTAATCAACATTAATGTTTTTAAAATCGCGAAAGAAAAAAAAATTATTATTTTCGTCGTAGTTTACTTTAACATCATATGAAAGAAAAGTAAGATCATGATCTGCGACACCAACCATTTAATTAAAAAATAATACTTTAGACAAATCAGAGACAACAAATAGATCAACACATGTGGCACTATGAGATGTTATGCGAGTTGGCAAGTAGCTTACTACACTTATGCCATTCGAATCAAATACATTTTGTAGGTTTACTGAAGAACTGCTAGTAATAGACATATCGACATTCAAATCGCCACATAAAATAATGTTCTCGTAGCAAGGAATATACTTAGACAAAAAAGTCTGAAATTCATTGAAAGGAAACCTACTAGGATGTCTATAGATACAGTTTACTAGAACTTTTTCAAATGGAAGATTAATTTCAACAAGAAGACATTGGATATCATCAAGATTAAGAAAATCCAAAACTCTAGCAGGAACACATTCACGAACATAAACTACAACACCACAAGCACGACCAACACCATCCAATCTAAAAATTCGATAGCCTTCAATTGAAATCAAATTATCATTTATAGTTTGGTTAAGCCATGTTTCAGATAAACATATTATGTCTACTGATTTCGATGCCAAAATAATTTTCAGTTCATCAATTTTGCTTAAAATGCTACATACGTTAACATGGCACATTTTTAATCCAGCCGATCGTGATGCCAAGACATTAAGTGTTGCCTTAGATAGGTCCTCCATAGTAGCTGAACTGCCAATAGAATTCTTTATGTTCTTACCGCTCATATGAGAATTTATAAGGAAAATAAATAGCCTTCAAAACCACCATCCATTTCCTTTAGAAAAAAATAATATTTAATTTAGAATTCATTTAAAAAAAATAAATACAGTTTAAAGAAAAAATTATTAATAATGAAAATATTAAAAGAAAATTGTTTAAATATTAAGAGAATTAAAAACAAATTAAATAAAAAGTTAATGTAAATAAATAAATGTAAATAAATGGATTTAATTCAAAAATAAGATAAGTTATATTTAGCTTTTTTTTTTTTTAATAAGGAAAATCATATCAGGCACAAGCAGCAGCAGCAACAACAGGAACGAGCAATCGATTTAAGTCATCCAAGTGGTTAATTTTTATAAACTGGTCGGTTGGTTTAATTTTGACGGCCACAACTCCATTGAAAGATTGCACTGATGACAATTTTTTGTCATCTTTTAACTTCATAGCAGCTTTACGAATAACAAGTGCACTGCCAGAGAGACATTCAAATTCTCCAATAGCACGATTGGAAGAAAAACCAATCTTCTCAAGTGTGACCTAAGCAGCAGCAAAAAAGCATTTGAGAAATTTAATGCGTTCTCCTTGAGAATGCAATTTGACAACAACGGGGGCAGACTGTTGATCACGTTAGCGCTTGCCATCTGGCTTCTGTTTTAAACGAAAGACATCGAAGGAAACCAATGAATGTTGTGTGTATTCACAGATTTTATGCAAAATATTTTGTAGGGATTCATTGGGACTTTCAGGTATCCCCGTCAAAAACAAATCACACTTGCGTATTTCATTTTCAAGCTTGTTGATTTTATAATTAAGACCAAGCAAGTCACTTTGGTAATCACTGATGGCAAGTTTATTTTTAACCTCACTTTTAAGATTGGATATTTCATTATCAAACTTATTCGAAAAGGTATCTACTTTTTTATTTAATGTTGAGAGATTATTATTGATCTGCAATTTAAAGTCCCGCATTTCTTGTTTTATGCCAATCATTTGACTGTCCATTGAAAGTTGCAACTTTCCAATCATTTTGGCTAGATCTTCATTGGAGATTGTCATGATGAAAATTATTATTGTTTATTATTTTATTTTAACACTTTTTAATATAAAAACAGTTAATTACAACGTTTTAAGAACTTTAAAAAGAAAAAAACTCGTATAAATTGTCAATAAAACAAAATTTAATTAATTTAATTGCCGGAGCTAGATAAGCACGTGTACTACTCGTTTGACATTTGACACTGGCTTTCTGATCTTTGCTCATCGGACAATTTTTAGTTGCATGTTTTCTTTCGCACTTTACACAAGCAAACTCGCGGTTGCAGTATTTTTGGGTATGACCAAAAGCTTGGCAACGTTTGCACTGCGGAACAACTTTAGATTTTCGGAGTGGTTCAATTTTAACAGCTATGCCCAAGATTGATCTTACTTTATAAATCTCCTCGACACTTTGTTTACTGTCAACAGTTAGCATGAATAAAGGTAGTAACCTCTTACTTGTTGTCGATTCCCCAGAGGAGTTTTTAATTGTCTCATTCTTAAATAGATTGACTGCATCAAGGGCTTGGTAGCCTTTTTGTACAAGATCTTCCACTACTTCCTCGGGAGAGCACGAGGAATGAAGACCTCTGGCTACTACTTTTATTGGCCTTGTAGCTTTGTTCTCATATGAGTGCCATTGAATTTGGTGTTTGCTCAGTTCTTCAGTGACTGATCTATACTCTTCGGCTTCTTCGACTGTGACTTTCCAGTTGTCTTTGTTGTACGATGTGTATTTGCAAGCTTTTTTAGTACATTTTTCTATTATTTTCTTAAGATCTTCAAAATTGGAAATCCTGAGATCATAATTGGTGGTGGAATTTTTTTGCTGCCTTTAGCGTGAGAATTTGATTTAACAGCAGCTACCACATTATTCGGTTCTTTAGTTTCTGTAAACAATTCTTTATTATTTTCGATTTTAGAGTTATTCTGATTTCTTAAACAAATCTCAGGACTCCCGTTTGGTTAACGTTTCAAACAAGAGCTCTTCTTCATCAGTTTGATATTCACGCTCAATATATTTTGGACTTAACTGAAGCGTGGACTCTGAATCTTTCTTGTCAAGTAAGGAAACTTTCTCTTCGAGTTTTTTCACTTGCAGCTGAAGACTTTGAACTAGAACTTCAAGTTGTTTTCTTGCCGCTATTTCAATTTGCCATTCTTCAAAGTAGTTCTTTGATTTTGATTGGTCTATCTCTTTCTCTTCGATGGAACTCTGTTGATCTGTAATTTAATAATGTTTAATTTTGTTAATTTGTTTTATTTAATTGTTATTAAATATTTAGTTCCTTTACTACATCAACTTGTGTCTCAATCCGAATAATTGGACTTAATTTTATATAATCGTCAAAGTTTCAAGCCAAACGGTTGAAACTTACAAATCAACAATTAAGATGGAAGATATTAAAGTTAAATTCTGTTTATCTTCCGAAGCTTGGGAAAACAAAACTACAGTAATGGTCAAAACTATTGAAATTTTGGGCCGAGAAGAAATTTTTTCTTTTCCAATTGAAAGTCAACCAATACAAAAACACACGGAGTTGACGAAACTGTCTATAATAAAGGGAGCAATGAAGAGCCTAAATACAAGAGGAAAAATCAGAAATATTACAATTACACTAAAAAAAGAATTACAAAAGTCATATTTTGATGAGGAAGGTAATGTAGTCTTTGGTGATTTATTATTTAGAGGCAATCTATTTCTCCCCCCAACCCACTACGAACACCCCTTTACCTACTATTGAAAATCCCATCAGGTCTATTTCAAGGAATATGATGCTAGAAAAATTTTCAAGTAAAAATCAAAATGCAAAGTCATGGTTAAATTTGTTTTTGCTCGAATGTCAGAGATTGAAATTGAATGAAAAACAATATCCAGAATCTTTAAAACTTTACTTGGAAGGACCTGCTTTAGACTGGTTTTCATCCTTATACAAAAATTGTTCTATGAATAAACCTTGGGATTATTGGGAGACATCTTTTCTAAATACATTTGGAGAGAAATCATGGAGTGAAATTGATTACGCTTATTCTTTTCATTGGTTAAATGGTCCATTCTTAGATTTTGCTTTAAAAAAGATAAATCTTCTTATTGATGTCGATCCAGATCTAAGCATAAGTTCTCAGATCAATTTTATTGTTTTAGCTTTACCAAAGTTTGTAAGATCACGTATAAATAAGAAAGAAATAGTAACGATCATAAATCTAATGTCTAGCTTGCGACAACTTGATCCAATATCAAACAATAATACACATGTAAGTAAATATGAATTTGATATAACTGTGGCAACAAGGAATAACAACATAAGTCAACTTATGTCGAAATTGAGATTTTCACAAAATCTGATGCACAATAAGCGATTCTATCTACCATATTTTTTTCATATTTTTATCTTAAGCGGCTTATGAATTACAGGTAAAAGAAAAATGACATTAGCATTGACTTCTTATGGGAAGCCAAACTTTCAAAACGCTCTCCTGAAAAGTTGTAAAAACTGACTTATGTTGTTTTTCCTTATTGCCACAGATAAATAGACAAAAACGAAGCTTTATACCATGTCAGATCTGTGAGAAAGTTGGCTACACGAATAGATTTCATTCAGAAAGTGTATGCAGAAACAAAGTAAGACCAGCTTATATAAAGTTCTCAGAATCAAAAAAATGAGTACGATCCCGCTTATAAAGCTTAATGTTCTAATCAATAATGAAATTGCCAATGCACTTTATGATTCTGGAGCAAATGTGTCATTAATTAACTACAATTTTTTTAAGAAATTACAATTGATTAACAATTTAAGCGGGATCCAAACTATAAAAACAGTGAGTGGTCTCACAGATGTGTATGGTGAAGTAACTGTCTCTTTGAAAATATTAAATATACAAAAACAATTTTCATTTTTAATTATGAAAAGTGATTTGTTTGAAGAAGATTTGATTATCGGGCTGAATTGCATTAAAGAGTTTCGATTATGCCAAAACGAAAATTTAGAAATTACTCAAACTTTGAGTCCCATTCTCGAGAATGAAGAATTAAAATGCAATCATAGCTTAATTTCAGAGCTTGAAAACAATGATAATGTTTTGAATGATCTTCTAAAAAGAAAGAAAAGAAAGCAGGACTTATTGAAGAGTCATATAGTCCATATGCCTCTCCTGTTACTTTAGTATATAAGAAGGAAGAGGGCAAAAAAATCACGGTTGTGTATTGACTATAGTGAGCTTAATAAAATAGTTGTCCCCGAAGGTCAACCATTCCCTCGAATTGATGATCTTGTTGTTCGTGTTGGAAAGTGTGTTTACTTTTCCAAACTAGATATTAATTCAGCCTTTTGGTCTATACCTCTGCGCGCTAAAGATAAATACAAAACGGCTTTTGTGACACACCATGGTCACTGGCAATGGGCACGTTTACCTTTCGGTTTAAAATCAGCTCCTGCTATATTCCAAAGAATTTTATCAAGTATATAATAAGAAATAATAACCTAGATTCTTTTGCTATAAACTATATAGATGATATATTAATTTTTTCAAATAGCTATTCTTATCATTTAAAACACATTAAAAGAACATTACAGGTTTTACAAGAACAAGGTTTAAAGTTAAATACAAACAAATGTTGTTTTGCATAAAAAGAAGTTACTTATTTAGGACATCAAATATCAAATAATAGTATTAAACCTATTAATGATAATTTAGTATCTTTAAGGGATTTCCCTGAACCAAAAACTAAAAAAAATATAAGACAGTTTCTGGGTAAAGTGAATTTTTATTTAAAATACATTCCCAGATCTGCAATGACTCTAGAACCTTTACATAACCTCTTGCGAAAAAATGTAAAATTTGTATGGTCAGAAGAATGTAAATACAGCTTTGAAAAAGTAAAAAAAATATTTATGTACAACGCCTGTCTTAGCTATATTTGATCCAAATAAACCAATATACATCTATACGGATTAGGGTGGGTCAAAAAAATCGAAATTCTTTTTTTTGAATTGGTACTCCGAAAAATCGATTGCTAGACCCCTCTAGAATATACACACCAAATATGAGCTCTTTATATTAATGGGAAGGTCCTCCGCTTTGCAATTTTCCATTTTTACATCAAGCTTCTACTAAAAAAAAATAATTTTTTTATTAATTGACTTTTTAGCAAATTTCTTTTCATATTCTTGTAGGAAATTGAACGCTCTACAAAAAAGGCCTTGTACACTTTTTTCGTTTATCTAACCGTTGAATAGATATTTGAGGTCCAAAAATCGAGAAAATCTTTAAAAATTCGTTTTTTGTTCTTAATTTTGTAACAAATTGAAAAATTATAATGATCAAACGCGCAAGACATATTCTTGTTGAAAATTGATTGCTCCACAAAAGGTCTTATTAACTTTTTTCATTAATCTAACCATTCTAAAGATATTCGAGGTCAAAGTTAAAAAAAAATATAAAAACATTTTATATTTTTAAAAAATTTCTAATTCACTGAAACTTCATTATTTTCAAATTAGCAAGATATATTCTTGTAGGGGCTTAAACGTTCTACAAAAAATTCCTTGGAATGAAATTGATTGCTTTAACCGTTTAGAAGATATTCGTATCCAAACCAATGCTCACTGATTTCAATAGTTTTCTTATGACCCGTATGCATTGCGATTTGGATACGAATATCTTCTAAACGGTTAAAGCAATCAATTTCATTCCAAGGAATTTTTTGTAGAACGTTTAAGCCCCTACAAGAATATATCTTGCTAATTTGAAAATAATGAAGTTTCAGTGAATTAGAAATTTTTTAAAAATATAAAATGTTTTTATATTTTTTTTTAACTTTGACCTCGAATATCTTAAGAATGGTTAGATTAATGAAAAAAGTTAATAAGATCTTTTTTGTGGAGCAATCAATTTTCAACAAGAATATGTCTTGCGCGTTTGATCATTATAATTTTTCAATTTGTTACAAAATTAAGAACAAAAAACGAATTTTTAAAGATTTTCTCGATTTTTGGACCTCAAATATCTATTCAACGGTTAGATAAACGAAAAAAGTGTACAAGGCCTTTTTTGTAGAGCGTTCAATTTCCTACAAGAATATGAAAAGAAATTTGCTAAAAAGTCAATTAATAAAAAAATTATTTTTTTTTAGTAGAAGCTTGATGTAAAAATGGAAAATTGCAAAGCGGAGGACCTTCCCATTAATATAAAGAGCTCATATTTGGTGTGTATATTCTAGAGGGGTCTAGCAATCGATTTTTCGGAGTACCAAATCAAAAAAAAAATTTTCGATTTTTTTGACCCACCCTAATACGGATGCTAGCTTAGAAGGTGTTGGTGCAATTTTGAAACAACCTCAAGAAGACGAAACTGTTAAACCGGTGTTTTATTTCTCACGAAAACTTAATGAATCTCAAAAAAACTAAAAGAGCCATATATATTGAATGTTAAGCAATAAAAGAAGCTATATTATACTGGCAATATTATTTAATAGGCCAAAAATTCATAGTATTTACTGATCATGAACCATTACGAGATTTAAATATTAAGAACTGCAAAGACATAGAATTAAATCACATCATAAATTTCATCTTACAATTCGATTGCAAAGTTCAATATAATCCGGGTAAAAACAATTCAGAAGCTGATTGTCTTTCGAGAAATCCAGTCCTACCCGAAAAAAATGATAGTTGTAATTCACAAATAAAAATCGTGAATTACTTAACAGTACAAAATATATTGGAAAATCAAAAGCAATTAACATGTGATAAATATTGTAAAATAAAAAATAAAATTATGTACAAAACTTTAAATAAAAGAGAGAAAGTATGGTTAACAGAGGACTACGGCATCTCATTACTCAAAAAAATACATGATTCGCAAGGTTATATTGGTGTTAAGCAAATGATACTAACAATTTCACCAACCTTTTATTTCAAGAATATGCACAAACACATAAAAATCATTTGTAGGACTTGTGAAACATGTATTAAGAATAAAACAAGATTCGGTAATTTTAAAGCTCCGTTGTCACAATTAGGTCCAGCATCCATGCCATTAGAGATAGTATCACTAGATACAATACACAATAGGAGGTTTCACGGGAAATAGATCACCAAAAAAGTATTTACATTTGATGGTAGATCAATTAACTCGATACGCATTTATTTCTACGTCGAAAACACAAACAGCGAGAGATTTTATTAATCTGGTAAAAACAATTGAGAAAAAAGGCAACATTAAGACGATTTTTACTGATCAATATCCTGGAATTAATTCTTTGGAGTTCAAAAACTATTTAAAGAATAAAGATATAAAATTGATTTTCACAGCAGTAGACTGTGCATTTTCTAATGGACAGAATGAGCGAACCAACCAAACTTTAGTAAATAGAATTCGTTGCAAAATATATGAAAATAAAATTAAGTCCTGGTCAGTGATTGCTGAACAGTGTATTTCCGAATATAACAATACCATTCACACTTCAACGGGTTTCTCTCCCAATCAAGGGGCACGGTAGTGCCCAGCCAAGCTCTCTAGCAACTTTGGCACTACACCCTTATTTACAGGAAACAACTCAGGCCATTTTCGACCCACCTCTAACTTCCACACCAAAGATGCTAGGAATTTCAAACTCGCTACATTTGTTGAGCTGGTCAAAACCAAACACCTCACAAAATTTCAGCCTCCTACGATGAGTAGTTTTTGAGATATAGGGCTTCAAAAATAGCAAAAACCGTAACTGACTCACTGATTCACTGACTCACTGACTCACTGATTCACTGACTCACTGACTCACTGACAGATCATCAAAATTATGGAGAACTTCCCGATATCGTAGAAACTTGAAATTTTACACGGTGATAGGACTTGTGGTGTATACAAAGGAAAAAATCGAAAATTTGAGATTTTCAATTTAGGGGGCGTGGCATCCGCCCATTTCCGCTGAATTTTCATGAAATATTATAGAGCACTTCTGATTATCGTAGAATCTTGAAATTTGGTAGAACGGTAGAGCTGGTAGTTTATACAAAGGAAAAAATTTAAAATTTGAGAATTTCAGCCAGGGGGCGTATCAACCGCCCATTTTCGCTGAATTTTCATAAAATTTTATAAAGCACTTCTGATTATCGTAGAATCTTGAAATTTGTTAGAATGGTAGAGATGGTAGTTTACACAAAGGAAAAAATTTAAAATTTGAGAATTTCAGCCAGGGGGCGTGGCAACCGCCCCCATTTTCACTGAATTTTCATCAAATTTAGAGATTTTCAATTCTACGGCCATACCTTGCAAAAAGTAGTGAAATCACAACAAAAACATACTGTTAAAAAAAGAGCCAAGTTCTTCTATGTTGAAATTATGCTGGCATAAAAAGTACTGAGATGTAAAAATGTACCAAGTTCTAAAGTTTGGGTTCAAATTCGTATCAATAAAATTTTGATTGTTTACTTGGCAATTTTTGAAATAACTTTAAAAATCGATAATTAAAAGAAAAATTGTCAAGAGAGCAATCAAAATTTTATTGATACGAATTTGAACCCAAACTTTAGAACTTGGTACACTTTTACATCTCAGTACTTTTTGTGCCAGCATAATTTCAACATAGAAGAACTTGGCTCTTTTTTTAACAGTATGTTTTTGTTGTGAGGATGACTCAATTATCCCAATGGAGTTAAATAGTAATACGTTGGAAAATTTAGATTTTAATAGATCTGTAGCAATACAAAATGCAAACAGATCGCATAATATAAACAAAAAGTATTATGATAAGAATTCTAAAGAAATTGAATATGAAGAAAATGACTTAGTTTATATTCAAAATGGTAACAAACTCAATAGAAACAAATTAGATCCTGTTCGAATAGGTCCTTTCAAGATTAAGAGAAAGATATCTAACTCGATTTACGAGATAGATCTTGGCAGTAAAAAGAAAGACTTGAACATTTTTCATAAAAGCAAGATTATTCCCTACTCTTTTTATCCTGATGAATCCTCTCGGGGAAGGGGGGATGTAAGTTTGTTGCCATCTATCAGAAAAACTTAATCACCATTATGATTACTTTGCCTTTTCAATACTTTGCTAAAACACTTACGATATTCATATCTAATACTTGTTTACTTACTTTTCAAATATTGATATTTTGTTATTTTAAATTATATTTCAATTGCTGTTAAATTATTTAATAAGTTGGGTCATAGATCCCAAAGCCGACATAATTGTTGATTTAGGTAATTTAATAATGTTTAATTTTGTTAATTTGTTTTATTTAATTGTTATTAAATATTTAGTTCCTTTACTACATCAACTTGTGTCTCAATCCGAATAATTGGACTTAATTTCATATAATCGTCAAAGTTTCAAGCCAAACGGTTGAAACTTACAAATATATAAGAAAATGAAAAAAATAAACAAAAATATCTGAAATGAAAATTTTTTTTTTCTGCAGCTCATCGATTAGGGGAGAGTGGGGCAGTTTTGAACACTTTTTGCTTTCGCAACTGCTAGAAAGATATTTATTCGATTTATTGATCTGTTAAGTTTATTTATATGAAGCAGTGATATTGAACTTCGATTTTAAATTATATCTGGTTATTTTAGCATATTATTTATATTTAATTTTAATTTTTAACCAATATTAGATCTTATGTTCAAAAGTGCCCCATGTATGGGGCAGTTTTGAACATGAAAGGGGCAGTTTTGAACATCAGTATTAATTTCTTTGTAATGAATAAATAATACTTAACTTTTTATTAGTTTTTTAATAAGAACATACAAAAACTCCAAATTGATTATTATACCTATCATATTCAATTAACCAACAAATAATAAAAAGTCAGACAAAATAACATTAAAATTTAAACTATAGTTATCAGTTTATCACATTTATAAGTTCAAAAGAAAACAAAAACCAAGAAAAATTCATTTAAAATATATCTTAGAAAAATGGTATTCATACCATTTATGCTTCTCAGAGTAAAATAGATTTATTTTCAATATACATGTATAGATATATTTCTAGACATTAAATCCAAATGTTAACAAAGCGGATGTTCTTCATGTACCAGGAGCATTAATTGGTGTAGGTAGCTTGACTTTAATTTCTATAACGCTTAAGCGGTATATAATCGAGTTCTCATCGAGAACAGTCTAGGAGAACTTGAAGAATTCAGGCATTTTTTTAAATCTTCAATTATGTTGTACATATTCCCATTTTTTCTTTAATTTTGCCCACAAATGCTAGTTTCATTATTTTTTTTATAACAACATTACGATTTATTAAATAAAACACATTCAAGTGTCCTTAAAATTGATACAAACTGCTCGGGGCGGTTTTGAACATATTCAAAAGTGCCCCACTATACTTGTTCAAAACTGCCCCCACTGTTTCAACGACATAAAATGTTGAATAAATATTTAACATTAATATATTCATTCAAAAATTCACCGTCAATTAGTTTAAAATTCAGTAACCATTAACAAAAACTGTATTGCGTTTTGAAATCACGTACTAATTTTTTTTTAAACTCTTACAACTAAAAAACTGAAATAATGCAAAACCACTATAAAAATCACCTTCCACCTATAAATCTGAAAGTCAGCCGAGATAACGATGGAAAGTCTATGACATTTATGGATATCGTGTTGACGTGTTCAAATATCGAAATACTTCTAAAAAAGATTGATATACTAAAATTTTATATGCAGTGTTCAAATGTGCCCCGTGTTCAAAACTGCCCCACTCTCCCCTTATTGTTTTTTTTTTCTTTTTTCTAAGTAAAATAGAGATTTGATAAGGGCATTTAATAAGAGGTGAAGATGTAAGCTTTCCAACGATATACAATTTATTATAGATTGACATATAAACAAAATGGAAAAAAATATCTGAAATGAAAACTTTTTTTTGTTCTGCAGCTCATCGATGAAAATTTTCTTCTTTTTTCTAAGTAACATAGAGATATGATAAGGGCATCCAATTAAAGCTGAATATGTAAGCTTTCCAACGATATACAATTTATTATAGGTTGTCATGTAAAAAAATGGAAAAAAATATTGAAATGAAAACTTTTTTTTGTTCTGCAGCTAATCGATGAAAATTTTTTTTCTCTTTAAGCAGCATAGAGATATGAATAAGGCATCCCACTTAAGCTAAAGATGTAAGCTTTCCAGCGACATACAATTTATTATAGGTTGTCATATAAGAAAATGGAAAAAAATATTTGAAATGAAAACTTTTTTTTTGTTCTGCAGCTAATCGATGAAATTTTTATTTTTCTTTTTCTAAGCAACATAGAGATATGATAAAGGCATCCAACTAAAGCTGAAGATATAGGCTTTCCAACGATATACAATTTATTATAGGTTGTCATATAAGAAAATGGAAAAAATATCTGAAATGAAAACTTTTTTTTTGCTCTGCAGCTCATCGATGAAAATTTTTTTTTCCTTTTTCTAAGCAACATAGAGATATGATAAGGGCATCCAATTAAAGCTTAAGATGTAGGCTTTCCAACGATACACAATTAATTATAGGTTGTCATATAAGAAAATGGGAAAAAAACTGAAATGAAAACTTTTTTTTTGTTCTGCAGCTCATCGACGATTTTCTTTTTTAAGCAACATAGAGATATGAAGTGTGCATATAACTAAAGCTGAAGATGTAAGCTTTCCAAGGATATACAATTTATTATAGGTTGTCATATATGTAAAAAAATGGAAAAAAAAACACATCTCAAATGAAAACATTTCTTTTGTTCTGCAGCTCATCGATGAAACCTTTTTTTTCTTTTTTCTAAGCAACATAGAGATATGATTATGGGTATCTTAGTAAAGCTGAAGATGTAAGTTTTCCAACGATATACAATTTATTATAGGTTGTCATACAAAAAAATTTGAAAAAAATATCTGAAATTAAAGCTTTTTTTTGTTCTGCAGCTCATTGATGAAAAATTTTTTATTCTTTTTTATAAGCAACTTAGAGATATGATAAAGGCATCCAACTAAAGCTGAAGATATAGGCTTTCCAACGATATACAATTTATTATAGGTTGTCACATAAAAAACTGGAAAAAAAAATATCTGAAATGAAAACTTTTTTTTTCTTCTGCAGCTCATTGATGAAAATTTTTTTATTCTTTTTTCTAAGCAACATAGAGATATGATTATTGCATCCAACGAAAGCTGAAGATGTTAGCCTTCCAACGATATACAATTTATTATAGGTTGTCACATAAAAAACTGGAAAAAAAAATATCTGAAATGAAAACTTTTTTTTTCTTCTGCAGCTCATTGATGAAAAATTTTTTATTCTTTTTTCTAAGCAACATAGAGATATGATTATTGCATCCAACGAAAGCTGAAGATGTTAGCCTTCCAACGATATACAATTTATTATAGGTTGTCATACAAAAAAAAATGAAAAAAATATCTGAAATTAAAGCTTTTTTTTGTTCTGCAGCTCATTGATGAAAATTTTTTTATTCTTTTTTATAAGCAACTTAGAGATATGATAAAGGCATCCAACTAAAGCTGAAGATATAGGCTTTCCAACGATATACAATTTATTATAGGTTGTCACATAAAAAACTGGAAAAAAAAATATCTGAAATGAAAACTTTTTTCTTGTTCTGCAGCTCGATGATGAAAATTTTTTTTTTTACAAGAAACATAGATATAAGATAAGGGCATCCAATTAAAGCTGAAGATGTAAGCTTTCCAACGATATACAATTTATTATAGGTTGTCACATAAAAAACTGGAAAAAAAAAATATCTGAAATGAAAACTTTTTTTTTCTTCTGCAGCTCATTGATGAAAAATTTTTTATTCTTTTTTCTAAGCAACATAGAGATATGATTATTGCATCCAACGAAAGCTGAAGATGTTAGCCTTCCAACGATATACAATTTATTATAGGTTGTCATACAAAAAAAATGGATAAAAATACCAGAAATGAAAGCTTTTTTTTTTGTTCTGCAGCTCATTGATGAAAAATTTGTTATTCTTATTTCTAAGAAACTTAGAGATATAATTACGACATCCAATTAAAGCTGAAGATGTAAGGTTTCCAACAATATACAATTTATTATAGGTTGTCATACAAAAAAAAAATGGAAAAAAAATATCTGAAATTATAACTTTTTTTTTTCTGCAGCTCATTGATGAAAAATTTTTTATTCTTTTTTCTTAGCAACATAGAGATATAATAAATGCATCCAATTGAAGCTGAAGATGTAAGCTTTCCAACAATATACAATTTATTATAGGTTGTCATCCAAAAAAAAATGGAACAAAATATCTGAAATTAAAGCTTTTTTTTTGCTCTGCAGCTCATTGATGAAAAATTTTTATTCTTTTTTCTAAGCATCATAGAGATATAATTAGACATCTAATTTCAGCTGAAGATGTAAGCTTTCCAACGATATACATTTTATTATAGGTTGTCATACAAAAAAAAATGTAAAAAAAATATCTGAAATTAAAGCTTTTTTTTTGTTCTGCAGCTCTTTGATGAAAAGTGTTTTATTCTTTTATCTGAGCAACATAGAGATATGATAAAGGCATCCAATTAAAGCTGAAGATGTAAGCTTTTCAACAATATACAATTTATTATAGGTTGTCATATAAAAATAATATCTGAAATGAAAGCTTTTTTTTTTTGTTCTGCAGCTCATTGATGAAACATTTTTTATTCGTTTATCTAAGCAACTTAGAGATATGATTAGGGCATCTAATTTAAGCTGAAGATGTAAGCTTTCCAACGATATACATTTTATTATAGGTTGCCATACAAAAAAAATGTAAAAAAATATCTGAAATTAAAGCTTTTTTTTTGTTCTGCAGCTCATTGATGAAAAATGTTTTATTCTTTTTTCTGAGCAACATAGAGAAATCATAAAGGCATCCAATTAAAGCTAAAGATGTTAGCTTTTCAACGATATACAATTTATTATAGGTTGTCATATAAAAAAAATGGAAACAAAATATCTGAAATGAAAGTTTTTTTTTGTTTTGCAGCTCAGTGATGAAAAATGTTTTATTCTTTTTTCTGAGCAACATAGGGATATTATTAGGGCATCTAATTAAAGCTGAAGATGTAAGCTTTCCAACGATATACAATTTATTATAGGTTGTCACATAAAAAACTGGAAAAAAAAATATCTGAAATGAAAACTTTTTTTTTCTTCTGCAGCTCATTGATGAAAAAATTTTATTCTTTTTTCTAAGCAACTCAGAGATATGATTAGGGCATCCAATTAAAGCTGAAGATGTAAGCTTTCCAAAGATATACAATTTACTATAAAAAAATGGAAAAAAATATCTGAAATTAAAGCTTTTTTTTTGGTTCTGCAGCTCATTGATTAAAATTGTTTTATTCTTTTTTCTAAGCATCATAGAAATATAATTAGGGCATCCAATTAAAGCTGAAGATGTTAGCTCTCCAACGATATACAATTTATTATAGGTTGTCATATAAAAAAATGGAAAAAAATATCTGAAATGAAAGTTTTTTTTTTGTGCTGCAACTCATTGATGAAAAATTTTTTATTCTTTTTTCTAAGCAACATAGAGATATGATTATTGCATCCAACGAAAGCTGAAGATGTTAGCCTTCCAACGATATACAATTTATTATAGGTTGTCATACCAAAAAAATGGATAAAAATACCAGAAATGAAAGCTTTTTTTTTTTTTTTTCTGCAGCTCATTGATGAAAAATTTTTTATTCTTTTTTCTAAGCAACATAGAGATATAATAAATGCATCCAATTGAAGCTGAAGATGTAAGCTTTCCAACAATATACAATTTATTATAGGTTGTCATCCAAAAAAAATGGAACAAAATATCTGAAAATAAAGCTTTTTTTTGCTCTGCAGCTCATTGATGAAAAATTTTTTATTCTTTTTTCTAATCATCATAGAGATATAATTAGACATCTAATTTAAGCTGAAGATGTAAGCTTTCCAACGATATACATTTTATTATAGGTTGTCATACAAAAAAAATGTAAAAATAATATCTGAAATTAAAGCTTTTTTTTGTTCTGCAGCTCATTGATGAAAAATGTTTTATTCTTTTTTCTGAGCAACATAGAGAAATGATAAAGGCATCCAATTAAAGCTAAAGATGTAAGCTTTTCAAAGATATACAATTTATTATAGGTTGTCATATAAAAAAAATGGAAACAAAATATCTGAAATGAAAGCTTTTTTTTTGTTCTGCAGCTCAGTGATGAAAAATGTTTTATTCTTTTTTCTAAGCAACATAGGGATATTATTAGGCCATCCAATTAAAGCTGAAGATGTAAGCTTTCTAACGATATACAATTTATTATAGGTTGTCATATCACAAAATGGAAAAAAATATCTGAATTGAAATCTTTTTTTTTTGTTCTGCAGCTCATTGCTGAAAAATTTTTTATTCTTTTTTCTAAGCAACATAGGGATATTATTAGGGCATTTACTTAAAGCTGAAGATGTAAGCTTTCCAACGATATACAATTTATTATAGGTTGTCATACAAAAAAAAATGGAAAAAAATATCTGAAATTAAAGCTTTTTTTTTGTTCTGCAGCTTATTGATGAAAATATTTTGTATTCTTTTTTCTAAGCAACATAGAGATATGATTAGGACATCTAATTAAAGCTGAAGATGTAAGCTTTCCAACGATATACAATTTATTATAGGTTGTCATACAAAAAAAAAAATGGAAAAAAAATATCTGAAATTAAAGCTTTTTTTTTGTTCTGCAGCTCATTGATGAAAACTTTTTGCTCTTTTTTCTAAGCAACTGAGAGATATGATAGGGGCATCTAATTAAAGTTGAAGATGTAAGCTTTCCAACGATATACAATTTATTATAGGTTGTCATACAAAAAAAAATGGAAAAAAAATATCTGAAATTAAAGCTTTTTTTTTGTTCTGCAGCTCATTGATGAAAAGTTTTTTATTCTTATTTCTAAGCAACGTAGAGATATGATAAGGGCATCTAATTAAAGCTGAAGATGTAAGCTTTCCAACGATATACAATTTATTATAGGTTGTCATACAAAAAGAATTGGAAAAAAAATATCTGAAATTAAAGCTTTTTTTTTTGTTCTGCAGCTCATTGATGAAAAATTTATTCTTTTTTCTAAGCAACTTAGAGATATGATAATTTCATCTGATTTAAGCTGAAGATGTAAGCTTACAAACGATATAAAATTTATTATAGGTTTTCATACAAAAAAAAATGGAAACAAATATCTGAAATTAAAGTTTTTTTTTTGTTCTGCAGCTCATTGATAAAAAGTTTTTTATTCTTTTTTCTAAGCAACATAGAGATATAATTTGGGCATCCAATTAAAGCTGAAGATGTAAGCTTACAAACGATAAAAAATTTACTATAGTATGTCATACAAAAAAAAAATGGAAAAAAATATCTGAAATTAAAGCTTTTTTTTTTGTTCTGCCGCTCATTGATGAAAAGTTTTTTATTCTTTTTTCTATGCAACTAAGATATATGATTAGGCATCTAATTAAAGCTGAAGATGTAAGCTTTCCAACGATATACAATTTATTATAGGTTGTCATACCAAAAAAATGGAAAAAAATATATCTGAAATTAAAGCTTTTTTTTTTGTTCTGCAGCTCATTGATGAAAAATTTTTTATTCTTTTTTCTAAGCAACATAGAGATATAATTTGGGCATCCAATTAAAGCTGAAGATGTGAGCTTTCCAACGATATACAATTTATTATAGGTTGCCATACAAAAAAAAAAAGAAAAAAAAAATATCTGAAATTAAAGCTTTTTTTTTGTTCTGCTGCTTATTTATTATAAGTTGTCATACAAAAAAAAAAATGGAAAAAAAAATATCTGAAATTAAAGCTTTTTTTTTTGTTCTGCAGCTTCATGATAAAAAATGTTTTATTTTTTTTCTAAGCAACGTAGATATATGATAAGTCCATCTAATAGAAGCTGACGATGTAAGCTTTCCAACGATATACAATTTATTATAGGTTGCCATACAAAAAAAAAAAGAAAATCAAATATCTGAAATTAAAGCTTTTTTTTTGTTCTGCAGCTTATATATTATAGGTTGTCATACAAAAAAAAATGGAAAAAAAATATCTGAAATTAAAGCTTTTTTTTTTGTTTTGCAGCTCATTGATGATATTATTTCATTTTTTTTTTCTAAGCAACGTAGAGATATGATTAGGGCTTCTAATTAAAGCTTAGGATGTAAGCTTTCCAACGATATACAATTTATTATAGGTTGTGATACAAAAAATATGAAAAAAAAATATCTGAAATTAAAGCTGTTTTTTTGTTCTGCAGCTCATTGATGAAAAATTTTTTATTCTTTTTTCGAAGCAACGTAGATATATGATAAGGCCATCTAATAGAAGCTGACGATGTTAGCTTTCCAACGATATAAAATTTATTATAGGTTGTCACACAAAAAAAAAAAACGGAAAAAAAAATATCTGAAAATAAAGTTTTTTTTTTGTTCTGCAGCTCATTGATGAAAATTTTTTTATTCTTTTTTCTAAGCAACATAGAGATATGATTAGGGCATCCAATTTAAGCTGAAGATGTAGGCTTTCCAACGATATACAATTATTTTTTATAGGTTGTCATACAAAAAAAAAATGTAAAAAAAATATCTGAAATTAAAGCTTCTTTTTTTGGTCTGCAGTTCATTGATGAAAACTTTTTTATTCTTTTTTCTAAGCAACTTAGAGATATGATAAGGGCATCTTATTAAAGCTGAAGATGTAAACTTTCCAACGAAATACAATTTATTATAGGATTTCATACAAAAAAAAAATGGAAAAAAAATATCTGAAATTAAAGCTTTTTTTTTGTTCTGCAGCTCATTGATGAAAAGTTTTTTATTCTTTTTTCTAAGCAGGTGAGAGATATGATAAGGACATCGAATTAAAGCTGAAGATGTAAGCTTTCCTACGATATACAATTTATTATAGGTTTTCATACAAAAAAAATGGAAAAAAAATATCTGAAATTAAAGTTTTTTTTTTGTTCTGCAGCTCATTGCTGACAAATTTTTTATTCGTTTTTCTAAGCAACTTAGAGATATGATTAAGGCATCTTATTAAAGCTGAAGATGTAAGCTTTCCAACGATATACAATTTATTATAGGTTGTCATACAAAAAAATGGAAAAAAATTTCTGAAATTAAAGCTTTTTTTTTGTTCTGCAGCTCATTGATGAAAATTTTTTTATTCTTTTTTCTAAGCAACTTGGAGATATGATAAGGGCATATAATTAAAGCTGAAGATGTAAGCTTTCCAATGATATACAATTTATTATAGGTTTTCATACAAAAAAAATGGAAAAAAAATATCTGAAATTAAAGCTTTTTTTTTGTTCTGCAGCTCATTGCTGAAAAATTTTGTATTTTTTTTTCTAAGCAACTTAGAGATATGATAAGGGCATCTTATTAAAGCTGAAGATGTAAGCTTTCCAACGATATACAATTTATTATAGGTTGTCACAGAGCCGGTTTTAGGGGGGGGGCAGCCTGGGCCATCGCCCAGGGGCGCGAGAATTGAGGGGCGCCGCAGGCGCCCCGAACTTTTACAAAAGTTATATAAATAACGAAGTCTTTCCAATCGATGTTTTATTTTTTTTTAACATTCACAAAGGCGCCCCAATTTTTTTCTATTTTACATTTTCAACGGCGCTCGTATTGTTTGTCCTTAACTTTTTGAAGAATGAAGGCGCCCCCCAATTTTGGGTTAATTTATTTGGCTTCCGGAAGGACAATGGTGTCCAAAATCTTCGTTCATCTTTGAAGAACAAGGCGCCCCAATTTCTTTTGAAAGACTAAAGCAATCCTAATATTCCTCCTACCAATTTAATTTTTGCAAAGGTGCCCCTATAATAATGAATAAGGAAAGAGAAGGGAGACTTACAGAATCCCGAAATTAAAAATCCAGAAAGCCCAAAATCCAGAAAACCCTAAATTCCGAAAACCCAAAAACACAAAATCCCGAAAACCCAAAATCCAGAAATGCCAAAAATTGACAGCTTCTCCATTTCTCATAAAAACTACGTTTGTGTGTGAGAATAAAATAAAATGCACGACTGGGGCCGCACGTACTTGCTCTTATGTTATCATACCTTTTATGTCAAAGCTTTTTTGTAAAAATATTTTGAATTGGTTATAATTTGATTTTTTAAGGAATTTCATAAGAAATGCAAAAATATGTAAGTTTTTTTTATAATTTCTTAAGCCATATTTCCGTTATCCGTATTTTTTGAGAAAAAATAAAAACGCAATTATGTTAGATTTACGTACAACATTACGTTTGTTAAATTTAATCAAAATCGTTAGAGTCGTTTTCGAGAAAATTGCAATAACTCATTAACGATGCAAGGGAAGAGCCGAAATCGGCGATTAAAAAAAAAATTTAATATCATATTTTCACTATACGTATTTTTTGAGAAAACCTAAAAACGCAGTTTTGTTAGATTTACGTACAGTATTACGTGGGTCAAATTTAATCAAAATCATTAGAGCCGTTTTCGAGAAAATTGCAATACCTCGAACACTTTGTATGGGAGGTATATGTTCTAAGCGAGATATTAAAAATCAAAAAAAAACCAACCTTGGAAATTACGAAAAAATCATCTGTACCAAATTTCAAGAAAATCCGTCTACCCGTTTAGGCTGCAGCTTCATGTACAGCTTTTTTTGACGACGCACCGACGCACAGACCGACGGACGTCATGACGAAAACCACTTTTTCGGACTTCTCCATCATCGTAATGTTAGTTTTGATTAAAACCTCGAATTTTTTTTTCGACACGAAACCAATACTTGCCCTATAGAGCAAGTAAAAATAGTTCTGTTCGTTGTTCCCCCCTCCAGGGCACTCTAAGGCATTTCAATTAACTGTGAAAAAAATCAGAGTTTCTCGGGTTTTCATTTTACATCGAACACCTCAGAGCTTTAGTTTCATCAGCGAACATCGAACACAGAGGAAATAACTCTGGTTGAAAAAGGAGCTACAAAAAACGCTTGACAACGAATTCGGAGCGACCCAGAGTGCCCTAGAGCTCACAACGAACAAACCTTATACTTATAAAGGTATGTTGTTTTCGATTGGCCGTCCGGAAGCGCCTGGAATCATTAAGAAGCGTGCTGCAAGTTTTTTACTCTCCTAGTGAAAAAACAAAAACAAAATATTTGATTTTTCACCAATACAGATATTAAATTTTAGAATTGGGTGGAAGCGATTCAAAGTTTTTTATTGGATTTCAGAATGAGTGAATCATTGAGTGATTCCAATTGAAAACGACATTAATGTACCTAGTTGAAAAAGTTTTTAAAAAAATATTGTTCAAATAAAACCAACTGTACCATATCTTTAAATGTGTTTAAACAAAAAAGGTAGTCTTGTCAATTGAGCCTAAATGACGTGAATAATTAATTTTTTTTTTTAAGTTAACCTTTTTAAGTTAATACACAGCACATTTTTAATAAATGCATTAACAAGTATATGAGAGGTAAGACATAATCTGCTATTGCTTTTTTTCGTGATTTAAAAAAATTGTTTTTAGATGAATTTTTTTTAGAGGCGCCACTTGCAATCTTGCCCAGGGGCGCCGGTAGTGCTTAAACCGGCACTGGGTTGTCATACAAAAAAAATTGAAAAAAATATCTGAAATTAAAGCTTTTTTTTGTTCTGCAGCTCATTGATGAAAAATTTTGTATTCTTTTTTCTAAGCAACTTAGAGATATGATTAGGGCATCTTATTAAAGCTGAAGATGTAAGCTTTCCAGCGATATACAATTTATTATAAGTTGTCATACAAAAAATTGAAAAAAATATCTGAAATTAAAGCTTTTTTTTGTTCTGCAGCTGGTTGATTAAAAAATTTTTATTCTTTTGTCTAAGCAACTTAGAGATATGATAAGGGCATCTAATTAAAGCTGAAGATGTAAGCTTTCCAACGATATACAATTTATTATAGGTTGTCATACAAAAAAAAAATTAAAAAAATATCTGAAATTAAAGCTTTTTTTTTGTTCTGCAGCTCATTGCTGAAAAATTTTGTATTCTTTTTTCTAAGCAACTTAGAGATATGATTAGGGCATCTTATTAAAGCTGAAGATGTAAGCTTTCCAACGATATACAATTTATTATAGGTTTTCATACAAAAAAAATGGAAAAAAAATATCTGAAATTAATTTTTTTTTTTGTTCTGCAGCTCATTGATGAAAAATTTTGTATTCTTTTTTCTAAGCAACTGAGAGATATGATTAGGGCATCTTATTAAAGCTGAAGATGTAAGCTTTCCAACGATATACAATTTATTATAGGTTGTCATACAAAAAAAATTTAAAAAAATATCTGAAATTAAAGCTTTTTTTTTTGTTCTGCAGCTCATTGATTAAAAATTTTTTATCTTTTTTCTAAGCAACTAAGAGATATGATTAGGACATCTAATTAAAGCTGAAAATGTAAGCTTTCCAACGATATACAATTTATTATAGGTTGTCATACAAAAAAAAAAATTTTAAATATCTGAAATTAAAGCTTTTTTTTTGTTCTGCAGCTGGTTGATTAAAAAATTTTTATTCTTTTGTCTAAGCAACTTAGAGATATGATAAGGGCATCTTATTAAAGCTGAAGATGTAAGCTTTCCAACGATATACAATTTATTATAGGTTGTCATACAAAAAAAAAATTAAAAAAATATCTGAAATTAAAGCTTTTTTTTTGTTCTCCAGCTGATTGATTAAAAATTTTTATTCTTTTTTCTAAACAACTGAGAGATATGATTAGTGCATCTTACTAAAGCTGAAGATGTAAGCTTTCCAACGATGTACAATTTATTATAGGTTGTCATACAAAAAAAAAATTGAAAAAAATATCTGAAATTAAAGCTTTTTTTTTTGTTCTGCAGCTCATTGATTAAAAATTTTTATTCTTTTTTCTAAGTAATTGAGAGATATGATTAGGGCATCTAATTAAAGCTGAAGATGTAAGCTTTCCAATGATATACAATTTATTATAGGTTGTCATACAAAAAAAAATTGAAAAAAATATCTGAAATTAAAGCTTTTTTTTTTGTTCTGCAGCTCATTGATTAAAAGTTTTGTATTCTTTTTTCTTAGTAACTTAGAGATATGATAAGGGACTCTTATTTAAGCTGAAGATGTAAGCTTTCCAGCGATATACAATTTACTATAGGTTGTCATAAAAAAAAAAATGAAAAAAATATCTGAAATTAAAGCTTTTTTTTTTTGTTCTGCAGCTCATTGATAAAACATTTTTTATTCTTTTTTCTAAGCAACTGAGAAATATGATTAGGGCATCTAATTAAAGCTGAACATGTAAGCTTTTCAGCGATATACATTTTATTATAAGTTGTCATACAAAAAAATTGAAAAAAATATCTGAAATTAAAGCTTTTTTTTTGTTCTGCAGCTCATTGATTAAAAATTTTTTATTCTTTTTTCTAAGCAACTGAGAGATATGATTAGGACATCTAATTAAAGCTGAAGATGTAAGCTTTTCAACGATAGACAATTTATTATAGGTTGTCACACAAAAAAAAATTGAAAAAAATATCTGAAATTAAAGCTTTTTTTTTTGTTCTGCAGCTCATTGATGAAAAATTTTTTATTCTTTTTTATAAGCAACTTAGAGATATGATTAGGGCATCTAATTAAAGCTGAAGATGTAAGCTTTCCAACGATATAAAATTTATTATTGGCTGACATACAAAAAAAAAATTTTAAAAAATATCTGAAATTAAAGCTTTTTTTTTTGTTCTGCAGCTGATTGATTAAAAATTTTCTATTCTTTTTTCTAAGCAACTTGGAGATATGGTAAGGGCATCTAATTAAAGCTGAAGATGGAAGCTTTCCAACGATATACAATTTATTATAGGTTGTCATACAAAAAAAAAATTGAAAAATATCTGAAATTAAAGCTTTTTTTTTGTTCTGCAGCTGATTGATTAAAAATTTTGTATTCTTTTTTCCAAGCAACTGAGAGATATGATAAGGGCATCTAATTAAAGCTGAAGATGTAAGCTTTCCAACGATATACAATTTATTATAGGTTGTCATACAAAAAAAAATTTTTAAAATATCCGAAATTAAAGCTTTTTTTTTTGTTCTGCAGCTCATTGATTAAAAATTTGTATTCTTTTTTCTAAGTAATTGAGAGATATGATTAGGGCATCTAATTAAAGCTGAAGATGTAAGCTTTCCAATGATATACAATTTATTATAGGTTGTCATACAAAAAAAAATTGAAAAAAATATCTGAAATTAAAGCTTTTTTTTTTGTTCTGCAGCTCATTGATTAAAAGTTTTGTATTATTTTTTCTATGCAATTGAGAGATATGATTAGGGCATCTAATTAAAGCTTAAGATGTAATATACAATTTATTATAGGTTGTCATACAAAAAAAAAATTGAAAAAAATATCCGAAATTAAAGCTTTTTTTTTTTGTTCTGCAGCTCATTGATTAAAAATTTTTTATTCTTTTTTCTAAGCAACTGAGAGATATGATTAGGGCATCTTATTAAAGCTGAAGATGTAAGCTTTCCAACGATATACAATTTATTATAGGTTGTCATACAAAAAAAATTTAAAAAAATATCTGAAATTAAAGCTTTTTTTTTTGTTCTGCAGCTCATTGATTAAAATTTTTTTTATTCTTTTTTCTAAGTAACTTAGAGATATGATTAGGGACTCTTATTTAAGCTGAAGATGTAAGCTTTCCAGCGATATACAATTTACTATAGGTTGTCATAAAAAAAAAATGAAAAAAATATCTGAAATTAAAGCTTTTTTTTTTTGTTCTGCAGCTCATTGATAAAACATTTTTTATTCTTTTTTCTAAGCAACTGAGAAATATGATTAGGGCATCTAATTAAAGCTGAACATGTAAGCTTTTCAGCGATATACATTTTATTATAAGTTGTCATACAAAAAAATTGAAAAAAATATCTGAAATTAAAGCTTTTTTTTTGTTCTGCAGCTCATTGATTAAAAATTTTTTATTCTTTTTTCCAAGCAACTGAGAGATATGATTAGGACATCTAATTAAAGCTGAAGATGTAAGCTTTTCAACGATATACAATTTATTATAGGTTGTCACACAAAAAAAATTGAAAAAAATATCTGAAATTAAAGCTTTTTTTTTTGTTCTGCAGCTCATTGATGAAAATTTTTTTATTCTTTTTTATAAGCAACTTAGAGATATGATTAGGGCATCTAATTAAAGCTGAAGATGTAAGCTTTCCAACGATATAAAATTTATTATTGGCTGACATACAAAAAAAAAATTTTTTAAAATATCTGAAATTAAAGCTTTTTTTTTTGTTCTGCAGCTGATTGATTAAAAATTTTCTATTCTTTTTTCTAAGCAACTTGGAGATATGGTAAGGGCATCTAATTAAAGCTTAAGATGGAAGCTTTCCAACGATATACAATTTATTATAGGTTGTCATACAAAAAAAAAATTGAAAAATATCTGAAATTAAAGCTTTTTTTTTGTTCTGCAGCTGATTGATTAAAAATTTTGTATTCTTTTTTCCAAGCAACTGAGAGATATGATAAGGGCATCTAATTAAAGCTGAAGATGTAAGCTTTCCAACGATATACAATTTATTATAGGTTGTCATACAAAAAAAAATTTTTTAAAATATCCGAAATTAAAGCTTTTTTTTTTGTTCTGCAGCTCATTGATTAAAAATTTTTTATTCTTTTTTCTAAGCAACTGAGAGATATGATTAGGGCATCTTATTAAAGCTGAAGATGTAAGCTTTCCAACGATATACAATTTATTATAGGTTGTCATACAAAAAAAATTTAAAAAAATATCTGAAATTAAAGCTTTTTTTTTTGTTCTGCAGCTCATTGATTAAAATTTTTTTTATTCTTTTTTCTAAGTAACTTAGAGATATGATTAGGGACTCTTATTTAAGCTGAAGATGTAAGCTTTCCAGCGATATACAATTTACTATAGGTTGTCATAAAAAAAAAAAAATGAAAAAAATATCTGAAATTAAAGCTTTTTTTTTTTGTTCTGCAGCTCATTGATAAAGCATTTTTTATTCTTTTTTCTAAGCAACTGAGAAATATGATTAGGGCATCTAATTAAAGCTGAACATGTAAGCTTTTCAGCGATATACATTTTATTATAGGTTGTCATACAAAAAAATTGAAAAAAATATCTGAAATTAAAGCTTTTTTTTTGTTCTGCAGCTCATTGATTAAAAATTTTTTATTCTTTTTTCCAAGCAACTGAGAGATATGATTAGGACATCTAATTAAAGCTGAAGATGTAAGCTTTTCAACGATATACAATTTATTATAGGTTGTCACACAAAAAAAATTGAAAAAAATATCTGAAATTAAAGCTTTTTTTTTTTGTTCTGCAGCTCATTGATGAAAAATTTTTTATTCTTTTTTATAAGCAACTTAGAGATATGATTAGGGCATCTAATTAAAGCTGAAGATGTAAGCTTTCCAACGATATAAAATTTATTATTGGCTGACATACAAAAAAAAAATTTTTTAAAATATCTGAAATTAAAGCTTTTTTTTTTTGTTCTGCAGCTGATTGATTAAAAATTTTCTATTCTTTTTTCTAAGCAACTTGGAGATATGGTTAGGGCATCTAATTAAAGCTGAAGATGGAAGCTTTCCAACGATATACAATTTATTATAGGTTGTCATACAAAAAAAAAAATTGAAAAATATCTGAAATTAAAGCTTTTTTTTTGTTCTGCAGCTGATTGATTAAAAATTTTGTATTCTTTTTTCTAAGCAACTGAGAGATATGATAAGGGCATCTAATTAAAGCTGAAGATGTAAGCTTCCCAACGATATACAATTTATTATAGGTTGTCATACAAAAAAAAATTTTAAAAAATATCCGAAATTAAAGCTTTTTTTTTTTGTTCTGCAGCTGATTGATTAAAAAATTTGAATTCTTTTTTCTAAGCAACTTAGAGATATGATAAGGGCATTTAATTAAAGCTGAAGATGTAAGCTTTCCAACGATATACAATTTATTATAGGTTGTCATACAAAAAAAATTGAAAAAAATATCTGAAATTAAAGCTTTTTTTTGTTCTGCAGCTCATTGATGAAAAATTATTTATTCTTTTTTCTAAGCATTTTAGAGATATGATTAGGACATCTAATTAAAGCTGAAAATGTAAGCTTTCCAACGATATACAATTTATTATAGGTTGTCATACAAAAAAAAAATTTTAAATATCTGAAATTAAAGCTTTTTTTTTGTTCTGCAGCTGGTTGATTAAAAAATTTTTATTCTTTTGTCTAAGCAACTTAGAGATATGATAAGGGCATCTAATTAAAGCTGAAGATGTAAGCTTTCCAACGATATACAATTTATTATAGGTTGTCATACAAAAAAAAAATTAAAAAAATATCTGAAATTAAAGCTTTTTTTTTGTTCTCCAGCTGATTGATTAAAAATTTTTATTCTTTCTTCTAAACAACTGAGAGATATGATTAGTGCATCTTACTAAAGCTGAAGATGTAAGCTTTCCAACGATGTACAATTTATTATAGGTTGTCATACAAAAAAAAAATTGAAAAAAATATCTGAAATTAAAGCTTTTTTTTTTGTTCTGCAGCTCATTGATTAAAAATTTTTATTCTTTTTTCTAAGTAATTGAGAGATATGATTAGGGCATCTAATTAAAGCTGAAGATGTAAGCTTTCCAATGATATACAATTTATTATAGGTTGTCATACAAAAAAAAATTGAAAAAAATATCTGAAATTAAAGCTTTTTTTTTTGTTCTGCAGCTCATTGATTAAAAGTTTTGTATTCTTTTTTCTTAGTAACTTAGAGATATGATAAGGGACTCTTATTTAAGCTGAAGATGTAAGCTTTCCAGCGATATACAATTTACTATAGGTTGTCATAAAAAAAAAAAATGAAAAAAATATCTGAAATTAAAGCTTTTTTTTTTTGTTCTGCAGCTCATTGATAAAACATTTTTTATTCTTTTTTCTAAGCAACTGAGAAATATGATTAGGGCATCTAATTAAAGCTGAACATGTAAGCTTTTCAGCGATATACATTTTATTATAAGTTGTCATACAAAAAAATTGAAAAAAATATCTGAAATTAAAGCTTTTTTTTTGTTCTGCAGCTCATTGATTAAAAATTTTTTATTCTTTTTTCTAAGCAACTGAGAGATATGATTAGGACATCTAATTAAAGCTGAAGATGTAAGCTTTTCAACGATAGACAATTTATTATAGGTTGTCACACAAAAAAAAATTGAAAAAAATATCTGAAATTAAAGCTTTTTTTTTTGTTCTGCAGCTCATTGATGAAAAATTTTTTATTCTTTTTTATAAGCAACTTAGAGATATGATTAGGGCATCTAATTAAAGCTGAAGATGTAAGCTTTCCAACGATATAAAATTTATTATTGGCTGACATACAAAAAAAAAATTTTAAAAAATATCTGAAATTAAAGCTTTTTTTTTTGTTCTGCAGCTGATTGATTAAAAATTTTCTATTCTTTTTTCTAAGCAACTTGGAGATATGGTAAGGGCATCTAATTAAAGCTGAAGATGGAAGCTTTCCAACGATATACAATTTATTATAGGTTGTCATACAAAAAAAAAAATTGAAAAATATCTGAAATTAAAGCTTTTTTTTTGTTCTGCAGCTGATTGATTAAAAATTTGGTATTCTTTTTTTCAAG